>NC_138955.1:550000-1067500 GCF_965226115.1 Aulonocara stuartgranti | reverse complement strand
CAGCTGGTTAATGTGACTTAGCATGACATCAGCAAGCAAAGGCAGATCTATATACTGTATTCAATGGTAATATCTACCCTGTTGCTATTATCATTATTATTATTAATCTCTGTCTCTCTCTCACACACACATCATTTATTTGTCCTGTCTTTTTTCCCTTATACCCACCTAGTCCAGGCAGATGCCCCGCCCCTCCTGGAGCCTGGTTTTGCTGGAGGTTTCTTCCTGTTAAAAAGGGGGGTTTTCGTTCCCACTGTTGCCAAAGTACTTGCTCATAGGGGGTCATATGATTGTTGGGATTTTCCCTGTTTTCTTTGTAAAGAGTCTTTACTTTACAATATAAGGCACCTTGATGCAACTGCTGTGTGATTTGGCACTATATAAATACAACTGAATTGAAGTTAATATACTGTATCTGGTCTGTTTAATGCCCAAAGAACACGTGAATTATAAAAACAATGAGGTGGGTGATGGAATAATCATATTAGGGTAAAAAAAAAAAGTGACTTCACTGAATTTTTTCATGTTCTGCAAACCGATTGCAAGTAGTTGCTGTGACTGAAATATATAAATCTTGATATCTTGATACTGGGTTGCGACATTTGAGGTTTAAAGAGAATTAAAAAATGAAAGTGCTCACTGCTTGTGTTAGCCATCTTAAGACTCCAAAGCTGTCCCTTTCATTCCTTTTTGTTTTTTTGTTTTGTTTTGTTTTTTGGGGGAGGGGGTGTCTATTATGGTTTCATATTGATCAAGAACGCTGCAATCAGCATCCACTAAATGGTTGGAATATCATCCCATGGGGAAATTGTCCACATCAAAGTAATCGTGCTTGTTGATAAAAAGAAAAGAAAAGAACTCATTTTCTTGATTTAATGGTTTTGGGAAGTGTTTAAACCTGATTGGTAATCAAAGAATAAGCTGATACTGAGCTGCACTGGGTGAGCTGATGTGCCATTTTTCATTTTTAATCTGTGATAATGAACAGTGTCTATCTGCGGCCGTGTGGAACTAACGATCAATGATTTTGACAGACAATATGATCTTCCTCAAATTATTTCTCCTCTCTTTATAAATGATATGTACACTTCAATCAGGCTCGATGGTGTACATCACACAGCGATTTCAGGCGCACCTTATTCTTCCTAATCAAACCATAAGTGTTGCACCTCAGAGAAAACATCCATGCAAGAGAGCAAGAAGTGAAGTGCATTAGCTGAAGCTATTTAAAATGGAGGATCAGGAGATGGATTCTCTAAAAAGTTTTGTTTCAAATTACTGCAGTGGATTTGAGCCAGGATTGCTTTTTGCTGCGAGTACAGCATCCAGGAAGTTTCGGCTGGTTCGATACTCCCTGCCAGATCATTTTAATAAGAGGCCATTTCACAATAAAACATTTTTCATTGGACACTCCTCCTCAGTGTATGAGGGCTCACTGTGTTGTTGGCATACACAGTTACAAATTGTAGCAACTTTAAGTATTGTTTTACTTCATATTTTGTACTGAATCCAAAGCTTTTCTTCTAATTCAGCTCCAGCGAGCTGCAGCTGAGTTTAATCTCAAATCTTATTTTGCATGACACAGAAATCCTTATATTTGAGCCTTTTTAACAGTTGTGCTAAAAGAAGAAGAGCAGCACACCTTTATCTTTATCAGAGGAAGCATATTGTTGACATTTACTACAATAAATGTGTTTTGTAAAGCAAATTTGTGCTTATAAAGACTGAATTCTCTGTACTATGTCAAAAAGATTCTGTTTGAGAGTGAGCGGTAATATTTTCTATATTCAGCATATATCTGATGGCATATCAGCCGCAATTCTGTTAACACATTCAGCAGGACATTTTCTAAATAATGGGAGCATAATGCACAAAATGCTATAACATATGCACATGTTAAAAAAAGAACACATGGGTATCTATGCTGATGGACTGGGTGAAGTGTTTGATGGAAATGGAAATCGCCAACCTGCAGAGGACTGAATTCAAAGACACCCTGAAATTCATAATGAAAAAAAAAAAAAAATTATGGCTGGTCCATTTGGCCAAAATTTTATTGCAGCAACTCATAATAGTATTCAGTAGTTTGTATGTCTACCACGTGCCTGTATGCATGCCTGATAAAGTTGAGGTGTACTCCAAATGAGGATTCTAGTGCGGGCATGTCAGTGGTATCAATTCCCTGCAATATTTCATGAAAGGTGTACCTTTGATGACTGTGTTGAACCAGTCTTATTATTTGATGGTTTATTTCCATCAATCCATCCATTTTCTTCTGTTTACCTGGGGCAAAAAAACAAAACAAAAACCCAAGCTCCCACTCCCCAGCCAGCACCTCCTGTTCCTGAACACTAAACCATTCCTAGGCTAGCTGACAAATATCTCTCCAGTATGTTCAGGGTCTACCTTGGGGCCTCTTCTGGAACACCTCACTCGGGAGGCATCCCTGTCGTATGGCTGAACCACCTGAACTGGGTCCTTTTGATGTTGAGGAGTAGCAGCTCTAGTCTGAGCCCCTCCCAAATGACTATCCTCACCCTCTCAGTAAGGGAAATACCAGCCAGTCTTCAGAGAAAGACTATTTTGTGCCTCCAATCTTTTTCTTGCAGTAACTACTCAATGCATGTGACCATAGGTGAGCACAGGGATATAGATGGACCGGTAAATCAACAGCTTCACTTGTAAGTTCAGCTCTCTGTTCACCATGCCAGATCGGTACAGCCCCAATGTATCTCTCCCCTCACATTGGAACAAGATATTTAAATTCTTCCACTTGGGACAGCATCTTGTCTCTGACCATAAGTGGGTACTCCACTTCCAGATGAGAAACATGGCCTCAGACTTGGCGGTGCTAATTCTTATTTTCACAACTTTGCACTTGCCTGCGAACGAAGTAGTGCTCAGTAGAAACCAGCACATGATGAAGCCAATGGAAGCACATCGTATGCAAAAAGCAGAGATGAGATTATGAGGGCAGCAAATCCTTTCATCATTTAGCTCCTCCTAGAAATTCTGTCTATTAAATAATGAGTAGAATCAGTAATGAAGTGTGTGGAATTGATAAGGGGTTTTCTTCTTTTTTTTTTGTTGAAGCCTAAATTGTGCTCCAATCTGGAATGAACCATGGTTTTCCCAAACCATGCTTCAAGCTGACATTAGTACTATACACCCAGGTTAAATGAACTATTCTATATATTTAAATAGATGATTTTTTTGTGCATTTTTTTGCATTTCTAGGTCCACAAAAGCAGTTTGAAATAGCTCAGTGCTTCAACTGAAAAATAAAAATGCTCAAACAACTCAACTCAATTCAATGTCATGTTATGAGTTAACACAGCAGTTGGTGGAATACTTGGACCCACTTCCACAGAATACCCAAATCACATGCCATAAGGAGGCTTTTCACTATACTGCGGCCCCAGGGCTGTCATCATGCTCACTACACTTGGTCTCTTTGGCTCTTGGGCAAAGAAGTAGAGATAAAGCCATAGTTTAGATTTGCAAAATATTTGACATTTCTCCAAACATGGAAGTTACTTTCCCCAAAATATCATAGATCATACACTGATACGACCAAATGAAAAAATGTTCAGAAACAGCATTTTAAATTAATACATGGTGACTCATTTGCATGACAACAAAAGAATACGTTTTGTGTTCTGCATGGTGACTCACTCGCTTTTTCCGCCTCCTCTTCTTCTTTCTGTCATTTTCGTTCTTTATCTTTTTGCCCCTCTCTGTATCTCTGTCCACATTCCTTGGAAAGCATTTCATGCCTGAGCAAAGTGTGTCTGCTTATTCTCATCCATACCTCGTTGCCCTCCTCATGGCCCGAGGAGCTCTAAAGACTTACCTCAGTTCGCCCCGATGCACCTGTGGACCCATGTTTTGGGGCTTCTGTGTTTAAAGAGCCCAAGTGTATGACACAAAGCAGCAGTGAAAGTACTCTAAATTTTCCTACTGTACATGGTACTCACTTTGTTAAATGTGTGCACGGGGAGAGAAAAACATAGACACTATCACACCGGTAAAACTCAGCCCTGACTCCTCTCTCTCTCAGTCTTGTCTGTATGCATAATGTCTGACACCTGACATTTGCTGGCAACTGTCAGAGCGCATCTCATCTGCCACCTGTCACAGTCACACAGCATCAGTCAACATGGGAGACCATAAAGCTCAATGGCAAAATGCCAGAGGATGAAATGGAATAAGAGAAATTATTTAATGGCTCAATCACAAAGTATCACAGTCTCTGTTTCAAGTTTTAAATGACAAATGTGGGATTTCAGCAGAATTTCAGCCTGTGGTGTTGGGTTGTACTGGCAGATTTTCATTCACCAGCTGGAAAACATCTGACTGGAACTGGCTTCATTTTTCAGCATGATAATCATCCCAAACATGGTGATAATGCAGAAAAAGCATTCCTGGCTTAGACACAGACACACACTCCACAGTGTGAGAATCAGTTGAGTATTTTAGAAAAGAGCTATTTTATTAACAGTATTTGATCAAACTAAAGACGTTATGAGATTTCTTGCATTTAGAAACTATAATTCTATTACACGTTTGATCAAGAACATGATTTATGTTCTTATGAGTGTATCTAAGAATGAGAAAAGTGTGATAAATGATCATCCACAGACACCGTACCTGGCTTTGTAATATTGTTTCTCCCAAAATAATATCGGTCCACTTAACAGCAGTGGGATTAGAGAAATAGAAACAAATTAAGAAAAAAGTTACTATTATTTTGTTTTATTTTATTGGTTTTTTTATATCATACTTTGTCGGTAGTTCTATGACGACCTTATGGCAACAGATTATTTGCAAGTGTTGTTCTTTTTGTGGAGAAAATGATTTGACCGTGATTGTTGTGTGGAAGAAATGAATTGCTGTAACAGTAAGGAACAGATTAGTTTGGGGTTTTTATTCCCTCTACTTAATGAGCAAACTAGACTATGATGCCGTAGAAGACATATTGGCATGCTTTGACACATCAAACATGAGTAAAAGATTTCAACTCGAGCAGTGGATCTAGAAAGCAGATCTAGAAAATTTTACACGGGGGGCAAAGAGGTCCAGGCAGGGTGGCACATATATTTTTATTAAAGTATGTGAAATTTCCTGGAGTCAACAAACTATCCACAAAAAGCAATTTATTGTGTTATTATCTCTTCCAAGAAAACAAGGACATTTTTGGTATATATGAGACCAAAATAAATAAATACAGAAAAAGAGCTACTGTAACTGTAGCTTACTGTACATGACTAATTTCAGCCATGACTTTTAGGAGAGTGATGGACATAAAAGCTGGGAGGCAGCTATGGGGGGCAAGGCTCTACAGCAGGGGAGCAGTTGCCCCCTTTGCCCCCCTGTAGATCTGCCCCTGAACTCAAGGTATTTGTAATAATGTCTAAAAAGTATAGGAGCTCACCAAAGTAAATAAAATTCATCTTTAGGGGAGCATGCGTCTATAATAAATTGCATTCCTTCTCTTAGCTGTAGGGAGAACTTTGTGTCCAAAAATGTGGTCTGTCGTCTCGGCTTTTATGGAGGCACGCTGCTAGCTTGGTTAAAAATAAAGTGAAGCATTTGCTTTACATGCATGACCTACGTCCGCATCCAACATGGGAATTCTCTGATCCTTGTTCTGCCACCTCCGCTACACAGACTTTATGAGCCCATTTGTGTTCTTGTATTTTTCCTTTTAGTTAAAAAAAAAGAAAAGAGAAAGAAAGATTAATTATTTGCAAAAGCAAAACACACAATTGCCTTTAGGTGCCAGACTACAGCAAAAGTGAGTGAGTACAGAAGCGCAGAGGTCTTTTGTGCGACTTTAATATTGCAGCGTTACTGCTGTGGTCAAAAGCATGTGTGCAGAGACATACTAAAGGCAGCATGGAGGCTTTTGATGTGAGGTTCTTTTGTGTGCAAGCTTCATGGCTTTTAATGAGGCAACCTGCCTCATTATCAAAGCTCTGCAAGGCCCCCGACACAGCCACATGGAGGGTCTGCCTCCACTCACTGTTCTGAAGCCGCAAATTACAGCAGCTTAGCCCCTCGCTGGGAACAGAGGCCAAGCTCGTCGCCCTTTCTAATGGCGCCCAAGGGACACAGAATTGTACGTAGACATATGTTTGGTCAAAACTAGTTTAATAGGCAACTCCTCTGTCAGTCCCATTAGAGTGAAACTTTGAGATGTGAGGCGTGAATTTGGGGATGTGGTTCCCACTGACTCGGTGAAAATATATAGCAAGTTTTGACACTAAAGTCAGCAGTGTCTGCTTTCAGCACAGTTTCTGTTGTGACTTTCCTCTCATTTTGCTTGGGATTAATTTGCCAGCACAGTTAGCTGGAAATAAAGTTTTGTCCATTCGTGCCAAGACTGTGGCCGAATTTGAATTTCACCTGGGGATGGCTTAAAAACAGCCAACCCAGCAGGGATGGAAACATCATCAGATATCATCAAATTAATATGCCTCACAGTCTATTAATTTCCGCTAACAATATTTCATTAGCTATGCTACGTCTTTCTTCAGCTAGTTTAATTGACCTTTTTAGATTTGGGTGAACTTTAATATGTAAATATCAATTTGTTCTCTGAAGTAAATTATTTTTCCCGTGCTCTTTATAGTGACACCGTAATCAACTCTGCATTTAAAAGCTCAAGTCCTAAAGCAAAAGCTGCTATCAAAGAACAATGCCCTTTTCCCAGGCCTGAGCCTCATTCTTCTGTTTTTTATTTCACTTCATAGCCGTTTACTTTTTTCCCTCTGTTTAACTGAAAGAAAGCAAAAGACTGTTAATGAGGGTAAAAAATGGACTGTCCATAGTAGAAAAGGTGCGTGATATTATGAATATAAATGGGGCTGTACTATTCATTTAAATTGTGCCATTTTTATCACAGTAGGGATGTGACACTAATAACTACTGAACACCAGTCTCCTCTGCTCACAACGTAGGCATTTGAAAAACTTCCAATAACAACCAGCTTCCAATAACTTGGATACTGTTCAAAAAAGGCACGCTGTTCAAAAAAAGAAGCGGTCCCGGGAGTCTGTTCCTAGGTTGGCTGGGTTCAAATGAAGGGAACAGTTCTTGACCTCGGCCGGCCTCCCTCGCGAGTCTAAAGACAAAAGAGCTCTGTCTGGTTTTGCCGTGCAGTTGTACTTCAGACTGGAGCATGACCAAAATAGGATTTTTAAGGCTGGCACAATACAGATATTTGATTATTTAAAAATCTGATATATCAACCAATATTTTTCTTTTTCTTTTGGAAACATTTAATATGTTAAGTCATTTCTAAGTTCTTACTAAGATTATATAACAGCACAGTTCAGAAATAAACTTGTTTTATAACAAAGTACAAGGCATTCACGCTCTGTCCAACTCTTCTTGGATCAGCGGCTGTTGTGATTGTAGCAATCCAAATATGTGTGATGCCAGCAGGAAAGTTGCAAAAGACCATTTGACTGACAAACTATGCAACAATCTTAATATAGTTGAAGGGTTTTTATTCCATGTCTTCTTTACTTTTTAAATGGCCACTCATTGGCTCTTACAAATAGCTAATATCTGCTGATATATTGGTGACCTATATATCAGCCGGGTTCTATTTCAGGCTATACTAGCAGTTTTGCTACGGTTTATCTCTTTACCTGCACACTGTCTTTTTAACTGCTAAGCTTTTTTCAAGTTTTTGAAGTGACTTGAGACTTCAGGTCAAAGCTTGCTGTGATCTAACCTTCTATCCGTCCATCCCAACACATTCTCACTCCCAAAGCGTAACATTTTATGCTAGGTGACAAATCGTCGGTATATTATGCTTTCGGCCACCCAACATCTCCCTATATTACAAGTTCGGAAAAATGAGGAAACACAAGAACCATTTGGAATTGATCTACACATGTACGTTTATTTGACTTAAATTGCTTTGGAAAACACCATCTAACACAATTAAGGTGGTGGTTAAGGTTAGGGTTAGGGATATTACGCGTCGGGAGTGACAATGGGCTGTCCATCCATAAACAAATTTTCTTCTGCCTATCCAAGTAAGGATCTTGGAAGGCAGGAGCCTGTCCCAAATATTTAGATGTATTTTAGTGAAACAAGCAAAAGAAAAGCATAAGTTGCCAGATTGTTAATTTTTTTTTATTCACAGTAAGCCATTATGATTTATGTTGTTAATATATTCAGTGAAAACAGTAGTTATAGAAGTAACCACTGCGCTACCATGTTGCCCCACACAAGCCATTGTTCCAGACACTTTTTGGTCTCTTCACTACACATTGTGATTTATTCAATTCGATTCCAAGAGATATAAGTTAATAGTGCAGCTTTTCACAAAATCCTCAGATGACTTGAAGTTGTGAAAAGGTGAACTGGTTCCAGGTACACCTGATGGGACTTGTCCTTATCCCTGTAAAACTAGTGTGCTCCTCAGTGTTAGTGCATGTTCATGCTTTTCTATTTTCCACCAGAGGCACCATTTTATCTGTCTTTGAATTCTAAAAACTGTTAATAAGTGTTAAGTGAAATATCTCCAAGTGTTTGTGTGCTTAAGTTCATGCCTAGACTTGCTGAACGTCCTTTTATACTTAGCAGTGGTCACCCTGCTTGATCGTGATCAAAATGACATTACATTAATGTAGTGTTTGTTTCCCAAAGCATTAGGATGGGCGTCAAATGCGTCCATGCTAATGCACCCATTGGGAGAGATGTCTGTCAGGAATCCTCAGCGGGCTAATACCTGGAAGCCATTTTCTCAGCACCACCCCAACTCTCTGCTAAGGTGTTTATTTTGGGCGTACAGCCAGTGCCCTTTATGTGGCCCCCCATCATTTATGCAGGCAATTTACTACCCCGGCATGCACCAACAAATAACTGCTCACACATACACAGCCTATCACGTGGCTTTCTCATTAAATCACACAATTCCCCATTTGCTTGAACCATGCGCCGTTTTACCTCAAGCTAGTCTTTCCATATAATGTCAGTCAGAAGTGGACAATTTCAGTAACGTGAGTCAGAAGCAGTGTTGCATTACTTCGTTGTGAATATGTGTGTTGGAATGCTTTCAAATATGAAACGGGGTTCCTTGTTGTAGATCATCCCATTTCAGCATCCTTAAATAATTAATACACATAATGTAAAGTTTATCCTTGATGAAGAGAGAAGAGAAGAGGGGGAGATGAGAGAGCTACTCTTAATGGAAAATAAACACAGATGGCTTCCTCAACTGCTGAGAACTCCCAATGCATTGGCTGTCAGAGGTATGGCCTCATACAGCTGGGCCATTGAGAAGATATTAGAAGTGACATCTCGTCAAAGTTTGAGGATGAACGGAGGCTAATTCATGAAGTGCACTTTGATGGTCTGAAGTACCTAACTTGTCTTTTTAAGATGTCTCAAACATGAATCTTTCATTTCTATCCTAAATAATGTGCCTTGGTTTATTAATGAGATTCACTTTCCTGTGGTGCTGTGTGCTAATTGGCTGAAGTTGCACGGAGCCCCTGAGTTGAATGATCAGAAAATAAAGACTAGACAGCTCCTCTGGATAACTTACACAGGTTGTGCTACTACAGGTCTTGAATAGCATTAGTGCAGAAAGTGCTGTCAGACATCTTTACAAGTAGCACGTGCAAAATTTTCTACTAGCATCTTTATACACTGCCAATACAACAGTGTCAGTGGCACAGACTGCATGGTAGTGTAATGTGCCTTTAGTATGATCTAGCTTTCCATGTCTGCTTTTGTATCATGTTATTATTATTCAGTTTGGAAATTCTTCTTCACTCACCCATTTTCACGCTCTCTACACCACTCTGCATTTAATCACAGCGCTTGTGCTAACGAGCTAACCGCGCTAACGCATAGACGCCGTGCAGCTCCACGCACGGGGCGATCCGTGATAACTCGCTAAAGGAGATTTGCCGCGTTAATGCGGTTATAGCGTAAACGTCATTTTAACGTGATTAACACTGACAGCACTAGTTTTTATTAATCTCAGGTTTTCTTCAATGGTTTTTCTTTCATCTTGTCTCCCTCTACTCACTCCAACTGCTCGCGACAGATGGCTGCCCCTCCCTGAGCCTGGTTTTTCCGGGAGTGTTCTTCCTGTTCCTGGGGAGTTTTTCCTTCCCTCTGTCGCCAAGTGCTTGCTCATAGGGGCTTGTCTGATTGTTGGGATTTTCTCTCTGTTATTGCATGGTTTTACCATACAATACATAAAGCCTTGAGATGACTGTTGTTGCAATTTGGTGCTATATAAATGAATTCAATTCAATATAACTGAATATGAATTTACACATTTGTGAGCAATAGGTGTTTGTTTATGTTGAAATTATAAAGAAAATTTAGAAAATTTATGTGCAAAGGGTGTTTAAAGTGCGATTGTCTATGTGACAGAATACTTTATATTCATAAGAAGGTACGAAAATGCATATCTTCAGGTACTTTCGTAGATGAAAACGTCTTATCCCTTTAAGCAATTTACTATGCATAATCCAGCCAAAGAGATAGTGGTAATAGACCTGTTGGATGCTTGCCTTAAATAATATTACAGTTTTTCTCGATTGCTTAAACACTATAACCAGGCCTCTAAACTAAAATTTCAAAACCGTAACGCTATTGTTCAAAAAGCTCACCCATTTCCCTGAACTATAAACACTATTCCCTGCTTTGACACATGACTCAAATTTGGTGAACTGTTACTGCAAAACTCTACACACAAATCCCTACATTTTACAGTGCTTACACCATGTAGTCATTTAGAAAGCACTAGCATGCAATAATGTTAACTTAAGTCAGCATAGCTTGAGCTCAATTAGCACACAATTAACCAGGTGGAAACACTAGGAGTCAAAATTTAGCACACACCAATCAGAACCTACGATGGATAGATAAAAGGGCCAAAGTCAGCTCATTCAGGTTTGAAACAATGGATCCAAAGAGATGCAAAGGAAGAGGACGTGGTGGAGAAAGAGGACGTGGTGAAGGAGGAGGACGTGGTGAAGGAGGAGGACGTGGTGGAGGAAGAGGACATGGTGAAAGAGGAGGGTGTGGTGAAAGAGGAGGACGTGGTGGAAGAGGAGGAGGAGGTGGTCTAGGACAACAGGAAGGTGGTGGAGGAGGAGGGAGAGGTGGAGGAGGAGGAGGACGTGGTGAAGGAGGTGGAGGTGGAGAACGACGGCGACAAGGAAGGGGAAGAGCAAGGGCAAGAAGACAGTCAGTCTCGGATGAAATTCGAGCCACTTTAGTTCACCATGTCCTTGTCCATGGGATGACTATGAGGGAGGCTGGGCAATGAGTACAACCAAATTTGAGTCGCTTCACTGTTGCCTCCATCATCAGAACCTTCAGGGAGGAAAACAGGTAGGTGTACTTGCAGTAAGACTGCTTTGTACAGTAACGTTTAAGTTACTGAACTTATGTGTCTTGAGTTTCAGTATGTTTCCATTATTTGCCTGTAAAATGAATGTGTGACAGTTACAGTAATGAGTGCTTCTATTTTTGTAGGACACAGAGACGACCACCTGGTGGAAGCAGGTTAAGGCTTTTGTCGGAGGAGCAAGAGAGGGAACTTGTAAACATGGTAATTGCAAATAATGTAATCCGCCTGCAAGAGATTCAAAGGAGAGTGATTGAGGATGATCATCTTTTTCGAGGCATAAATGCCATCAGCCTCTCCACAATTGACCGCATCCTCCGAAAGTATCAATTCCGGATGAAACAGGCATACCGAGTCCCTTTCGAACAAAACTCTGACAGAGTGAAGAACCAACGTGTGGAATATGTTCAGGTATGAGTTTTGATACTGTATAAAGTATTGTGTACCATCACAGCATGGCAGTTTATGCTGCCATTTCAGCACTCTTGAACTGTGGTTCAGGGTACCGATTGACTCTACTGTGTTATGTGTTTTGCAGAGAATCTTTGAGATTGAAGGACGGCCTGTTCCCCATGAAATAATCTTTGTGGATGAGGCAGGTTTTAACCTGACCAAAAGAAGGAAAAGGGGGAGGAACATAATTGGCCATCGGGCTATTGTAAATGTCCCTGGTCAGCGTGGGGGGAATGTCACTATGTGCGCAGCCATCAGCCAACGAGGGGTACTCCACCGCCATGCCGTACTAGGACCCTATAACACTATGCTTCTCCTTGCTTTTCTTGATGGTTTAAGACAACATATGTTCCAGCTGGACTACAGGGAACCAGCACAGCCAGAGCAGCCTCACTACGTTGTTGTGTGGGATAACGTCAGCTTCCATCGCGCTGCTCTGGTTCGTGACTGGTTTACCCAAGGTTTTCTAATATCTTTCTGCCTGCATACTCTCCCTTTCTAAACCCGATAGAGGAGTTATTTTCGGCATGGCGGTGGAAAGTGTATGGCCGAGAACCTTATGTCCGTGTTCACCTCCTTCAGGCCATGGAAGAGGCCTGCCTAGACATATCAGTAGATGCATGCCAGGGGTGGATCAGGCATGCAAGAGGATTTTACCCCCGCTGCCTGGCTGGGGCCAATATAGCCTGTGATGTGGATGAGATTCTCTGGCCTGACCCAGACCAAAGACAAGATGCTGAGGTGGGATAATGTTTCTGGTGTGTGTTGTACTGTATAGTACATGAATGACAATGTGCCACTGTACATACATTGGTTGCGTCTTTTGTGTTTATCATGTGACAAGGGTTTTGAAGGTGAGAACCATAAGCAACCTATTTGTTTTGGAACTATTGTTTTGAATTAATTGTACCAGTGTGCAAAACTCTGTTGTAGTGTGTGTGTTTTTGAGGGCTTGTGTTTGATGTCTGAGGGCAAAGTTTGGTTTTTCAGCAGGAGTGAATAGTTTTGGGTGTAGAGCTTCATTTTGACCTGGAAATAGGATGTTTGGGAAATTGAGTGAGATGTTATGGATTTGTGTTTACTGTTGTGAGGATATGAGGCGTAGTTTCAAGAAATGTGTTTTAGCAATCGAGAAAAACTGTAATAGGATGATTAGGCTTGGTCTGGGCTTGCTGAATGTATGAGATAACTTATTTGTGCAGGTAAGGGAGATCTGAGGAGAATGAATTGTTTTATACCGGAAGCCTTTTTCTTGATTAAAGTGTGGTGCAACTGCATCTCAATCGATCCAAACTGACTAATGCCCTGTAGCCCCATGCTTAAGAGTTGGGCTCTAAATAAATCTGTTTGTTTTTGTTTAATATCATTAAATTAAAATATTAATGTGTCCAATCAGATCTTAAAGAAAGGATTCAGCATTCACAGCTCCCCTGCCTGAGCCACAGTTTAGAGCCAGTCATTTTTATCCTTTAAGTAGTTTGAAATACTTGTTCAATTTTAATAATGTCTGTTTGTGATTGCAAAGCACCTTCGCTTCACTTGCTTGTGCACTACTTAAGTAGTTGGTGCTTATTTGAACTACTGTCCTTATGTGGAAACTTGACCCCCAGTTTGATTTTGTAGTTTGAAATGATAGTTTTGTCATCCTTACAAATGATTGCCTTTACTATCTGAAGTAATGCAGTAAGAAAGTGTTTATTTCACACACTGCATGCACAGGCTGAGGAGAGCAGAACAAAATCAGAAGCATCAGAGCTCAAACAGCAGCTGTCACAATCACTGCTGGCCAGTTATCAGCCGCAGAGATGTAGTGGCAATCACAGTCCAATCTCTAACAGTGATTACAGCCTCAAGGTGGCTTTTGTATTCCAACCCTAATGTTTCATCTGCAGTCAAAAATAACAGAGTAAACAGAATTAAAGATTTGCAAGATAGAATAATACAACATGATTGTATCTTTAATCAATAACTTATTGTTTCATGTATCTTAGTTCAAGATAATTCTGTCAACATAAAACCCATTTCAGATAACAGCAAACTTTAATACTGGCTTTGGACACTTTTATGAACACAATAACCCAAAGCTGTCTAAGCAAACAGCCAAGTCCTGAGGCACAACATTTCATAAAGCTGTGTGGAAAAACAATAGTAAATTGCTTTTATAAGCTTGAGCCACTCTGAAATTACCCGTGGAACACACTTAAGGCTTCAACAATGGATCAAATGTCACTATCTGTACCTGCTTTCCCTTCTCAGTGCTGTCTAGAGCAAAATTTGCACACCTTTTTAACCCGGGGGCAGCCAAAAGCTTTAAGATCTGCCTGTGCCATATGCTCTACCCTCATATGCGTTGCAGCAGCCACCACTCATCAGCTGCAGCCCAGGTGGTTAACAGCTGCAAGTCCTACACAGGTTTAGCAAACAAAAGGCTGGATGGATGGATGCTTGGAATATGTGATAGTGTTTAACCCATAAAGACAAAGAAAGCTAATGGGTAGATAAAATAATAGGGCAGCTTGGTGGCAGTAAATTGTTACAATTAAAAATCTATAGTACTGCACAAAAGTCTTAAGCCACCCATAATTCTTTCATTTTATATGCATTATACTTTCTTGGATTTAAAAATAAAAATGATCTTGAGCAACAGTTCTCCATTCAGGCATTTCTTTCATTGAATCTATGAAATATAGTACAGGTAACACTGTTTGACAGGCAAATAATTGTAGTTTTGCACTTTCTATTTCCAAAAACTCATATCTTGAGATGGTGTGCAGTGTAACCTTACAAATATAAGGAAACTGGACATGTGGAGGATAAAAGTGGCAGGCCTAAAAACCATCCACAGAATATGAACATTGAATATCATGTCCTTGAGAAAAAGGGGGAAAAAAATTCCAGCAAAGAGCTGACAAAGGAGCTAAAAGACGCCTCTGGCCTTTCCGTTGATCCATCTACTGTTCACTGAAGGCTCATCAGAAATGGTCTCAGTGGAAGGATGGCTGTTAAGAAGCCATTCTAAAGGAAGGGAGACGTTACTGAAGCAGTGTGAGGTCTTGACAGAGAGCAAAAGGCAGCCAACATCCAAAGAAGAGCTTTGAAAGCCCGGAGAACTATTCCTAAAGACTATGTTGAAAAATAAAAGCGGTGATACCAAATACTGACTTTTAAGCTGATTATAACTGTAAAAATTCTGGATTTGCCTTATAAAAAGTGATTAAAAACTAAAGGCAAATACAGAAACTAAGCTGGGCAGGAGCACAAGGACAGACAGAGACTAGATGCCCATAAAAGTGTAACCCTTAAAAAAAAGGTACTCTTTTTCATTTTAGATAGCCAACCAGGAAAATGCAACCACAATGGAAAGTCCATTGCACATACTAGAATTCAGTCATTTGTCCTTGGGAGCATGCCAGTGTGAATATCTGAAATATTCATATTGACTTGGAAGAACTTGCTTGCATCAGCCATATATAAAATCTTCCTGTCATGTGACATCTTTCAATACTCAACACTGACCTACTTCTACCACCCATGGTCAAAGCCACAGATGTCTGTCATTTTTCCTTTTTTTCCAAGGCAGGCGGAGTTATTCACACCATCGTTTGCGTTTATTCTTATTTCCGATAATTTGTTTCTGACACCTCCTTCCCACTGCCACAGCTCATAATAAACAGCATGCTTCTTCTAGTTCGCAACATGCAGTCTGTGCCTGCCAAGTCGCATCAAGCCTTTATGACCCTCTAAATATCTCATCTGACAATAGCCAGATATGAAGATGCAAACATGCTAATGTGCAGATATTTTAGCATTTAGCTCAAAGCCCTGCTTTGCATTAGTAACACAACCATCTCTGGCATGGTGGCATTGGTGTCCTAGATTTATTTTATTCGTCAGGAAGTGTAGAGATATGTCTACAACTGCCAACTTTCTCTGCTCGCCATATGACCTGTGCCACCATTATAAAAGGAACCAGTCAAAGGGAATATCTTTTATCCACTGCTATGCACAATGCTACATCTGATGACAGAAGGTCCACAGGGACATCCCTTATTCAATGCGTTCCACTCTGACGTTCCAAATGTCACATGCTGATTTTGGCTCACATCCCGGGAAAAGGAAATGGGCCATGAAGTGGAAATCCAAAACTGCTTACAAGAACGGAGGGACTTCATGAAAAGCTTTTCAGAGACTTACCTCTGCGAGCTTCTTCCACTTGCATTAGTCAGCATCAGTGTCAACCCCATTCATACGCTGCGGTGATAATAACATGTATTATTCATGTTTAGGAGGATCAGCTCAAGATTAAATTATACAATCACTGTTTTGAGCATCATCATCATCATCGTCGTCGTCGTCATCATCAATAGTCTGTTTTTACTTATGCTAAGTGATGCTGCTTTTTTTTTTTTGTGAAGTTTTTCATTGGAATTCACTAACTGTGAAGCAGACGGTGAATCATAACGAGCTTCTTCTTTGTAAAGAGGTTGCATCCTGGTTTGAAAAACTATATTCAGGAAGCTTTTGAATGACAACCTGGTAATTAGAAGCAAATGGCTAATTACTCCACACGTTTATACTCGCTGACTGCTACTTCCAGCACGATTACCTTGATTAGATCCATCCCTTTGTTTCTGCGCCAGGCAGAAGATAAGGTAGCATGTCGTTATCCGTGCTATCGTTTAATCACTTTCTCTGCCACGTGTGTTCTTTCTTTCTCGCATTCTGTCTCATCATCTCAGCGATGCTCTCACCTTTTACTCTTTGTGATCCTATCTTGCAATTTTGATCTTATCTAAGAGTTTGCAGCCATCAAAAAGACAAAAAAAACATGTTTTGGCACATAAGCTTATCCTCTTTCTCACTAACAGATAATTTAGAAGGTCTTTCTGTTTCTGTTTGGCACACCAGTACGACAGAAAGCTGAAGGACTGTTTGTTTCCTTAACCTCTTTCATTGCGAGTTGTTCTGTAATAAACTCCACTAACAAATCCCCCAAGGATCCGCAGGACCTTTGTAGGTTTCTTCAGTAAGCTGATTTTGTGTTTTGAAGGCTTAACTTAACTAGAAACTATTAAACGATGGGATTTCAACTCCAAAATCTAATAAATGTCAAATGTCCACACTTGCCATTGTGCTCAAAACCATTTTGTCTGCGTGTGTGTGTGTGTGTGTGTGTGTGTGTGTGTGTGTGTGTGTGTGTGTGTGTGTGTGTGTGTGTGTGTGTGTGTGTAAATGCAGGACCAGGTTTTGCTGTGATTTGAACACGCACACACTAACTCTCAAAAAGGAAATAATTGTAGCTATATTAGCGCTGTCTGTTCACGCTGTTGGTCTATGTTGGCGTGCCTCATGCCACAATATTTGTTGTATAAATAGAGTTGTTGGAGAAATTGATTGTCATTAATGAGAATGATTTGTGTGCAAAGAATACATGATCAAAAACAAATGGCTATAAACTGTTAACACATGACCTACTGAACCTGCCAGACCGTTTCATGTTGTAACCTTTTAAACCCATAGAGTCCTGCAAGATCGAGGAACTGAAACCACGACTGCACCTGCCAGTTCCTGTCATCTCACCAGAAAGACATGTTCTGCAAGACTAAATATGCTGATAGTTAGAGGAAGTCACATGATTATTGCTTCTGTGTGTCCTAATACAGTTGTCATTGTGCACCATAAATCTTCTAGCCGATTAGAAGCTTTATTTTAAGCTTTGCTAATTTTCACTGAAAGTATAGTCAGCTACAAGTTCCTATTTTTATAGTTCAGCAAGATGCTCACACTCGTTAAAGGGTCATGCCATAAATGGTGACAGGAAGTGACACACACACATATGCCTGCCTTTATTGACCAAGCATCATTTAAGCCGCCTGGACTTATTTGGTAATTTTGGCTGTAAAAGTGAATTCTTTTGCCCCTTTTTTCAGAATAACCTCAGGTTTCAATATCTGGCAGTCATTTTACATGATTGTATTGTTGTGACAATGAAACAACAGTTAAAAGTGGAAAAAAATAAAAATCGGACTCTGTTGTTTCAGATTTATAGCTAATTGAAACTGATATTCAACAGGAACAAAATGTAACACAACATCAACTTTGAATATGAGCTATACTAAATATGTACAATAAAGTTTTTGAGCCTAGGTCACTCAGTTTTTTTTAAATATCCAGGCCTTTTGGGGGTGTTGCCACTTCTCCACACTCATCACTCTGCTCCGTGAGTCATCAATTCTTACTTGTGATCAGTGTTGGTCAAGTTACTTGAAAAAAGTAATCAGTAACTAATTACTGATTACCTCCCCCAAAAAGTAATCCAGTTACTTTACTGATTACTTATTTTCAAAAGTAATTAATTACTTAGTTACTTAGTTACTTTTTAAAAACACGATTTACACCCTGAATAGGTGATAAAGCGATAGATCTTTCAGCCCAATTCTACTTTTTCTACATAATCCATCATACAAAATGTAATCAAATGGAAAAGTCTCTTTTTAAAACTTGTTTATCAGTTTTAATCTTTTAACTTTATGCATCAAGCAAAAATGTAATTATCTGCAACTTTCTCTGACTTGAATAAATTAGTTTAACATTTAAACCTATTTTCTGCACATTCCAGCACATAAAATAAAATATTTTTTGTGTTTACACTCAGTCTTTCAAATAGATGCAAGTAAAACACAGCAGAAAATAAATAAAGTCAAAGACTCAGCGGTCCTGTTGCTCTATTTTCACCTGTAAAGCAGGAGTGGGGCAGGCGGAGGTTTACCCTGGTGCAGGTGTGCCGCGGTCAGTGGAAGAATCCGCGAGTTTCTCTGTGAGTTTCCCATCACGTCGTAGCTACTCGGTGCTTGCTCGGACGTTTAGGGGTTTTTTTCTCTGTAAAAAGAAGTTTTCTTCCCACGCACAGCGGACACTAATGTTTTTGTCACTTTTTATGGAATCAAACTCAAAGTAAGGTCAGTACTTCCACGCTTTAAACGCTGCACGCTCATACTCTCTCTGCACTCGATATGTGATCCATTGTTGATCTGCACACAGCTGTTGTCACGAACGTTGTGTCACTGTCATGAGACATTCTGGCAAAAATTCACGGTTTTAGTAACGCAGTAATGTAGCGTTCTTACGGGAAAGTAACAGTAATCTAATTACCTTTTTTGCAATAGTAATCCCTTACTTTACTCGTTACTTGAAAAAAGTAATCAGATTACAGTAACGCGTTACTGCCCATCTCTGCTTGTGATTGGACCGTCGCAGCTCGTGCTTCCTAATGATGCACATAAAGTTTTTCTCGTCGTTCAGTCACAGTTTGAAATGTCTCTCTTTCCCAAATGGTCGAGGAGTTACGCTAGTGCGAAGCGCACTTAAGCGGAGTTGGCTTTTCTTTTTCCAGAGCAGTAGCTTGCAAACCATTTGTGCTACCGTAATACACCAAATATCCCTGTAAAGCGCAGCTTCGCTTCTTTCAGTAACCGTGTGAATTTTTTCTCTAGCTCAAATGGTCGATGAGTTATGGTAGTGCGAAGCGCACATGCTAAAACTTAGGCGGAGTTGAGTTTTCCTTCTGTGTTCAGGTAGCAGTAGCTTGTGAACGTTTTGTGCTACCGTAATACCCCAAATATCCCTGTAAAGCGCAGCTTCTCTTCTTTTCAAAACCGTTTGCAATTTCGCTCTAGCGTAAACGTTGACGGAGTTACAGTTGTTTAAAGAGCGCTTGTAAAATGGGCCCGCTGGTGGGGTAAAGGGCTAAGACTGTCACGTGTATTTGTAATTGCATATTCATGTATGAACTGCCTGTGCTCAAAAAAAGAAGCGGTCCCGGGAGTCTGTTCCTAGGTTGGCTGGGTTCAAATGAAGGGAACAGTTCTTGACCTCGGCCGGCCTCCCTCGCGAGTCTAAAGACAAAAGAGCTCTGTCTGGTTTTGCCGTGCAGTTGTTGGTCTTGTGTTCCAGCAGGGTTTTGTACTTTACTAAACCCAACAAGAGCAAACAGGAATGAGTAAAATAATAGGCTCTAGATGAGATAGTGGGTGGATTTGTTTTCAGACTTAAGCTTTTTTTTTTGCTTTTGCCAATCTGCTTATCTGACGGACTAGCGCTAGCTTCATATTTCTCTTTAACTGAAATACATATATGAGGCTCAGCAAGAAGGAAATAACAACACTGTAGATTATGTGTTATATGCAAACACAGACTTTCCACTTGAGGAGCAAATTCCAAGACCTTTACTCATTTTATAAAGGCATAATCTCTTTGGATTCTCATTCGTCCTATCCAGGGATGTTTAGCCTGGTGTCAGCGCTGGATTCGTACTTGACTTGTCCCCTGCCATATCAGCGCAATAGAACACCCGCGGAGTACGAAGCAGCCTGTTCAGCTCACTTCAACCCCTCGCTCAGCACTCGCTCACTGGATGTCTGCATTGCTGGCCCTGCAGCCTTCACTTGCTCAACAGCCATGGGCTAAAATGTCTTTGTCTGACCTTGAACATGTAACAGATCCCTGGACAAGAGCCTAGAACCTAGTTCTCTTAAAAAAACCCTCCATAAAACAGCAAGCAAGAAAAATCAAGGATGAGAGTCCACAAAAACCAGAGGTGAAACTATAAATGCATTTTTTAATCTATCAAGATTTCAATATAGCAAGAAAGTTTGTCGTTTCAATTTCATGTTGAACACTTTTTGGGCCGTACTCACAGATAAAACATGTGTTAGCTCTTTTATTGGGGCTGTCTAATTTGTCTTCAGAGTACATTACATAAGATTTGAAAGGGGAAGATCTTTTCTGTTTGGAACAATGTTGAGTGAAGGGTTTCCCACCCAAACTTTATAAAGGAAGACACTCTGAAACAGCACCTCAGTCCAACAGCACACAGAAAAACAACACATGAAACATTAATAGGTGTGGTTTGGACACACAAAGAGTTTCTAAGATAGAATATCCCAGATCCATCAATCCTGTGGTTTATGTACCTTACAAAGGGGCTGTGATAGAAATTGCGGTCTTGACATAATAAAGGCTACATCCAATCTGGCCCCCCAGTAAGGCTCAGTGATACCAGTAGATAAAACTATTTACCCCATTCGACTGACTTCTTATTAAAACTTACTGCAGGCTGCAATCAAATTCAGTTCGGATGACTCAGCTGACAGATGTCATGATTTACAGTCTGTGAGAATAAAGCACACGGCTTCATTCTCTTGCTTTTACACCTCCTGGTGCCTTTTGAAATTTGCTGTTAGTTTGCTCTTTGCCTTTATTCTTAGTCACCATCCCTTTCATTCAGCTGCTCTCTGTCACACACAAAGTCACACACGGAATCGACTGCTGTAGAGTTTGCTTCAGGGAGGAACACATCTGCCCACAGTATGGATGCCAGTGCTGCAGTGTTTGGACAGAGCACAGAGGGTTTTACAGTTAGCATCGCTTCTGTTCAGAGGCAGCTGAGTTCTCAGATGAGGAGAAGCGTTTACTTTACCTGAGGAAAAATGAACATTTATTAGGAATATATTAAATGTTATATATTACCACTACTTATTCATATTATAATTGATTAACTAGAAAAGAAACGAGACCAGCATTTATATAACTGATTACTCAAAGTGCTTTAACTGGTAGAGATGTTTAAGTATGAGATTTTTCACTGCAAAATAACCATAGCCAAAATAATTCACAATATTATTATTATTATTATATATACATAAAAAAAATCACAGTTAAGGACACATTTTTGTGATTTTTCCTCTACGCCGTAGTGGATTTGAAACGAACAATGAAGATGTGACTGAAGCGCAGACTTTCAGCAATGAATGTTTAGGAATTACAGCCATTTTCATGCATAGTGTCCCATTTTCAAAGCCTTACATGTAATTTGAAAATTAATCCGTCAGCACTTTCTTGGCCAGGTCAGCGCAGTTCCCTCATTATTCCCTGACAAATTAAGCTGATAAAAAATGTGTTGAAATTGCATTTGGTTAGCTGTTCGGCGGAGCTCTTAATTTGAAGCCCGAAGAGATTTTGATGTAACTGAAGAAGGTTGTCATTAGGCGACTGCAAAATCTTCAGGAGTGGTCGAAACATCGGGCCCTTTCATAAAAAGAATTAATGCAATGATGGCCTGAAAGACCACTAAAGACACTGAAACTAAAGGGTATGATGACAAAATGATTTTGTCAAGTCAATACACTTTCAAGGAAATAAGTCTATCTTTATCAAAGTCTACAATCAAAAGACGTCTTTACAAAAGTAGTTGGTAAACTACTGGGAATAGTTTGAGGTTCTTATCCACAACTGGGGCCACGTTAATGGTCTTCCCCACCACTCTTTTGGAGTTAAAAAGCTAATGTCAGGATTTGCTGATGTGTGCAAAATTATACTATTATACAGTTATTACACAGCTGTACAGATCAATAATTCGTTGGCCGAAGACACAATTTTTGTAGGTTTTGTTTTGGGTTTTTTTTTGTGGATTTAAACTCAAACAGTCAGTATTTGATTGAAGTGCAGTTTTCAGTTTTAGTTCACAAAGTAACTATTTAGGAATTACAGCGAACCAGTTGACAGTTTTCAGAGATTTAAAATCAAGTGAACATTTTAATCACAATTTAATGGCCAAAGTCAAAGTGCTGAATTTGTATTTTATAGCTTTTATATAAGTCAGCTCAATTAAATTCAGTTTTATTTATATGAGGCCAAATCACAGCAGCAGTCGCCTTAATGCACTTTGTATTCTAAAGTAACGATCCAACAGTGACACAGAGGAAATCCCAACAATCAAATGATGCCTTTTCAACAAGCACTTGGCGACAGTGGGAAAGAAAAAACATGATTTTAACAGGAAGAAACCTCCAGTAGAACCGGGATCAGGGAGGGGCAGCCAACTGCTGTGACTGGTTGGGGGTGAAGGGAGGAAGACAGGACAAAATAACACTCTTGAGGAGGTAGGTGTATCATTATCAGAGTCAATAATCAAGAGACACCTTCGTGAAAGTAGTTTAAAGCAATGTGAAAATCACTGGTTATACTCAAGAACAAGAAGGCCAGATTAACCTTCATCAGAAAATATCTGGACAGCCCTTAAAATAATTATTGACACCAAGTTTTACTTGTACCAGAATAATGGCAGCATCAGCAAAAACGTGTTGATTGTTCAGATGCTTGTGGACTTAACGGTATATCTGTTAATTTTTTAAAAGTTTGTCTATTGTGAGTTTTGTCAAACGAATTATACTCAAAATATGAGTGTAACAAGATGGACACAGAGTCTGTAAACACAACTACACGGCAATAATACGTACACTAAATGCAACAAGAGCTGAATCTTGGTATTATCGAGTTCACTGTGACAAACCTAGCCAACCTGCTTTAACTATTAGAGTGTATGCTGTTGTGTAATGTTGAATAAAAGGTTCAAACACTGACAACAGACCATATGTAGCGTCTTGTCACCAGTTGGAGGTTTGTCTGCAGGTGGCAGCTGCAAGTGACAGCGCACACTGTGACTCAAGCTGCTCTCTTTTTTCTCCCGAGCGATCTGTCACTCCACTGCAGCCGCGCTCCACGCTGGGACCCGGCATGATCGACCGGATACAACTTTCAGCTACATTACATCAGCAATAGGTCACTTGTGGTAAGAACAGGGGTTGGGCATTACAGAAGGCACACCAAATGGCATACCAAATTCAACACAGACAGGGAGCAGATACTTCCCCAAGTTGAAAACAATAGTACATCCCAAACAATAAGGGAAAAAACCCAGAAGCTTTGTATTTTATTGATGTTTGTGAGTCAGGTCTTCCCCTAAGGAACAAGTGAAATCAGGTGTAAAATGTGTCATTCTACCTTTAGGCTCCGGTCATGTTGTACTCTATGTTAGAAAACAAGCCCCTTGGGTATGTGTCTGAAAAGCCCAGAGTAATTCTGCCCGATAAAATGAACTTTCTATACCTTTTTTCCTTCCTTACAAACATGTACCATAATGGAGTTACTGTGTAAAAGGCACTTTAACACATTAGTGCTTCTTTAGGGAGTTAGCTGTCTTTCCTGTTTAAAACTTAACCCTGCTCTACATTTCCATAAATAAACATTTTTCACTTTACCACTAAGCTGGTAAAAAAAAAAAAGGAAAGGAAAAGGGTCTCTCAACAAGAGTCAGGAGAAAAGAACAATAGCAATCATATCAGCTGGCCTAATGTTAGCAAAGGTTCAAGCTAGCAAAGCTTCTGTGCTAGCAAAAAAGATGATAAACACTTACCCCGGCTTTGTTCATAAAAAAGGTATCATTACTTTCAGACAAAGTATGTAATGTATGTGTGTGATGTTGTAAAGTCTTGGTTGTGCACTGAGTATATAAAAGCCCAACTAGGGACAAGAGTTGCGAACTAGCTAAAGCTATAAATTTGCTTTGAAGCCCATCAGCTTCATGCTAAACTGCATCAAATTAAATAAATAAATAATAATTAATTAAAAAGGTTTGGCAGATTAAAAAAACCCTGAGCAAGGCTATGTACCCATATGGAAAAGATAAATATATATAAATATAAATCTTGTGTGAAACTTGTATGAAAAGCATACAAGAGTAAAAACAGATATAAGATCCCTTGAAAAATTATATAAATAAAACTTGTATGTTTCGGATACTTCCTAAAACAATATATGAAAGTAATGAGAAAATGGCCACTTTCATGAGTAAATCATATAAGCCTTATATGATTCACTATATGAAGTGGGCCACATCTTTTGCAAGTCTTCTATAAGTTTGTTCTATTTCTTTTCCATATGGGTAATATCTCCTTCTTTAACAGTAGCTTTAGCTTTAGCAAATGTAGCTCAACCAGGTAGCTTGATCTAGTGTTGCCAACTCCTCAGTAACAAAAATCGCTATTGGCTGTTGGCTAGAAGTCGCTCAATGACTTCATTGGTCATGCTTATGTAATTGTAACCGATGCTGTACGACAGAGAAATAACATCATGGAAGAGACATAAAGTCAGTAAAAAACACCCTAAATGCATTTATATATATTTAGAATATATTTAGAACTACAAATTAAATTTCTTTCAGTAGTTATTGTTTTTTTAATGTCACAATTCCATCCCTCCTCCTTTATCTGGCTTTGGACTGGAAAAAGTGACCCAAAATAGGCAGTGTTTAACTTGTTTTGATTCTACGCACTTTACACTACTCATGTAATCATGCTAACGCTAAGGTTTAAATATGAACAGACTTCCTTATTGCCGCTTTGACCCTGAACCTTCTTTTGCAGCACACTAGTTCCTTTCCTTTCTACTAGCTCAAGGTTAGTTAAGCTCAGTTAAAATTTCTTGACGTAGACTATTTGTCATATCAGTTTTACTTGACCTAAACCAAATTATAAGTTTTACAAATTTATGAGTTTTTAAAAAGTGGTAGCCAGAAACAATCTATATGCATGAAACCCATTATAACTTGGTTGTTTGTTGGTAACACGACTTTGTTATATGTGTGTTTCTGTGTGTGTCATCACGAATGGCTTAATTGTTGCTAATTCATGTTGGCTCTGCTTCACATGGAAGTCATCACTGATATTGCACATTACAGTTTCCTTCTGCTGCCTTTATAGCCGCATAATATGCTAAATAATGTGGGAGCCCATTTGCTTTTTAGAGCACAGGACATTACATACGAAGCTTTAAACTGAGTTAGCTCGGAGACTGCGTTTGCTTTAATCCACTCAAAACACTGCATGTTAAATATTTACTGCACTATGACAAGAGCAGCTTTATAAAACAATTGGAGGTAATGATAGCTTTTTATTGTTGCTTTGCAATAGTCTTCAGTAGAAAGACCGATAGTGATGGGTCACGTTTTAATTTCAAAAATACAATACACACACAACATGCTGGGACCATACAAAATAGTCAGAATGCCAGAGCTGTAAGCTGAGGTGGTAGAGTTGCTCTCAGCGGCAGGCTTCAGCACTGTGTGGTGCCCAAGGTGTGGTGACGTGATGTGAGCTGACAGCTGGCACCATGGGTAATAGGTCTAAAACTCCCATCATGTAGTCTGCTGAGGCCCCGTCCTGCCATTCTAACCCACCAGAAGTACGCACCTACTTGGCCATTACTTGTTTATTACTAAATCATAATTAAAAGCTACAGGAAGGTCAGAGTTATGATATAGCTTTGAGGTTTGGGGTGTGTGAAATTTACGTGTCTGAAATGACTCAGAGATCTTAGACTTGGAGATATATTTTTATTTAATTGCTTTAAGAAATAAATTCAAAGATCTGAAAAATAAACAACCACAATGTAAACACAAACGTTTCTTGCATCAATTTCTTTATTTTTTTTCCATCAAAAGAAATGCACAGATCAGCAAAGCTATTACATACAAATGGCCATACAATAGCAATTCATTTTTTTTCTGTTCTTGTTTGAAAGTCTTCAGGAAATTCTGTTGTGTCATGTATACACTGTATCTTGAACATTTGCAGTTACGCTGCATTCAGCAACAAAAGAAATCGTCCCAATGCTCTTCTTCCACGTTCAAATGAAAGTGTTCAGCCACAAACTACATATCTGGACAGCTACTTGTTACTGCTCCAGGAAAACTACTGTACTTACATACAATAAAGAAAAGAAACAAAAGTTTTGCATAGCTTCATTGTAATGTAGATACAGTACTGTAAGGCACTTCATGAAGAACTTTAGGCATTTTTAAAAATAAATCCTACACAATAAACCTTTTGTCACGTCATCCTACAGATTCCATCTCGATAGATAAATGTTACAACATCTGACGAAAAAAAATCTTTTCTTAAATCACATTTTTGCGCACTATGTATATCTACTATACTCCACTGCTTTTCTTTTGGCATTAAGTCTCAAGTTCAACATTCATATATTGTGCATAATATGACTCACACATTGTCCCCATAACCCCACACAACCCAATATTTCTCAAAAAGACCAAAAGAAAACAAAAATTGTGCAATGATTTGGGGTTATGTGGAGTAAAAGGCAACACGCTGTCAAAAACGAGTCCCCCAAACCAAAAGAAAACCTAAATGTCTGGGCAAGTTGTAGGTCATTTCCTCATAGACGGGTGCTGTACTGACAGTTACAGGGTACATCATTTTCATTTGCCTCTCCTCACACCAGTCCAAACCAGTGTGGGAGTGTGTGTCGTATTCCAGCAGTTGTAGGTGGGACTACATGCTCCAGCAGGCCACGTAGATAGAGGTAAGGAGGATGCATCTGCTCTATCCAAGCTGATCTTCGTACTGTTTGCGGAAGCAATCTCCAGCTGGGAAAAAGTCCCAGCAGCGCTCCTGATACATCTTCCACACGTAGGACTCCTGGACACAAGCCAACATCAGAGTTTAGCTCGAAATCTTTAACTTGCCTAAAGTAAGGCAGAATGTTTTGAACTTAAATATCCAAAATTTAAACATTACATAATTACAGGTGTGTTAATGAGCTGAAATGGGTTCACTTGGTATTAACATGCAGTTAATACCAAGTGAACGTATCAACAGAAAGATCATTAAAACAGTTTTGGTATTTAGTGAGTATACTAGCTGTGTCCCAAAACCTAGGCCACCTCATTTTAAGGCTGATTACGTCACAGCCAGGAGACGAAGGCCGTCCCAATTTGAAGGCTGCTCCAAACGCGGTCGACAAATGCGTCCTTCATTTCCCCGAATTTGAAGGATTGTACCCTACCCCAGAATTCATAGCGCGGCCCAGCCGATTCCAGTTTCCAACAATGGCGGCAGCTACTTAGTTTTAATATTACTCTGATTACTCTTTCTGTAATCACAAAATAAACTTTTAACATATTCTCAGGCAAGAATGTAGCTGTGTAAATTTCATATATCTGCTCGATTTATCAAGACATCACATATTTGCAAAAGTGCTCCAATGTTTTCGGAGACGTCTGTTACCCTCCAGATCAATAGCTAGCCGGGGGTTCAAGGCTCACTGGAGCCGGTGAGAACAGCGGACTCCCGGCACATCGCTTTCAGATCCCCCGCGGTCTTTTACTACTCAGGTTAAACATGTAACTAAGTCACTCAGATAAATTAAAAATGTTATTGTTTGGCTTTTTTCAGTGTTTTATTTGTTCCTGAGTAAATCGGTTCAGCTGAGAGTACAGCTAAATAAACGTCAAACAGAAAACTGATTAACAGAAGTGTGAGATGGTCGAGAATTTACTCCAATGTCAAGTTATATGTTAGCGAGTGAGGAGCAGACGGCTGAGTTTATTAAACTCGGTGTTCGGAGGATGCTGCCTATGAATTGGGACATAGCTACTGTCTTATCTAAGAGAGGCAAAACAGTTAGCTAGTAGATGAGCACCTACTTGAAATGTTATTGAGCAGTATTAATCTTACCACTTTATCCACACAAATATGACCTAAAATTAAAATTGAATCTCTATGTGTTTAGTACAATGACCTTAATTAATATTATGTAAACCACAGAGTATCAAACAACACTTTAATTCCACCACAATATGGGTAGATATGAAAAAACGAATAAACCAAAATAGGTGTTGACAGTAAGAGGAGAAATATTGAATGGGTTAAGCTAATCAGGGTAAAATAGTCTTCTACCTGTCCAGTGTGCTCTGTCTCATCCTTGTTGATGAGGTACATCAGGAAAAACCTTTATAAGAAAAACGAGAACAAAGAAAAAAATATTAAAGGGGAATCGCAGTCTTGTATCTAAGCCCATCACCACAGCTGAAGCACAGAGCAGGGACATGAGAAGCTTTTCTGTGACACATTTGATTTTTGCAACACTAATCACATAAATGTCAAACTCTCCGTCACTGGGTGTCACAGTTCCCGATGCTAGTGTCTAAGTAAAGTTACACCACCTCGTCTCTATCGCAGAATCACCTGTTGTTCCCCAAATCAAGCGTAAATGGCAATGAGCCGCTGTATCTCTATGGGCATCGCAGCATGCCAAATCATAATGAATACTGAATGAGAGCATGCTATCACAAACCTATTTTCCAATAAAGTTCATGGCATTAAATAGTAATGAAGCAACATAATGAGGTCGCTCTGATATCCTCCGGCCAGCTGACTGTGAGAGCAAATGGACTGAGACTTTCTATTGTTACTGGTATTATTCAGAAACACCGGCTAAGCGGTGCGTGTGAGGGAAACACAGGCAGGATACCTGAAGGGATCTAGTGTTCTGGATCAATGCTGCTACTAGTGACTTTGGTGTTTATGCTGCAGTAACGTGCTAAAGCCATCAATCATGTGGTTAAATTACAGAAAAGCGTTGACACGAATGGTAAAAGATTACTGCAATGATTACAAAACAAAAAAACATTAAAAACACTGCTGATCAAAAGGATACTCACAGATAGTTGGCCAAATTGTGCTCTTGTAAGGTGTGGGTCTCAAAGCCGTGGGGGGTTGTGTCGAAGTAATCGTTCCCGATCCCACAGATGAAACATTTGGTCTGAGGACAGAAAATGAAAATTAGAAGGCACGCTTCCTTCTTCTTTTTCTGTGCTTCATTGATGAACTACAGTAAACAAGAGTTTGCCTAAAGCAACACCAGATTGGACATATTTTACAATATTAAGGTCAAGTTACTCATCACGCTCAGTCCCACTCAGCCTATGAACAACAGAAGCTCTGCAGGGACCTTTTAGTCTGAGAAAATAACACAGTTATTTATTATTGACAGTTTCATTAAGGGTTATCTGCCCTCTCTTAGGCGACAAGGTTATGCATCAACAAGTATGCTTCCAAAATTCGGCTTAATATTTATATTCCCACATGCACGTTGATCTTCACTTGCCTGTCACAGTGACTGTTTAAATACTCAAGAGAGATGGGGAGCTCACAAAAATGTGTCACATCTCTGAAACTCAACACGTGATCAAATAGGGGGGTTAGGGGGTACAATTTCCATAAAGTAACCCAGACAAAGTAAAATATTAATGAAAAAAAAGAGACAAGTACACGAGACGAGACACGAGTCCACTAATAAGGCCGTAATCTCCAGAAGATCTACATTAAATCTATTCGTACATGAAAGGTGGACGTGAGCGCGATTATGCCGTCTAATGGTTAGGGAGGTGCTGTTATGAAGGGTCGAGCTGAGTGTTCAACTGTCTCGCTATTTCGAAGCAACTTTCCAGATATGAGGTTGGCCCATCATAAACTATACCCGGTTTCAGATGGTAAAGAGTGTAATCATTTGCAAAAATGAACATCATGTTGTTTTCAGCAGTCTGTGAAACAAACAGTTGCTCACCAAGAGAGTATTAACTGAGGTCATAGAACAAGAGAGCCGAGCGCTGTTACTGTGGAGTCTCATCCAGTCTTCTTTTTTAACAGTTGCCCCCTGATGGCCCTTAAGCCTGTAGCGAGACATGCATAAATATTTCTTCGAGTGATGGATATTACCTGTCGCTACATCGAATGAAGATAAACTTTATTGCTGCCCTTTTGTGATAAATATGAGTTCTCATGTTATTTGTCCTGGACTGTACAGAGCCACAAAACTGTGGAATGATGTGACACGTTTGTTTCGAGCTTGCATGCCCCTCAGGAAGCATCGATAGAACTTCAGGCACTATGCTTCCTGCTTCACCGCTTCTGCTGCTGTTGATTGGCTGCACCAGCTGCTCTGTAACAGTAGCCTTGGCCCCGACGTTACTAGGCAACAGACAGTTCACCTCCTAAAGAAGTTTCTGAAGAACCATGTGACTGAAGATGTAAAGGGATGCTGGGGAACAGAGGACCTGGAGGACAACAATGTGATGCACGGGTTTCCCTCCACTTTTCTATCCCCTGACCCTCAGACTCCAGATCCATAAAAAAGAGACCTTCAAAGAGGAGGTTTAGAAGGAGGAGGCAGGAGACGGAGAACCAGGAAAATGTAGAATTTGCACTCCAAACACAGCAGGAAGGCAACAATCAGCCAACAGAAGAGCAGCAGAAACAGAGACGAGAGCTGACAGTGGGATGAGCAGGAGATCTGGAAGGACATCACGCTGACCCACCATCAGAGGATTCTGGATGTTCCGTCTCTTGAAGAGGTTTTAGACCATCGTTACGTGAATCCACAGAACATCATCCACAACATGACCAAAGTCAACAAACACGGAGTGGCCACGCTGGACGACTTCTACAATGGCTTCACTTCACAGACCTATAAGCTAAGTCCATCTTTTATATGATTTACACTCCTGCCACTTCCTTCAGTGCTGCAAGTTATGATGATCTGTCCTCTCACCTCCATGTCCTCTTTGACCTGCTCCTGTTGGTCTCTTAACTCTCCAAAGGCATCAATGATCAAACCTGCAACCATAAAGGAACTGCTGTGAGCATGACATACATACCCTAAGCATAAAGACTGTAATATTTAAATGGATATATGTTGTGGGTTCGTCTAATTACTGATAAATAAGGTTGAAATTGGGATTTTTTTTTTATGTACCCTGGATGATGGCCAAGAGGATGACAATAACAAAGAAGAAGAACGTGATGTCGAACAGGATGCGGTAGAGCTCATAGGGGTCACCAGCTGGGTCCTCGATCTCATCCCCTATCCCGCCTCCTGCTCTTACCCCAACATACATGTGGAATAGGTAGCACTGCGGGAACACAGGTGGAGGTCTAATTGAAATCTGAGGCTGAGCATTAAGTCGTGGCTTATTTTAAGCAGCGAGCCCAAATCTGTTCCTTAAAAAAGAAAGCGTAACTCCAGTTTACCGTCATCATGTCGTCGCACTTCATGTCCGGCTCATCCTCATCCTCACTCTTGTTGTAAAACTTCCTGAAGAAGTTGAAGGCCACCACAGTGTAGAGATAGACCACAACAGCTAGCAGGCCCACTGTCAGCACCAGCTACAGAGACACATGAAATCTGCATTCACAGACTCGCTCTTTTTTTGCTATTTATGTATTTCTTTTAGACACACAATGGACGCAGCAGGGGCAGAGCTGCTGGCTTCCATTTGTTTTCTATAAAAAAATTGCAACAAAATTAGATCAGCAAGAGAGGAGTGAGTAGAGAGAAGGGGAAAAGTTCAAACGCGTGGAAACGAAGAGAAAGTTTAGTGCAATAAGAAAACTCACATGAGTTATTTATTTATAGTAAATACAAAAAAAGAGTCTATTATTTCACATATAATAAAAAATGGATTCAGCTACAGCTCAGCCGGTTGTAAACCTGAAAGGCAACAACGCCGTAAAGCGCATTTAGATTGACAGCGTGATTGATCAGCCCACAGACGGCTGAGTCTGGGAGATGTCGCTGATTCCTTGTGGCCTTGCCATTTTGGTGCATTTCCGCCCTTGGAGACTGAGGTGACATTAAATTCTGATTTGTCCCTCTGGTCAGTTAACATGGGAATTATTGGAAGAACTGGCAATCCAAAGTGGGATTTAAATTAAGCCATGTGAGCCATTTGAACTCAAATGTCAAAGGATGCTGAGAACATTCCAATTATCTCACACGACTGTTACGCCCCTAGTCTAGGCGGGTAGGGACGCACATAAGGTTGGAGGAGAGAGAGACAAATCCCCGCCCTGGTTCCCAAGCCAAACATCCAAACCAGTTGTGAGTAAAAAAAGTGATTTTATTTAAGGACAAGAAGCATAGCTCCAGGGTGAGCCCAGGCCAAAATAATAAACAAAACCAACTAAGTCCCACCAGAAAAGACTAACTAAACCCTAAGAAAGAAAAAAGAACAAACAAATGACAGAGCTATCCCTCGCTCCCTGACCAAGAAAACAGGAGAAAACGATTCCAAAAGAAAAGGCAGCTCACCCCTTCCGCTTCAGCCCACGAGTGCCTAAGCTCTCAGCTAATGCACTAGGAGCGGCTTTTACAATTCACACTCCCACAAATACACAAGATAAACACAGGCTGGGAAAACCAGGGTCAGGACTGCGACGGCTGTCAGGCTACTCGCTCGTTCCACACACTCTCTCTCTCTCTCCCTCTCTCTCCCTGGAGCTGTCAGAGCGGCTTTTTGAATGTGGTCACCTGTTCCATGGTCCAATCAGCTGCTCACTACTCTTCATTAGGGGAGGGACCTGTAAAGAGTCTTAAACACAGTAAAGAGACACAGAACAAACAGCCCACACAGTGTTCTTATGGCCACAGCCGTAACACCCCCCTTCCCAAAATCAAAGACATCTCCTTTGTAGATGTTTTGGACAGTCATGTTTAAGGGAAAACACGGGATAGGGCATCCGCTAACACATTCTCTGTGCCCTTTTTATGACGGATTTCCAAATTGAAGTCCTGCACCAGGAGGGACCACCTCATCAGCATTTGGTTCGAGTTCCGCATCCGCATTAGGAATACCAAGGGATTGTGGTCGGTATAAACAATCACAGGCGAGGGACTGCCACCGACATACACCTCGAAATGCTGCAATGCAAACAGCAGAGAGAGGGCCTCTTTCTCAATCGTGCTGTACCCTCGCTGATGGACATTGAATTTCTTTGAGAAATAGCCGATTGGGTGATCCACACCATGATGGTCTTCCTGCAGCAATACGGCACCTGCCCCGTTTGCACTGGCGTCCACTTCCAACTTAAAAGGGCGTGCAAAATCAGGGGCGGCCAGCACTGGCGCACTGCACAGGAGAGTCTTAACAGCCCGGAACGCACTCTGACACGCAGAGGTCCACACAAAAGGTCTCAACACACTAGTGAGGCTAGTGAGAGGTGCGACCACGTCCGCAAAGTTTTGACAGAAACTCCGGTAGTAGCCCACCATGCCGAGGAAACGGCGAAGCTCACGCCTAGTCTGAGGGGCAGGAAAATCCAGTATGGCCTGGATTTTGGCCGAGATAGGGCGCACTTGCCCCTGACCCACCTGCTTTCCTAAGTACGTTACCATGGCTTTACCAAAATCACACTTGGCGAGGTTGAGGGTGAGGGATGCCCTTTCCAAGCGATGGAACACATCAGTGAGTGTCTCCATATGCTCTGACCAGGTGTCTGAATAGACGACAATGTCATCCAAATACACTTCACACTTGCAGACGCCGCCCAGCACGATATTCATGAGCCGTTGAAATGTGGCGGGAGCGTTGCGCAACCCGAAAGGCATGACAGTGTACTGGAGAAAATGGTCAGGAGTAACAAAAGCAGAGATTTCGGCCGCACGTGATGTTAGGGGAACTTGCCAATAGCCCTTTAACAAGTCCAGCTTGGTAACGAAGGTCGCAGAATTGACCCTATCAACACAATCCTCCATTCTGGGCAGAGGATAGGAGTCAGGCTTGGTCACACTGTTCACCTTCCGAAAATCTGTACAAAACCGTGGGGTCTTATCCGCTTTAGGCACTAGGAGACATGGGGAACTCCACGCACTAGAGCTAGGGACAGCAAGACAATTCTCCAACAGATAAGAGACTTCTGTCTGGAAAAGAGCACGCTTAGTGGGATTCACCCGGTAGGCATGCTGTTTGATTGGAGGATGGTCCCCCACATCGATATCATGCTCCAACACGGTGGTACAGGATGGAGTGTCCGAGAAAAGATTAGGATGATTTTCAATCAACCGACACACGTCATTTCGGACATCATCGTCTACCCCAGTTAAATGTGACCTTAAATCACGCAGGATTTCAGAATTCCTAAGTCGTGTGCAGCCCACAGCACAACCGAAAACCAAATCGTCACCTACTGGGTCATACCGAGTTTCGGAAACCGGCACCCCCACAGTCGCAACTGTTGACACACCACCAGCAAAGTAGGGCTTCATCATATTAATATGACACACACGGCACTTTTTCCTTCGCTCTGGGGTGTCGATGACATAATCCGTGTCACTCAATTTCGCCTGCACTGTATACGGACCACTGAACTTGGCCTGGAGGGAAGATCCAGGGACCGGTAAAAGTGTTAAAACTTTATCACCAACCTCAAATTTTCGCTGCACAGCCTTCACATCAAACTTCCTCTTCATCCTACCTTGTGTTGCACTGAGAGCATCCCGTGCAATTGCGCACGCTTTATGCAAACGCTCTCTGAAAGAGCTCACATAGTCTAACACATTTTCCTTAGGGGCAACAGTGTCGGACAGGAAGTTCTCCTTAAGCAATCGCAAGGGGCCACGCACTGTGTGACCGAACACCAGCTCAGCAGGGCTAAATCCTAACGACTCCTGCACACTTTCTCTCACTGCTAAAAGAAGCAGCGGCAACCCCTCATCCCACTCCTTTTGAGACTCAAGGCAAAATTTCCGCATCATCGATTTCAATGTCTGATGAAACCGCTCGAGCGCACCTTGCGACTCCGGATGATAGGCACTAGATTTCCGATGTTTAATGCCAAGTGACTGCAAAACCTGAGCAAAAATCCTAGACATGAAATTAGAGCCTTGGTCAGTTTGAACAGCTTTTGGTAAACCAAAAATAGAGAAAAGGTTCACCAATGCCTTAACAACTGGTTTAACCTTAAGGGTGCGCAACGGAATTGCCTCGGGAAAACGGGTAGCAACACACATCAGAGTCAAGAGGTACTGGTGACCCGATTTTGTTTTAGGGAGCGGACCAACGCAGTCGATGAGGATGTGTTCAAAAGGTTCCCCTAAAACTGGAATAGGGTGTAATGGAGCGGGTGGAATGACTTGGTTAGGCTTACCACTAATCTGACAGGTGTGACAAGAACGACAATACTGAGCAACGTCATTCTTCAATCCTGGCCAAAAGAAATGACGCAGAATGCGGTGATAGGTTTTCCTAATACCTAAATGTCCAGAAAAACTGTCATGGGCAAGACCAAGAACTTTGGGTCGGTACTGTTGAGGCACCAGAACCTGTTTAAACACATTCCAACCCAAATCACCAGCTGTAGGCGGATACCAAGTACGCATCAACACGTCAAACCAACTCCTTTTTGTTGATTTCCAAAGACAGTTGAGGTGTCACTGATGGGCTAATAGGCAGCATCGCCTCAGAGTCGCCCGTCAGTGGAACACGGGTTTCAGATTCAGACTCCGGCCCACCACCAGCACAGAGAAAAGAATCAGATAAATCCACGTCACCGTACTTGCGCCTATGCGCACGAGTTACCGCGCAAGCAGGAAAAACAGAGGAGGAATGCTCCTCAGCGACAGGGTTAGGTAATGAAATATCAGGCACCGGTATCTCAACCACTCTCGGGGTAGAAAACACTTTTCCGTTAGCCAAATCATTCCCCAGAATCATCGCAACTCCGGGCACTGGCAACTGGTCGCGCACGCCAACCGGTACCGAACCCGAAACGAGCGGCGATTGAAGAAACACATTGTGCAGTGGCACACACAGTACATCCATTTTTACACCCCAGACAAGAGCATCCGAACCACAAAAAGAGTCATCAGAAAAAGGTAGAATACCCTTCAAAATAAGAGTCTGCGCGGCCCCAGTGTCATACAGGATCTGCTAGATGACACATTTGTGATTCATGTCACCTGCATATTAGCTGCCAACAAGCGAGATCATTTTTCTCAGAACCTGATGAACCAAATTAGACCTAAATGGTCAATTAGATCAGTTAAATGACAAGAGAAACTGCCTAATAAAAAGATCATATTTGTTAATATGTTGGCTTTAACCTATTATAAAACCAAGCCTGGGTCTTTTAGCGCTTAAAGTAGCTTTTTGTGGGTGGCTGTAGCTCAGGTGGCAGAGCAGGTCAGCCACTAATCAGAAGGTCGGTGGTTCAATCCCAGGCTGCACCCTGGCTGCATGCCAAATATCCTTGGGCAAGATACTGACCCCGTGTTTGCCTACTGGTGGTGGTCAGAGGGCCTGGTGGCGCCAGTGTCCGGCAGCCTCGCCTCTGTCAGTGCGCCCCAGGGCAGCTGTGGCTACAATGTAGCTTGCTATCGCCAGTGTGTGAATGTGTGTGTGAATGGGTGGATGACTGAATGTAGTGTAAAGCGCTTTGGGGTCCTTAGGGACTAGAAAAGCGCTATACAAATGCAGGCCATTTACCATTTTTTAAGGACATACCGTATTTTCACAACCATAAGGCGCACTTAAAAGTCTTAGATTTTCTTCAAAACGTACGGCGCGCCCTATAGCGCAGTGCACCCTGTGTGTTGTAATGAGGCCGTAGTAGAAAACACCATGAGAACGCTAAAGGGTGAAGTGTATGCGTTGACTTTATCGCACATACCTGTATAAAAGAACAGGTATGTGCATTATGCAGGACATCGTTGTTTTAACAACCCTGAAAATGGCAAAGAGACACGCTTACGAAGCACAGTTTAAACTGAAGGCCATCAGCTACGCGGAGGAACATGGAAATCGAGCAGCGGCGAGAGAATTTAAGATTAACGAATCGATGGTTCGCAAATGGAGGAAGCTAGAAAACAAGCTCCGGCAGGTCAAGAAAATGCAGCTGAGTTTCCGCGGACATAAGGCGAGGTGGCTCGAGTTGGAGGAAAGACTCGAGCGGTGGATCATCGAGCAAAGCGGGAGAAGCGTTTCGACGGTCACCATTCGGCTAAAAGCAGTTTCACTAGCTGAAGAGATGAACATTGAACATTTCCAAGGAGGTCCGTCTTGGTGCTTTCGTTTTATGAAACGGTGCCATTTTTCCATCCGGACCAGGACTACGGTAGCGCAGCAACTTCCAGCAGATTATAAGGAAAAGCTGGCCATCTTCCACTCCTACTGCAGCAAACACATCGGCGACAAAAACATCCAGCCCAGCCACATCACAAACATGGACGAGGTCCCGCTCACTTTTGACATCCCGGTGAGTCACACTGTGGAGAAGAAGGGGACCAGCACGGTAGCGATACGCACAACGGGGTATGAAAAGTCTTCTTTTACTGTTGTGCTTGGCTGCCATGCTAATGGACAGAAACTGCCGCCTATGGTGATTTTTAAGCGAAAGACTTTGCCTAAAGAGAAGTTTCCAGCAGGAATCATCATTAAGGCAAATGAAAAGGGCTGGATGGATGAGGAAATGATGAAAGAGTGGCTGAGGGAGGTGTATGTAAGGAGACCAGGTGGTTTTTTCCACGCATCACCATCGCTCTTAATCTGTGACTCTATGCGTGCCCATCTCACAGCCGATGTGAAAAAACTAGTGAAACAAATGAACTGTGAGCTTGCTGTCATTCCGGGAGGCCTGACAAAGGAACTCCAACCGCTGGACATCGGTGTGAACCGCCCGTTCAAAGTAAGGCTGCGAGCGGCCTGGGAGCGATGGATGACCGATGGAGACCACAGTTTCACCAAGAGTGGAAGGCAGCGCCGGGCGAGTCACGCCACAATTTGCCAATGGATTGTAGATGCTTGGGCTAACATGTCTGCTGGCACTGTTGTTCGAGCTTTCGCAAAAGCTGGCATCATTTCCAAGGAGCCGCACGGCACGGAAAGTGACTCTGACAGTGAAGAAAGTGAACTTGGCATGTTTGGTGGAGATTTAGCGCAGCTGTTCAATTCAGACACAGAGGATGAGGACTTCGATGGGTTTGATTGATGATAAAAATGTGAGTACCAAACTTTGTTTTGCTCCTGCTTTATTTTTTAAATACGCACACTTGTATGCTTGTGTGTTGTTGATGATGATGATTACTGGTAATAGAAATGTGAGTAAGGTACCGAACTCGGGTTTGCTCCCGCTTTATTTTTAAATACGCATACGGTACTTGTCTGCGCCCTATGATCCAGTGCGCCTTATGTATGTGTTAAATACAGTAATGGCGCACATAACTGAGACTGCGCCTTTTAGTACAGTGCGTCTTATGGTCGTGAAAATATGGTAAATACATAATATTTAAATAACTGTGTTAACATTTAAAGCAACATTAAAATGATTTCAACTGAAATCTGTTTTGGGCGTGCAGAAAGCAGAATTTAGCACATTTTGAATGGCATACTTCAAATGCCATCACTGCAAACTGTGATCAAAAAATGTGTTTCACCACCAGCTCTGCAGTGACCCCTGCTGTTCAATAGAAGAGCTGTATGTGTTTCCTCCTCACCTGCTTGCCATTGTGCGTGACAGATGAAAGGATGGTGCGGAGAGTCTTGAAGCCCATGGCAATGTCCAGCAGATGGGCGGCAAAGAAGAAGTTGTTGTAGTGACCCAGGATGGACATGGTGGTGTACCAAACTAGATACAAGAATGACTGGTGGAGAAACAAAATGGATCAGAAGCCGTTCGCCCTGCTATAAAATCCTCCATCAACCTCCTCAGCTGTCAAATAATGTAAACCACCATCAATAAAACTACAAAACAAAGCAATTAATCATCCAAACTTATTTTTAAACTTACATTATCTGTAAACACAACCCCCATTTTCCAGACATGGTACTTTGTATCGATTGAGCTCAACCTGGCAACAGAGAAAAGTTGATATGAAGGGCTCGTATTTTCTGTTTGACCTCTATTTTTACTCCAAGCAGCCCTGGGCTGTCTGCTTTTTATCAGCCCAATCTCTCACCATGACACCAGTGAAGCCTCCTTGGCAACAGTTTCCTCTGTAGGGTTGAAATCCAGGGCACTCTTGTCCAACCCCAGCAGCTCTGCTATCCTCTCTGCTCCGTAAAGGTCTCCATACTTTTTTATCACCTACAAACAGAAGCCGCGCGGAAATATATAAGAGACACGGCAGCTGACATTTAGTAAGTGTAACCAGATTCCATTTTTAGCTTGTGTGCACAGCAGATTAAACTTAAATTACATGAGCTACTTACTTTGCGCTTGACAAATTTATCCCAGTAGTTGTTGGGAAAGGAGCTGATAAAAAAACAAAAACAGAATTAAACGTCTGTTTGCACAAGATTATGATTCGTCGTTTGATAAAAGGCAGACTCACGGAGTGTTGATGACCAGTCTGTCCCACTGTCCTTTAATGTCGTCATCAGACGGCTGCTCGGTGATGTAGAGGCCTGCAAACTCCAACTTCCTTGCTATCTCCTTCTCCCGCTTGAACACTACCAAAGGCACCTTGAACACACGAGAAATCGGGCTGCATCACTGAGACAGTGTGTGTGTGTGTGTGTGTGTGTGCACGTGAGTGCATGGGTTAACAATGAACAAGTGTACTGAAATATAAAATGTACATATACCCAAACAAGATATTTGAAGTTACTTGATTTTTTTAATGCTCCACATGTGTGCAGTTTTATTTTTGCACCTACAATGCTTAACAAATTCATTAGACCACCTTAAAAAACTGTGCATACCTTCAGGTAGTAGTATCCCACTACACACAGGAAAGATATGATGGTGTGTAGTATTGCCAGACAGCGAAGTGTTGGTGCCATGTAACCTGTGCTCTCCTGCAAGACGAAATACTCAAGCGCTCCCTCGTCTTCCTCCTCCCCAGCTCTGCCTCGACCCTTCCAGGGGTCTTCATCATCCGAGTAATCACCGGTCACCTAAAAGGTGACGACACCAAATTTGACACCCAGCTTACAAAACAGCGGGACCCTAAGGTGAGTATATAAAGTGGTAGTTTAGCTCCAAACTTACTTTGTAGAAGAGAAGAATAAAGTTGATAGCAAAGGCAACAAAAAGTGCCAAGAAGCGGAGATTGTAGAAATTTCTTGCCAGGTAGTTCTGTGAAAAGGTAATCGTGATCATCATCTTTGTTTTTATGTCTAACAAGTTTGTATTTGTGCTTAATGTAACAGTTGTGATCTTAAAACTGCAGTGAGGAAAACATCTGACCAGCATCTTAGTCTGGTAGACTTCCAAGCCGGCGAAGAAGCTCGCCATGAAAGCCTCCGGTGCCTCTTTCTTCAAGCCGAGCCTTTTCTTCGGGGCTTTCTTCTCCTCCACTGACAGCTCTGGAGGAGCTTCGTCTCTAGTCTTGTCGTGGTCCTTCTTCTCACCATCTTCTGAACTGCAAGCATAAATTATACATTAGTGTTGTGTTCATAGACACAGATGTATACTTAATATGGAGAAACAAAATGTGGATACTAAGCAAAGGGACAAGCACAGGAGTAAGCATGGATACGATAACTGCTATTTATGTGAAACTAATCTAACACAATCCTCAAATAAACATATGCAAGTGGTAATGTAGGTAACAATGAACAAGTTACACTCACTCTCCCTTCTCTGTATCAGATCTGTAGTCTCCGTTCACAGCCCTCGTCTTTGCAGCCATCTGGAATCAGCAGATTACTTTAACATTCAGGTTCTACTAATAAGGGTGTGTTCTTCTTCTATTTTCTGAACAAAATCACTAACCTGTGCCTTCTTCTGCTTGACTGCACTGGCTATTGACGGGGCATCTCCCACCACCACCTCAGACACATCCCCCAAACCTGGCTCGGCCCCGTGCTTGCCCTCCTTCTTCGGCTGTATGTTGAGTAGCTCAGCCATCAGATCTGCCTCTGCTGCTTCCCCTTGAGCCATCTGACCCAACTCAGCCAACGCTGACGCTTCGCTTGCCTCCATCTTTTCTGTTTCTAACACGTCTCCATGGATCCCGAACTGAGTGGGGTCAGGCATGTTTCCCAAAATATCTGTAACCTTCATGTTCTTAGCCCCTTCAACGAGGCCACCCCCAAACATCGTGGTCCACAAGATGTGGAAGAATCCCCAAATTAGGCTGTAAACAAAGTGAAAGAGACCTGTGATGATCATCCAAAAGAAGGAGAAGAAGCCCCGCACCATCTCCTTCACACTCATCTTCCTGAATTTCCTGAATTGCCGCCGCATGCTTTTAAGAGTAAGCAGCTGGCGGAAGTGACACAAGCTCTTTTTCATGGAGATGCATGCGATTGTAAATGCCGAGGAAGACTCCATCATCGCGCTCTCCTCGTCTTCCTCTTCCTGGTTCTCCATCATGGTCTGGATATCATCCTCTTCCTCCGGGCGCTCAACGGGGTCTGGCTCTGAAATCTGAGAGGCCAGCTGCATCTCGAAGATCGTGTCCTCGCAGAAGTTTACAAACAGCTCCATCTTCTCGCTCTCTCCGCCCTCGTTGACCACGTCAAAGATGAACTGCCGCTTCGACTCTTTCACCTGAGGCTTCTCCCATTGCGTGCGACTCGACTGGCTGATCTCGAAGTACACTCTCTCGATGCGCTTGGCTCCGCCCATGATCTCAATGCGGCCCAAGTAAGGCTCGAAGTAGCTGAGGACGCTTTCGGCCAGGTCCAGGAAAGTTGAGAGGCGGGCATCGTGAGGCATGTGCTCTGAAAGATTGGTTAGCAACACGGCGACGTTAAAGCCGATGTCTTTTGCCGGTTCGTGAAACCTCTCAACAAACTGCTCGTAGTTGAACATGTCGTTCTCGTCAGCCTCGGCGCAGGAGAGAAGAAACTCAATCTCAGACTGAGAATACTGCTTCTGGTTCTCCATGGACTTCTGGAAATCCTTCTTTGAGATGACGCCTTTGCTCTCGGGGTCGTACTCCTTGAAACTGTCCGAAGTAGTCAAGTCCTTCAACTTGAGGAACATGTCGAAAAATTTCAGGATCATCTCCACGTTACTGGAAGATTCCACCAAGGTGTCCACCATCTGTTTGCCGATAGTTCCATTCACAACATTACCTGTGAGACAATAAAGCGGTAAATTTTATCAGTAAACTCATTAAAAAAAACACTTCCCCATGCAGATCAGACTAATCTGCTCTGCTACACATTTGATTATATCAGGCAAATAAATCCGATTTATGAAAGTACCAGCATACAAAGCTTATATAATGTTATTAAAAACAAAAAAACCACCTTCAAGTAGCGAGAGCATCATGACGACCATGTCCTTCTGCAGGTCCAGCAGCTCCTTTAGTAATTCAATCTGACTGGAGTCCTGTTAGAAAAAAGACAGAAAGTCATAGTACAATATGTCACACAGACCACTGATAGTCTAACTGTAAGGGTACAGCCAGGCTCTTTAATATCCCTGTGATGGAGAGATCAAGGCTTTAATATTGTAGGGACCTCAAATGGCCCCTGCTGTGGCTCAGAAGGTCCTTCTAGGTAACATCGATCCATCACAACCAGGGTTTATGTTATTTTGCTGTCTAGGAACAGATGGCGAGGTCAGGCTGACTCGTTTAATGTCTCTATGGGCTTTGTATTCAATGTGCCATAAATCTGAAGCGTACTTTGATGCACCTGTGCTCTTCTTCATCCTGGCTGCTGCTGTCAGACCCAGCCCCTTTGTGACGACCACGAGATAAGATTAGGTGGGTGGATTTCATCCCACTCCTGGCTTATTGGACATATCAATGATGGAGTCATATATCATGTAGCTGAGGTGAACAACATGTGTAATTGTACTGGAGTTGCTTCTGATCATCAATGAGCCTGGAGAGACCTCTAGTGGCAACGAATAAAACACCAGGGGCTGTTCACATTTTCACATCTGTACAAGCCGTTATTTCAAATCTTTACTTAAGTAACAACTATTAACTATAGCTAAGCAGGCATGTATTAAAACAAGCAGCCCATTTTCTTTTAAAAAACTGTCACTTGACTTAATGTAGTTGTACAAGCAGGTGGTTGACCTTATACATATGCTAGTTTATTTACACTGCCATCCCTTTGGTTCCTATTATTTTTAGATCTACATTTCTGTGCAAAAGTCTTGAGGTACGCTTCCTTTCATGATTTTTTTAGGGAAATGGGAAACAGGTACAGTAGTTTCCTGAAACATGACTGAAAAACATTAAGCATTAACATAAAAAAAACCCCACTGAACATGGTTAGGTATAAGAACGCGACAGCAAATGAGTAAAAAAGAGAAATTTTCAAAGACTACTCTAAGGAACAGCGGCTCAGTGGAAGCCAAATAGAAAGAAACAATACTTTGGCGTAGTACATACAAATACAGGCCATACCATAGTACTCTATATGCTGCTAAAATGGAGAAAAACAATCCTCTCAGTTAAAGATAAAAAGGCCATTACACCATATATTTTGTTAAGTGGAGTCAATTTAAGGCAAATCATTTATAATAGGATTAAATCTTAATCAGCAAAGTACCAGCTTTCCAATGTGAAGCAGAAATCCTTCACAGTGAAAGTAAAGATGAGCAAAACACAAGTAAACAGTTTAGTCAACACAGAATGAAACAACTCAAGCAAGTGTTTAAGTTAGTTTAAGTTAAGGCACATCTGCGTCACTGCAGACAAACACATACCTGAGATAACTTCATCTGCATATTGGCAAAAACATGCAAGAAGCCCACCACAGCATCCCACAGCCTGCTGTGAGCCAGACTCTGCTGATTCCCTATACACGGACCCTGGAGCACATAAAACAGAGACGAAAAGAGACGCTCAGACGATGACAAGCAGCCTTTCTCGTCACTAAAGCGCCGAAAGACCGTTAAGATATTGTAATGAACATTTTAAGCAGCTTTTACTGTGGAGAGTTGTGATTATGTACCTGTATATACTCTGTTAAAGAGTTGAACACCTGTTTGGCCACTGCTAGTGCTCTGGAGAAGTTCCTCTGACCGGCCTCATCAATGACATCCTTGCCAGAGTAGTACCAGTAGAAATCACTAATAGATTCCTAAAAGAGAAAGCACTAAAATTAATAGCATATCTACTTTATTGAAATTTAAAGCTCTGGATGTAACAATGTGATACCTGCAGTCTTAGTAGGTAGTCCACAGTACTAATGATTATGTTGACTGTAGTTGTGTTCCCTGTCTGCGTCCTTAGGAAGTTTTGAAAATCTAAAACAGAAGATAAAAAAGATTAAACACCAATTTCCTGCAGATAGATACTATAGGAATTTATTTTCTAGTCATTTCTATGCAGCTTGAGGCAGCATGGCTTTAATATTGGCTTATGGGAAAGCATCCACCTACCATTGTTATGTCCCTCGCAGAGAAGCTGCAGAAACCTAAAAAGATCCTTAGTGAATTCATCATTCTGCAGTACCTTGGAACCTGAGGACGGGAAATAAGATTAGCTGTCCTCCTCAGTGACAGGAAGGTCAAGCACCCATCATTTTAATGTCTGCACAGGCATCAGAGCTTGTTGCACATCCTCATAAAGCTGCTGTTTAGTTGTCAGACGGCATCAAATTATGTGCACTATATTGACGGTTCGGAACACACACGCATACGAGGTATAGTGCATCATCTCACAAGTCAAAATAAGGCTTATAATAGGAACCAAACTGAGCCTTGTTGTTTAATACCAGCAAATCTTTGTTGTTTAGTACAAACAAAGCTTTGGGAGATTTATTGCTTAATACACGCTGGTTAGTATGATCAAAAAAGGAAAAAAAAGGAGGGGTGGGGTCCAAAAATAACAAGCATTAATTTTGCTTAAAAGAAGAAGTGGAAAGATCTGAGTCAGTTTGGGGCAGCTGACTGTAAACAATCTATCCAGATGTCAAAGGATGCATGCATGCGTTCCTCCAAGTCCAGATTAAAGAAGGTGGTTATTTTGCATTCAGAATGAGGGAAGGGGGGGAAGTGGGGGAGGGCTGGTAGAGGATGAGTAGAGGGATGAGGGAGTTGAACTGGAGGCAATCAACATGTCAGCATTTCATAGAATGAGTAGAATCTAAACCGTGTATTTACCCCGCTCACTCACGTTGACTGCGACCGATGACATAAAAACATGATCAGAAGAAAACAAACAAACAAAACAGAAGCAGACATAAGCAAAGGAGAAGACATTTAGAGTCAATCAGAAGAAGTAGGAACAGGAGAGTGATAGGGCTGTAGATATATCTTTACATACTCACACTGACATGCAGTACCAAGTCTTAAAAAGAGTACAGTCTGCTTATTGGGCCGGTGTTTAGGACCAAACTAGCAGTTACCATCACTTATGCCTGAGCTTATGAGGTGAAAATGAGCTGGGATATGTATGGTTAAAGCATATTTATATACTGTATGCAACCCATCGGTTTAAATAAAGACCTCTGATTATAAAAAGTGAGCTTTTATGCAAACTGAGTGTTCTTAAGTTGCAGACGAGGCTCAGACAGGACTTAGACATACAGTAGCACATGTTTGCCTGCATGATGATGTGACAACGTAACACAAAGGACCCACGTGATATGGAGATGTACAACAACAAACTAAAGAGCAGTTTTTTTTTTCCAAGCTAACCTTGTGGCTGTCATTTTAAGAAAAACAGCAAAATGAGACTAAGTAGGACACTACACGTTACAATACCGGTTGTTTGCTAAGAGACATCGTCCACGATGGAGTGAGGAAGAAGATAAAGGTCAATCTGCTGCACAAATAAAGCTGCAAATTTGTACATTTCTGCACATTGCCAATTTGCAAATATGCCGTCTGTTGCTTTTCCTATTAAGGTGATTAAAAGTCTCCAAGAAAGGGGACGAGAAGGAATTGGAACACTAAAACTGTGTTTTAGTCACTTACTTGATCCCTCTTCAGTTACCATACCCAGACCTTCAGCTTTGTTTTGCCTTTCAAAAGCATTCAAGTCCAGGACGCTGCCAAAAGAGAAAAACGATTTAAGTAACCTGAATTTCTGGAAAATGAACCGATCCGCATAACTTTATGACCACTTGTATAATACTGTTTGACGGCCCCGACCCATTGAGGCATGGACTCCTCTGGACCCCTGAAGTTGTGTTGTGGCATCGAACAACAAGATGTTAGCAACAGATCCTTTAAGTCCTGTAAAGTGCAAGGTGGGACCTCTATGGATTGGACTTGATTGTCCATAACATCTCACAGATGCTGCATTGTTGTTCTCCTCAAACTATTCCTGAACCAATTTTCCATTATTATCCTGTGAAAGAGGCCACAGCCTTCAAGGAATATCATTTCAATGAGTGTATATGGTCTGAAACAATGCTTAGGTAGGTGGTGCATGTCAAAGTAACATCCACATGGATGGCAGGGCCTAAGGTTTCCCAGCAGAAATGATCCCAAAGGCTTAGCATCTTCACATAGTGCATCCTGATGTCAGGTGTTCCCCAGTTAATCACACGCATGCATCCGGCCCATCCACGTGTCCTGGTCATAGGAGCAAGCCACCTTCTTCCATTGCTTCATGGTCCATTTCTGACACTCACGTGTCCATTGTTGGCACTTTTCGCAGTTTGCATCCTGACTGGTCTGTAGCTATGCCAAAGCACAGGTAACAAACTGTGATGCTCTGTGTATTCTGACACCTTTATTTCAGAATCATCATGAACTTTTCTGGCAATTTGCTCTACAGTAGCTCATCCTGACCACACAAGCCAGCCATAGTCTCCCACATGCATCAGTGACCCTGTTGCTATTTCACCACTTTTCCCTCCTTGTATCACTTTTGATAGATACTGACCACTGCAGACTGGGAACACCCACAAGAGCTGCAGTTTTGGAGATTCTCATTTGTCAAAGCATCACAGTTTGGCCTTTATCAAACTTGCACAAATCCTTACACTCGCCCATTTTTCCTGCTAACACATCCTCTCAGGACAAAATCTTCTCTAATATATCTCCCCCATTAACAGGTACCATGATAAAGAGAATCAGTGTTATTCACGTCACCTGTCAGTGGTCATAATGTTATAGCTGATTGATAACAATTTACCGCTGTGGGAAAGTAAAGCAGAACGGTCAAAATGGATGTTAAAAAAATGGCTAGTTCTGAGTCAGGAAAACTAGATAACTGTTTGAACTGCAACTGCAATAAAAAGCAAGTTTACTGTGTATTAATCCCTCATCGCTCCAGTACCTGCATGACATCATGAGTCCGGACAAGCTTTTAAAGAAGCCAACATCTCTTTTTTCCTTGAGATAATCCAGCATTTTCTGCATGAAAGGAAAAGTACAGTCAGGCTAAAAGATGAAGCTGTTAACTGCAGAGACTAGACGTGAAGAGCACCGTGTTACCTGTTGAACCAGGATGTTCCCTCCATTGAGAATGGAGATGCCCAGCTTGAGCGTGACAGTTACCGTAGCACCCAGTCGACCTGATGATCATAGATGACCGTTGATCTAAATACATAGACTGCAGGAAGGCAGACAGGTCAGGCATTTGATTTCTTACCTTTGCTGGCGCTGATCATTTGAAGCACCATCTCCGCAGCCCCTCTGTCATGAAGTCTGGCCTGCTGATACAGCATCTTTTGCTTCTCCATTTCCTTTTCCTGTAGGACATTATGACATGCACCACTTCTGAATATGATTGAAAACAGAAAAAAAGTTTAATCTTGAACAACATTCCCTCAAATATTTAGAGCACCTCAAATGTTTTCTCTTTTCCTTCCTCTTCTTCGCCTTCAGCACAACTCTGGGAAGAAAAAAACGACTATCAGAGCTGCATGTTTCTGCTAAGAAGCTGACAAGAGCAATTTAATGAGATTCAATGAGATACCTTTGCCATCATATCTGCATAGGCAATATACAAGGGATCCTCTTCCAGAGAACTAACAAAGAAGAGAGATAAATATCTCTTTATTGAACCTTGTATATTTCACATCTCTACTGTAAATCTGTACATAATAAGTGGCAGTGATCGCATTTATAGCCACTGCAGCAAATAAACCAGAGAAACACTGAAAAGCTGCTTCGGTTTTCTTCATAGTGTAAAATATGACGATGGTTTAGCTTATTGCTCTCTGTAGCAGCTGAGAAGCATGCCAAAACAATTATGTAGCACAGATGGAGCAACCTGTGTTAGTGCCAGGTGGCCAGGTGTGTGAGAGTATATTTACCTGCATTCAGTCAGAGCGTTATGGCTGAAATGCAGAATGAGCTGGTGAAGAGGGTCTGGCTGCTTTCTCACCTCCTCCTCCTCCTCTTCCTCCACTTTAGGCTGTATTTTCTGGACACAGCCACATGAGTCAGGCTAACGTTTAACCCAACAAATGTGTATCACAACACTATTTTACAAGTTCATGTCAAAGGGGACCTATTATGCTCATTCCCAGAGTCACATGATTAGCACAACATCCTATTATCTCTGGATCTTGGTGGATCCCTTCAGGTCATCGTCTTGCTGCCCCTGACAAACTAAAGGTTTGAACAGCAGGTGGGTGAGAGAAGAATTTGAAGCCTAAGCTTTTGGCTCACATGGATTACCTGCACATCTCCAGAGCTGATTATTTGAAACTTTGGCTACGTTTAATATGAGAAATCTCTATCTCATACATACATATGGTGGAAAAACATAATAGGTCCAACTGTTAACTCCTATGGGAGAAAAAGACATGCACAAAACATGCATGCAAATGCAACAAACACACACACGCTGGTACAAGCGCACACAAATACACACACACACACGATTGATGGTGTTAAGCAGCGTTAAAGGTGAGTGGAGTTAAGCATGACTCTCCACAAGCCCAGTTTACCCTCATATATAACCATTTTATAATTATTTTACTTACTGGAACAATTGGTTTTTTAAATGTTTTTATAAATACGTGCGTCTGATTGGCTGAATCTTGACATTCTTCATCTATTGCACTGTAACTTCATCAGTAATATAAAGATACAGTAAGACATTGATACGAATATGCTAAGAAGAAAGTTTATAGTTTAAATCTTTATAAATTCAAAAAGTTTCTTTTTTAATAAACAAACACAGCCTAGTTTGTTCCAATATGCCGCATGTAATATATCGCATGTCTAACAGTAAGCTGCTGTCCTGATTGTGGAGCTTAATGGAAATGAAAGTCCAGGAAAGAATCTGAACTTTCATCAACTTTAAATGGAAGTCAAAGCATCCTGACAGGATGCTTTCTTGCCTCTGCTTGGATGGGCCACAGTGATCAAACTACTTTGCTGGCTCTGACATCAGCAGTGATGTCATGCTTACCACAAATGGGCCTAGCTGTAAACCACTTTGCGGATGACTGAAGAGAGTGGTGTGAGCTACGCGCTGCTTCCCGCAGCACATGGGTGCCGACATAAGGGCACCGAAGGGACAGCACAAGTACTTACTGCAAGGTCCTGCACTAGTTTCTCTTCAAAAGAGTACTCTTCTGTTTCTATCCATATTCTCTGATAGGCCAGGAGGAAGAGGTTAATAGAGCGATGCCTAGGGAGGGGTAAGAATAGAGAAGCCTGGGTTAAAGATGAGCAGAGCAAAGGACGGAAGAAGTTGGAGAGAAGGATGGTAGAAGTCCCTTCAGGAGAGGTTAATATCAGTTAGTTTAGAGCACTGATCTAACAGGCCACCTGTGAGGAAATCTTGACTTTTTTTGTTGTTTTTTGTTTCCTTTTGTTTATTTCTGGCCTAAATCTGGAGATAATGTATTCCCACATTACATTTTTTTTCTTCTCACACAGGCAGAGTAATGAAAAAATTTGAGGCCAGCTCAAGTTTGATTCGCCTCGAGTCAGACGCCATCACACAGCTACAAGTGTCGGATGTTAGTTTGTAGCTTCCACTCCGAATGACTTGAAGCCAACTGCTTCTGTCTGTGAACACAGCAGCGTCTGGAGAGCCTTACCTAAGAGGTGTCGAAAGAGTAGCATCATTGTTCTCATCTGAGTCAGCCAAGACATAAAAATGGCAAAAATTCAAACTACTTGAACCAATTCTTTACAATGTGGCTCGTTAAATTGTTGCACATACATGGACCAGTGGAAAAAGGAAAGCTAAAATGTGGCAGAAATCATGCCTCTGGGGGGAGAGCGAGGGTTAGCAGGCCACATAGTAACAGCATTAGATCAGCGCTACGTTACCGTCAGCATTGAGAGCAGACTGTCACGGTCTGCGTTCTCGTGCATAATCTCCAGCCAAATGTGCCGGTAGGAATTCAGGAAGTAATTGTTATTTTTGTGCCTAAGGGGACGACGTACAATAGAATGTGACACTGAGGAGAGAATAGAGACTGAACAGAGACACAATAGAGAAAAATGACATCTGAATGTGTCAAACTTTGGAAGAGCTGCCATCACACACTTCCCCCTAACCCAAATCTATTAATCTGAAGAAAAACAATCATTGCTCCCATACTGCAAATACGAACTAGTAATTATTTGCTATGCTGCAGCATATTTCACTGTCAATAACTCTGAATAAATGAGTCATGCTGTCAGGCAGGCGGGTGGCATCGTCTGAGAACATATTGAGGACGGCCACCCCTCGGTTGGGCCTCGTAATTGTTTTCCTCCTTACTGTAGCACCCTGCCCGACTTCCTGTGATTGAGTTACAGAGCAGCAGGGCGTGAAATTGCTTGTGTCCCTTTTTTTTTAAATGTTTTTATTTACTCTTTGATAACAGCTATAGGCGAGACATTTGTCCTACAAACCGAGGGGAGGCTACGCATTAACGCAGGGTCAGAGAGAGCGAGTCAGACAGAAGAAGGAGAAAGTGTGATGGCAGAGTGCGTGGATGCCCTTTCTGCAGCATTTTCCTATCTGTTACCGGTACCACGGAAAGGTCTGTGCTACCCTCTGCTGGAGCGTCACCTTGGTTTCATCATTACAAAGCTGCTTCAAATGTTCGGAGACCTGGAGACAACGATGGGAGGTTTAAACAATGTCGGTTTAACTGTTACGCCGCAGTCATACCTCGGCAGATTGTAAAGCGGAGCCATTCGGAAGCAGGCGACAACGGCGCGCTTCCTCTGCTTGGACAGCAACTTCTGCCATACACATTTTTTGGATCTCAGTGGTTGTTCCACCTAATGAGGGGAGAGAAACTGAGGGGTAAGATGTTTCTATAACGCACTCAAATGGCATTCTCTACCGAGAGAGCCAGAGGAAAACACACACACACACACACACACACACACACACACACACACACACACACCAGCTTAGAACTTTTGATCAGACACATAATTGGTTTCTCAGTGTATTCTGCTGACTCATCCTAAACCTGGCTGTTTGTAATGGAAAGGACACGGCACAGCAGAGTGGGAGTCAGAAATGGTAAAGTGGCCAGGTGCAATTTTACTCTCCAGGATTTGTCACCCATGTAAGATTTTTTTGGGGACAACAGAGGGAGAACAATCTCGGCACAAAGAACAAAAGCATATCTAAAGTGTATTCCTGTTCCAAGCAGTGTATTTGAAATAATTGCAAATTTTGGAAGCAGACAGTCGTGCACCTTTAATCCCGCAACTTTACCACCAGGCTACATACGACTAATACTTATAATACTTCTAATAAAATTACACACCTCATATTGTTTCTGTAGAAATGTTAGAGCCTGACCTGCTCCAAGTTAAAGACGGCAGCAGAGATCCTCTGGATACGATCCACCACCTTCTCAGGGTCTGAAAGCCCCTCAGTTCTCATCACTATGTCCTTGTACAGGTTGAGCTGCCACCTCACGGCAGGGTCATCAGACTACGAGTATGTTTAAGAAGAGCAAGTCAGACGCAGAGGAATATACTAAAGCTAGCATCTACTCACAGATATGAACCTCGTTTCGACTTGCTCACCTTTTCACGAAGGTGCAGGTTCTGCCGAATGTGGTCTTTAACTTCATCATCTGTATCTTTCTGTTATTCAACGAGGGAAAGAAAACCTTGGACAATGCTTCATATCAAAGCTCTTCAAATCGTTTCACAGTAATTGTTGCTTCTGCCGAGGAGGTTGTGTTTTTGCATGCATGTGTTTCACTCGACAGCTCAAAAAAGTTAGCAGGGGTCATGTTAACAATAAGAATCTACTGTGAAAGTGTGTAAATCACTTATTCGTGTCCAATTATATACAGTATGTGACAGACGGTTTCTCACCATGAGGTAGCGTGTCTTAGCCAGAGAGATGAGCTCCTGATCTCCCGGGGTGCACATGTTAAGACCGATAGGCAGCATCTTCTTCAGGGCGGCTACAATCAGTGAGGTTTGGATGGAGTAGAACTCACCTCGCCGCTTCTTGTGCTTCCTCTCCTGATCTTGTCCCCCAGACTGTGAATTCACAGTGTTAATCTTAGACCACACACACTAGAAAATAAAAGCCAACAGCTCTCCGCATTACACACTATTTTCTTTTTGCTGAGACTAATGCTACACCCAAAACAATTCCCCTCTACATTTACACTGATACCTTAACAGTATTTTGTGCCACAGTGGGAGCATTCACACTGTGCTTGAGCAAAAGCCAGAGGCGACTGAAGCGTTTACTTTTTCAGCCTTGGCAAAAATCTGTGACTGGACTAAATCATGGGTGCTACTGAAGCATTAAGAATGGAGTCTCACACCTCAGTTGAAAAGCAGGCTGAGCCAAACTGGAGATGCTGGCTCTGAGAGAACGCTAATCTCCATACTAACATAGATATATAGTCTGACACGCACACGCACAGTGTTATCACACATCGACAAAAATATAAATAGTATGGGCTAAACACACCGGAGGATCACAATCCATCAACAGCAAACACACCACAAGACTTTCTACACACGGGCTGGGCTTCATTACTCTAGATGAGACACGTTTCACCCACACGGCAATGAGGAATGACCAAAGTGTCCACGTCAAACGAGGTGATGAATGGAGGCCACAAATAATTGGGTGACATAATGTATAACTGCACTGCAGACTATATAGCACAGGGGCTCAAGCTATTGGCTTTTCTGCTTGGCGACTAGAGCATGTAAGCCAATAAGCTGGCAGGTAAACAGCTCATGCACTGCATCACTCTACCTTTTCCTTAAAGGACTGTTTGAGACAGAGAGAGAGACAGAGAGGGAAAGACAGATAGAAGAAAAAGGACGAGAGGGCAATTAATGGAAGCGCACGGTCGTCGCGTGGACGTGCACTGCAATGAAAACCATTTGTTTGCCTTTAAACATCTAAAGCAGGCAGACAAGAAATAAAACGCGCTAACCCCTGTAATGCTTACAGGGCCTGAAAATATGAAGAAATATTTGTTTAGTGAGGGATGAATGTTAGTTTCCTCAAGTTATTGCAACAAGCAAGTACATTCATACACATGTGCCTAACACACACACACACACACACACACACACACACACAAGTCCATTTTAACATTCAGTTCTATTCAACTTCAATCAGTTTTTGTTATATGGCACCAAATCACAACAACAGTCCCCCCAACAATCAGATCCTTGGCACTTGGCGAGGGTGGGGAGGAAAAACTCCCTTTTAACAGGAAGAAACCTACTTACGTCTGCTCTTTTTTACCTGCGTCTCTGAAACACAGACATAATATTTTTTCCTCCGCGCCGTGATTGGTGAACGCACCGATGAGTAGTAACAGAGCGTTAATCGACTGAACTGTCAATTCAAGAACAAGTGGATAGTTTATTGAAACCTACCTTGGACATCTTGGTTTTATTATCTCCAGTCAAGAATGAAAGGTTGTTGATTTCATTCTGGACCACAAAGTTTTGTTCTTCTCTTTTGAAATTCTGAGTGAAAAAAAAAGATTATAAATATGTATTATTGGTCATAGAGATTCTCTGACCTTTCTTAATATAATTCAATTCAATTTTATTTCTATAGCACTAAACCACAACAACAATCTCCTCAAGGTGCTTTAAACTGTAAGGTAAAGACCCTAAATAATAGTGATAAAAACCCAACAGCTTGCTGCTTCTGATGTTTTATTTTGAAAATTCTTTTCTTAAATATTTGTACCTGCTTGGTATTTTTTCTAATTTGTATTTCAGGTGAACTGGTGTTCATAATTTCTCTGAGGGGTCCTCCCCATAGGGTTTAATAAAGTTCTATTCTATTCAATGAGACGACCTACTATGAGCAAGCACTTTGGCAACAGTAGGAAGGAAAAACTCCCTTTTAACAGGAAGAAACCTCGAACAGAACCAGCTCAGAGAGGGGCGGGGCCATCTGCCATGAACGGTTGGGGGTGAGGGGTGGGAGACGGGACAAAAGACACGATATAACATGTAATAAATCAGAACATTTACATGTGACTTGCACCAAAGGATAAATATCTCTGCGACCATCCTGAAGAGGTCGTTGGAGTCTGAATCTGGTTCTTTCAGCCACCTTGACCTGCAGTGGCACAGACAGATGATTACACTTTAAACCAACTTTAAAATGCATCTTTAAAATAACCCCACGAGTTACTGCTCAGCAAGCTGACCTGTTGTTGTCCACATAACGAATGAGCATAGGGTAAAACGCGTACAGGTCCCTGCAGAGTACGGCAAACTCGTCCAGGATGAGCAGCTCGGCCTCCTGAGTGTCTCCTTTACAGTCGGCCTTGAGGAGCTCTTCCTCAGCCACCACTTTTACCGTCTTCTTCTTTAGTTTCTCCAGCGTGGGCAGGAAGTGGCTCTTCAGCAGGTCTGCACGGGCCTTGCTGATGATGGGCTGTACGTACACTGAACGGTGAAAGGCAGAAAAAAATGTATATTTGATTTTTTAATGTAAGCTTTGTAGATATAATGTTTACCACGATTAAATTCAAATTTAGCATGCAAACATCTGCATAGCTAAAAATTATGGTAAATATATTTCCCCGTTTTCTTAATCATTCCTCATGACTCAGTCATTTAGTGTTTAGTGGCAGCATTCACAGATCCACACCTGCAATTCTCTTCATCCACGAGGCCTCATCGATGCCCAGGTTGTTGTTGAGGATCTTGAGGATGTTGCCGAGAATCAGACTGAGGTGCTCCGAGGTGACTGTGGTACAGCAGATGCTTCCTCCGCTGGCCGGCTGGTTTTCAGGACCCCTTTCCCACCAGTAGGACAGATAGTTACACAGCATGGGCAGCACCACCTCAATCACATGAGGCATCTCTGTGTACCGCGCTCCAGACTCTGCCATGTCATTGATGTCCTTCATGAGGCGGTCCAGCCGTGGCATGCCAGGACACATTTCTTCCACTGAGTCTTGTATTCCTAGAGCTAAAACACAACAGGGGCTGATATTTGAAGATTTAATTCACACCAGCACATTTAGGATTTCTTCTTTCGAACATCAGTAATGAACACCCCACAACATCATCACTATCCATCTGCTGGGCATCATTCATATCAATAAGATGCTTGTTAGACAATAAGAGAAGATGACATAAAAAGAGACAAATAAGGGGTATTTGCAATTTTATAAAATCTTGTGTCGCATGATTGTGATAATTAAGGCGATTCATAAATCCTAATGTTTGAGAGCAAAAAGAGGTCATGATGATAAATGCTTGAATTTAGAATCTCTTTTATTTTGAAATAATTACATATGACTCACTGGCTCGTTCTCTGGCGCTCTTCGTATTAAAAACTGAGCAGGGGTTGTACGGGTTGAGCTGCGGCTCTAGGAAGGCAACAGGCAAGGCGCCGGCCAGAGTTGCCAGACACTGACCGAGAGCTGGCAGCTGTCTGAGGGACGCAAAGAGAGTTTAATTAAAGGTCAGCATGTTTCTTTATTGGAGCTTTTATCAGTGAATACAACATTTAACCTTCGGATACCTTTCTACGTAGATGTTTTTCCCAGTGCCCAGAGCATAGAGGCTGGTCAGGATTCGATAGCAGGACACTTGGACGTCATCCACTAGGAAAATAGAACGATTAGAATTCAGCTGGAGGAAGTAAATTTGACATCTGTAAATGAATTTGGATTATCTCACGTCTACGTTTTGCGTGTTCCTGTTCAGTTTCGTGTTCATTTCCCATGTCATCGTTTTCATAGTTAGCTTAACTTTTCCCAGTTTAGGTTTTAGTTTAGTCCCGCCCTTGTTTTGCTTTGCTGTGTGTTTTCTATTTTTGGTTTTCAGCCTAATAAACAACTCGCTTTTCAGTACTCTTCATTTCCTGTTCTCCCAAGTCTGCTTTTGGGTCCACACTGCAAACACACCGGCTGCCCAGCCGTGACAACACCAAGACATGCCAAGTTTTCAGCAATTAGATCTTTGGTGCAAAAAATATAATTTTATGTCTACAAAACTGTGTCTGTTTCTGCATTTTTTGTAGAGTCAGCTAAAAGAAATGCGAAGAAAATGTGTGTGGTAACAAAGTGCCTAAAGATTTGAAATTGGTAAACATTCCTGCAAATGGCCAAGTATAAAGACTGGAGTGATAATAGTGGAAAAACAGCATCCAAAGGAAAACTTTGAATAATCTTCAGAAATACTGAAACTATCAAGACAACAAAAAATTCTAAGAATGTCCGACTCCTTAAAAGCAAAATATATAGAAATGTGAGGTGACTTTTGCATAGTACTATATGTTACAAATACTCGCTCCAAGGTTATACATGACTGAGCATGTCTCTGGAGCAGAATGAGTGAAATGTGACCTGAGGTACTAACCAGAGTCAGAGCAAAAAGTACTTCATTACATAAAATTTAAAGTGAAGCTAAACTGATATGATATTCTAATGGACTGTGAAAAACCTCTACAAAGATAAAATCATGAATTACAATAAACTTAACACTGACATTTGACTATTTTTTCCTTCCTTTGCAACCTCTCAAACAACACGTTTGATCATTCCTTTGCTGTCAGGACTCACGGAGCAGGTCGACTCCAAAGTGGTGTTGAGTAATGTGTTCAAACAGAGCAGTTAGGATGGGAAGCAGAGCTACGGTGGTGTAGTTGATATTCTGCGACACTCCTTTCATCTGCGAGCGGGAGTGGGTGAACTTCCCCAGCTTCAGGTTCTCGAACGTTTTCTCCAGATCCTCTGCGCCGTTCTCGAAGAACGTCCTCAGCCCCACCCTCACCTGCTCGGAGCCCGACTTCATCACTGTCCTGTTAGGGTGAACGAGAGCGTGATGAACAACTGAAACCGAATGAGGAGAAACACAAGGGGGGACAGATTGGCATGCAAAGGACGACGTTGTTTACCCACGGTGGAGCGCGCTCACAAACGCAATTATTCCACTCTCAGAGCACGTGAAGGCTTTAGTCATGAAATATGAGGTGTGAGTATCGACCCGACTGCCCTCGCACTCAAACATGAATGATTTATTTAATAAACTAAGGAGAATATTTAAGTCCAAGGTGAGCATGCCTGTTATAGACCTAAGAAAAACGGCACAGCACTCGGTGCATTAAGATGATTAGTGTGTCTGTTTTGAGCATTTCACAGTTCGTAACATTGGCAAATGAATTGCCTATTGTTAAGCTTTAACGTATCCCAGAAGGAAGGAGAAATGAAAGACAGAGTCTGTGGGCATCTTCTGCACAAACAGGGCGCAATAACATGTTGCAAATTTAGCCTCATTATGTGTACGCTGCATTAGGAAACACTGTGAGCCTTGGGCAACATGTGCTGCATGAAATTTGTGTTGCTTATTTAAATGGCAAAGGAGGCTCTTTGTTAATGCCAGTGCCTCCCATAAGACTCCCGAATTAAAACAGTTTAAAAGACAAATATACGCCTCTCGAGGGCTCAGCAGAGGTTAGATTTGCTTTTCAGTGCCTCTCAAACCAATTATTGTTTAAGCACAACTGAGATAACATTTAAAATCTTCTGTTTTTCAGAGTTTAACAGGCAAATATTTACAAAAAATATCATGATGAAACCTTCCTGTGTCGATTATTCAGAGCGAGAGATTTATGTATTTATTTTTGTGTTTGCAAATTGGCTTTTTTTGTATCCAAATGTGCTCTAATCTGAATGCATTCCAGGATGTGAATATTCAGTGAAGCTGGGTTCAAAAACGTTTTGGGGATGTTGTTTTTACATTTGGGAATCTACTTTTCCAGAAATAAAATGTTCTAGCCAGGAGCCAGGAAAAAAGAGAAAATATCTTTGTCTTTGGGAATAAAATGCTCCACATATCAGGCTTTTAATTAAAGCACAAATAAGGTTTGGAGTATGAGGAAGAAAACATATCAAATCATAACTTTTCAGACATTACTATTGGAAACATGTGCTTAACATGGTCATTATTGTTGTTTTATGTGTCTTATAGTCAAAATGAAATGATGTATTTTGGTATTTCCCACTAGTCTTAAAAGTGCAAGTTATGGTACAAAAAGTGACTAACAAATGAAAAAACATAAACTTGGAAATGGCTAAATTGATCTCCTTTAATTTTTAAAGTTAGCACCAAAATTTGCACCAACCTGGTATCGAGTGTGTGTGCCAGGATATGCAGACAGCTGACCATGGTGGTGGAGTCACTCCCTACGAAACACCAAGAACACATAAGCCATCATCATGATGTGGATACACGCTCATTTCTTTCTTGTCTTAGAATGATTCATTCGTCTGTATTGAGCCTCTCAGATTAACACAACATTCAAGAAGCCCCCTTAGCTGGATGTGCAGTCAAAACAATTTCCATTTGATTCATGTGACAGCAATACAGACTCAAAGCTACTGAATATTGTCTGATTTTGCTTCTTTTAGCTTGTTAAGATGTATCCAGGTTCACTTATAGGATAGTAACAAGTATAGCACAGGAGACATTTATCTGATCACTGCACTAGAAGTAGCAAGACACTGGCTGTTGTCCCCAGAGGACAATTTGTCAGATGACAGCTCAGTTTCCAGACTATATCCATTTATAAAATGAATATAATGTTTAACATAAAGAATTTTTAAGAGGATGAAAATATAAATATAACTAAACATCAAAGACTTAGAATATGCATAATTACTTATAGAGTTCCAACATAGTGAAATAAAGACTCGCTTTACTCCCACTCTAGAGCCAGCAGCCAATTAGATTTTCTTGCATTTCAAATCCATGTGCCATGTCTGATGCATGGCGCCAGGCAGAGAGTCTGGCACCAGCAGCTGCTGAAACAGCTCCTCTTCTTGCATATGTTATGGAATTATAGTAACTTTGGGTCAGCACATAAACTAAGTTAGCGACATAGCTACAAAAAAAAGATGCTAGGCAAAGTCAGGCTGGCTGCTTCTAATATTTATATTGAGCTAAAGTGGTGTCATATTTCATGTTTATAAGTAAAGCATTCAGGTTCTCATGCTACAGTAGCTTTGGGCAAGAACTCTTCCCTTAAGGCCTGACTCTTTCTCTCACATCTGTGTTTACATTTTTAAGCTGAAAATGTTCAAGGTGATGTTAACAAAGCTCATAAGGCAGCACATACACACATACACACACACACACCTGACCAGATACTAGTAGTCGGCTTACCAAAGAGTGAAATCCTATGTCTGACAAGAGCTGCCAGTTTACAAAAGAGGCTGGAGGCATGAGGAATTAAAGAAATAGCAATGAAATCAGAAAATCAGGGTTAGTAAATGAACAGAGGAGTAGTAATTCAAGTTAAGAGTTCAATTTAATTTCAAGCAGAATATGGCAACAAGAAATAATCATGCAACATGCTGCACTGTTGAATGTACATCAACTAAATGGGTACCTGGTGACCATTTCTTTCTCCTTGTTGGAGGCATAGCCACTGCTGCTTAGATTCTTATTAGGGGAGGACAGGAAGTAGAGAGAGTGGTTCTTAAAGTACTGGTCAATGAGAGGGAGGAGCACCTGAAGGGCAACAAAGACGATGAGAAGCCAGGTCAGGTTAATCGCATCATGTTTGAACGAGCTCTCCACATGCAGTATTTGTGCCGCTTTCTTACTTTGGCAAAAAACTTGATTTCTTGCTCATGAGGTGACCTGTCTGTCTTGCCGCTGACAGCCATGGCTTCTGGATTGAGAATATTTATTTAAAAAGAAGCTTATTTGATGTAATTGAAGTCTGCTTTAGTCATATCTTGTGTATTATTATTAGTATTATTTTTGTCATACCTAAGTGGGTAATGAATTCCTGGGCTGAGTCAACATATTTGAGCAGCTTCTTGAGGAATTTGTAGGCAAACCTTTTCTCCATGGAGGAGGAATCCTGCTCCAAGTCCTTCAGACCTCTGCAACATAAGAAGATGTCTATAAATGAAATGTTGGTAAAACCTTGGTGATGGATTCCACGGCTAGTTATAAATTCATTCAAACTTTCTGCAAAACCTTAACTCAACATCAGAGAGAGCTTCTGTTTGTATTGACCTTGTGATGCTATATCCATTGATTAGCAGGAAGCGAAAAAGGTCCTGAGCCTTCTCTCGATCGCGGGCCTTCTCCTTGGCCGTCAGCGTGTCGTAGGGCACCAACAGAGGATGTGTTCCCCCTCCTGAAACCACAAGCAGCTTATTAATCAGACACGATTAGCCACGTCTCTCTCCGCTGAGCGTCTCCGTGAAGGCAGATGGCGAATCGGAGAGCACCACTCGGCTGAATCGAGTTAGTCAAGACCAGCGAGGCAGACACGTGCATATGCTCCCAAACACATTTAAACGCAACAACCAGCACTTTACTTCCACCCACCCAACACACACACATACTCTTCCTGTCTGCTTTTCATGCGTCTCTAAGCAGTACGCATTTCTGTTCGGCTTCATTAGCAAATCACCTCGACTTCCAAGGTCACTTTTCTTCTTCTTGGCCCAGATGTTATGGTAATTTTCAGCCACCACCTCCACCATCCCCTTGAAAACAAGACAAAATTGAAGTGAGACGCACATCCCGCCCACATTACTCATTTGCATGCAGGAAGGATTGCTTTTGATCTCGCATTCAGATTGAGGCGTCCTTTGATACATGAAAAAGGGAAGAAGTGCAACAAATCAAACGCGGGGTCACTCACTTGCAGCTCTCTGGATAGAACCACGTTGCTTGTGTCTATTGGGCTCGGATTGAAGCCGTTAGCCTGAAAACACATGTAAGTTTGCGGTGAGAGTCTGAGCTTGATTGTGCTGTTATCTGTAAATCGAACGTTGGATAACAGAAGACTTAATAGCCTGTGTTTAAGGATTATTTTGTGTATTTGGGCTTATTGAAGGAGGTGATTAGTAACATTAGTACTGTGCTGTTGGTGGTCCTGTACGAAAACTAGAAAATGTAAAGTAAATACAGCTAACATTGCTAAGTTTATTTACAAGTAATGATTCGATAAAAAAAAAAAAAAGATCACGCTTCTGAAATGTAAATAAATTCTTGTTTAGAATTCATACAAGGTAACAGTATAATTAACTGATTTTAACCTATAAAGCTAAAAAACAGCACAGTAACACTACCAGGTAGAAGTTCAGCATTCAAAGTTCTGTTAGGATCGCAGGGATTCTGCATTTGTGCCTTTAACCTGCTTAAATGTGCATGTGGCATATATTCATGCGTTAACGATGAATTCATTCACGTTCATCTATGAAATTGTGGACTAAGAGGCCCAAAGCATGCCACGAAAATATCTCCTACAGCAACAGCACCGACCTGGACCGTCCATATAAGATCATGCTGTAGAATCCATGCTTTAAATTATTTATACCATCATCTGAATGAGCAGAAATTGAGACTCATATAATCAGACAACATCTTTCCAATCTTCTGTTCTTCACATTTAGTTAGCTTGGGTGAACTGTAGCCTCTCTTTCCTGTTAGCTGACAGGAGTGGTACCTGGTGCGGTCTTCTGCTGCTGTAACCCATCTTTTTTATGGTTCAACAAGTTCGGACATGCTCTTCTGCATATGTTGCTGTCGTTGTAACGAGTGGTTATTTGAGTCACTGCTGCCTGCCAACTAAAAGCAGTCTGCCAGATTTCTCTAGCATCACAGAGGCCCAGATAACTGCTGCTCACCGGATACTCTGCCTTTTTAGGACCATTCTTTGTAAACCATAGAGATGGTTCCTATCCCAGTAGATGCCAGTAAAATCCCAGTAGATCAGCAGTTTCTGAAATACTCGGACCAGACTGTCTGGCAAGTCACTTAAATCCACTTTGAACTTCAGCAGGTCGTCATGACAATGTGTACAAGCCTAAATTCATTCAGCTAAAAAGTAGCTGTTGAGTGTTTTGACTGTAAGGAATCACATACATCTATACTACTTCTCTGACAATCATAGTCAAGTCAAGCAAGATTTCCTCAACAGGAAAGCAAATTAGCAACTACAGCTGTGCTGGAGACGAGCAATTTTTCACCGTACAATCTTTGGAAACACTTTCCATCCCTGCATCGTACCTGTGAGGCCTGAGATATCTTTCTCATTTTCTCAGTCTCCCTCTGTTGAGACATGCTCTCTCCATCTTTGGTCCTATCGATACTCCACCCCATTGCCAGCATACTCTTCAGGGACTCTCTAATAGGCCATCTGTAAATATCCTTCTCCTGAAGCAGAGAGACAGAAATGGAGAACAAATAAAAAAACCTCATGAGCCTTAAAAGCCCTAATCTCTTTAAAGTTAATATTATTTACAAATATCACATTCTTCATACTGTACCTTCTCTGTCAGGCCTTTGTAGGTCCTCAGCTGAGGATGAGTCTTCGCCTTCTCATCAACACAGTCTCCATATTTCCACCCCAGCAGCACCTGAGGCGCAAGCAGAGAGTGACAGCAAACCTGATTGCCTTCAGAGTCTCCCGAGGACAAGATTTACTATTTGACAGACTGAGTACGAGATTAAGTACACATCATATTTTGCCGTGTCATGGTTGTTGCTGCTCTCAGCTTTTGTTAAAAACTTTAACGAATGAGACAATGCAGGCTAAGCAGCTGGCACAAGAGAGCGCATTAGCTCTCTACTATGGCTCTACCAAAGTTATTGTCAGCATGCCAGAGCAATCCCTCCACTCTAACAAAGAAGGAGGCATCGCCAAGGGGGAAGCATTACTGTGACACAGGAGAAAGAAAAGAAAATATCATGATAACCATCCATCCACTTTTTTCCCACTTATCAGCTTAAGACAGCTGGGCTAGGCTCCACCTACCGCTTCCAGGGACCCTGATTGGATATGCTGATATCATGATGTACAGCACTGACTTAATTTTGTTACTTTTATTCACTTTCATGTAGCTGAAATCCACCTCCACTGATTATCATCCTCCGCAGTGCCCTGCTCTGTTCTCATAACACCAGTGGCCTGCTCTAAAACAGCATCATTTAATAGCCATTTGACTCGGCGAAGGCTCTTACCTTCTCTGCAGACCATTTCTCATGGGTATGCTCGGCGTACTTGTTGGCAAAATGCTCAAGTTTCTCTGGAAGAGCGATGCTAGAATAAAAAGCTGACAGTTAGTCGCAAGTATGTGCAAAATGCATGTTAATGAAATTACGCAGAGTGTGTGGCTGCATTTTTTTGTGTGCATTGGTTTCTAATTGGTGTCTGGCTTCAGAATGGCTTACTTAGCCGTATTGATTGGTTTGGGGTCAAAGTTGCCCTGAGCATCCACAGAAACAGGCTTTTCCACAGTGGTACTAATGGAGGCATCCACATAGTCTGGCGGCAAAGCTCCAGCTATGGCACTGAGACAAGGCATGGCCATCTTGAACAGCTCGGGGTCGTACTTCTGCATGAGGAAAGAAGGAAAGCAACAGGAATAAATGTGAAATTGCATCTCCTCCTATAGAGCTCTGCAAATAAAAATGTTACTTAACAAATACAAGTAATGTCTTCCACTGCTAATTTAAGCTGAACTTGAATAAAGTCGTATAGCCACTCCAGTCTTAAAGAAAGAGCAAGAGGCAAGCGGAAGAAACGTTAATGAAGAATTATTCTTAAAAGCTGAGGGACCGGCGTGCTCGGGGCTTTGGATCAATGACGGCTGTCCAGATATTGATGTTTTCAGACCGGCGCTTTGCAAAGCCTCCTTTCGTGAGTGGGCATTTAGAGAGATGTGCTGAGTCCAGCCATCTGCATTGCTAATAGACCTAAACCTATTTATACCCAAGTAGTGCCTCGAATACATACATGTTAATCAAGACTGCATGAATTATGGGATTTTTATTGAACGGTTTATCGTGTTTTTAGAGCATTTGGACTTTCCCTCACCCTCTGAGACAAAGAGTCAAACACTCCCCAGAAGATCTTCTTGGTAAGCAGTAGTTCATCTTCAGAGGCTGTTCCAAAGCTGCCCCAGCCTGAAGGGAGGCAGTAGTACTTCCAGTTTTGCTCGTAGTGGTTGGTTAGCAGCTAGAGGGCACAGGAAAGACACACATGCTTAGCGAGTTCAAAGACAGGTAATAAGCATGCACACTGCCACACATGGCACCGCACAGGGGAATCACTTCTTCCAAAATCAGCACAACTTAAAGTAAGAAACACTTTTGTGGGCCAGCCGCAATCTATTACATCTCCAGGGTTTCTTTGCTGTGGCCTGAGAGACAGAGTCGAGACGTAGAGCCAACAAGCCCGTAATGACAGTCCACTACTTCACCCCCTTGTTTTGTTTTTTTCCCCTCCTATAGCTCCCCACTTTGATTAACACTTCTTACAGGTGCGTTACAGCTGTGGCACCTTGGGAGGGTTTATGTGAGCGTGAAAGAGAGTGAGAGGGGCGAATGCAAGCACCATTACATTGATTAGAGTTAGTGGAAATGAGCTGTTGGTAGCTCCCCACCAAGCTGAAAATCTAATGAACATATGAGAGCAAAGCGGGACCATGCAGCGACCACATGGACCACACAAAAAGAGCATGTAGAAACGAAAGGGAGAACTTAAAATAAAGGAGAAGACGGCGATTAAGAAGTAATTAATAATTAGGACGACGGGAAGCAGCGAAAACAAAAACACGAGGGCAGGGCGACAGAGGATCTGAAATAAAGGATGACGGAGGAATTTAAATGAATGAAAGAGCGAAGAAACTGTTGCCCACCCTTAGAGGCATCTTGCAGTAATCAGTCAACAAGGGCACATCAAAGACGAGGCGGCGCAGGAGCTGCTGCAGCATGGAGGGACGAAGGTGCCTGCGGGACAGGGCAGGAGAGAGATAAGAGCTCTGCTGCACTCGGGCTGCCTTTAAACATCTTCAGACTTTGACCAATTTTGCGCGTCACACTGACTCAAAAAGATGGTTAAGATAAGTTGTTAGTCTTTACTACTTCTGGAAAAGTGGTTTTTTTTAACTCTTTCGCTTCTTACTTGCAAACAGACAGCAAACACTCCTCTATCGCATCTCTCTGCGCCTTGGTCAGCGATCGGCCTTTGGACAGGCGGTAGATGGTGTGCAGGGTGGAGTCTATGAGGGTGGCGTAGTGCTCGGTGCCAGCGAAGAGAGGGGCGCAGCGGGTGAGGAGGGGCAGCATGGCTGAACCGATGTAGCGGTTCATAGCCAGGGCTGTCTCGGTGGTACACAGACCCTCCTGTAGGGGGAAAAGGTCACACAACATGTCAAAACTCAGATATACAGTGATTAAAACTTTAAGGAGGCAATTTGAAAGAAGCAACATATGGATGTGTTCCAGCTATTTGTTGTAATCTATAAGCGTACTGTTGATTAATAAGAATAAAGAGCAATGACATTAATCAAACAAATTTAAAGCAGAGCTTTGGCTTAATGAGCTGCTTCTTATTGCTATAAAACAGAGCTTGATATTATCGATCCAGAAACTCCTTGAAGTTCGTGTTACGGTGGCTGGCTACTCATTACTTTTCTCCTACGCTGCTATCAGCTGCGCCTACCGTGTCCAGAGAAGTAGCAGCCCTCAGGTCAGGGAGGAAGCCAACTTCAAGCAGGTGAAGCAGAAAGCTCTGGGCTTCCACGCCATACACTCTGTCTAAAAACAGCACCATGGGGGCCTTGTGGTCCGGACAGAAGCTCGCCGACATGTCCGGCTCTGTCACTGACCCATCTAGGAGTTTGAAGCAGACATAACAAAGAGGAGTTTTGTGATCCACGCAAGCATGAAGCAGTGAAATACCCAGGGAACAGCATGCACTTCATAATGGAAAGTCTTTTCTAATTAGGAGAGCCATGCGTATTCATTAGGCCGCACGCACGCAGCAGTTTTTCTGGACCCTTGACTCGTTGTCTTGGTTCTTGGCCTGCTGACAAAGCTTGTGTGGCAATGCTCACAGCAGCAAATTTAAGAGGCGAGTCTTGCCATGCTTAAGCAGATCAATCAATAGAGCAAGACAGCCCGCTATAGAAATGATCTGGCTCACTCAGAGCCACGGCAGCATGCGGTAAAGCATCGCGCTGATTAAAAAGGCATGAGCAGTGAAATCGATAACTTTCCGCCTTGCACTGAACGTGCATAGTTTGGGAATCGCTGTGTGTGACATGCTGTAACATGCACATGCTCACACGTCACGTTGTTAGCCAGTACCTTTGTTAGTAATGGGCATTTTGAGCGGTATGCTAATGATTCCCACGAGGTCCTCAGTAGGCACCAGAGAGCGCAGGATAGCACGAATGCGCAGAGCTTCGCCTTTCCCTTTGTTGATGAGCTTTAGGCGGGAAAAGCAAGTGAATCAGAGGAAAATACAACAAAGCAATTCCATGAAAAACAACCTGTGACACTTTCTAAGAAACTTACATGCATCTCAGGGGCACAACGTCCTAACAGGTCGATGAGAGCAGAGTAGAACGACATGATGGCATTGCCCATGTGGACCACCTCCTCTTCATCGTCACCATCACCAGACCTAACAGTGGGAAAAGAGCAGAAACATTTTTAAGGGCATTGAAGCAAAGACACAAATCAACAGGGGCTGGTTAAAGCAGTTAATCTGAAGGCTAAGGCCTTGGCATTGATTTTACAAGATTTGCTTGATTTTTATGGCTTACACATCAGAGCTAACTCCCTGGACGGAGCCTGGGAGGTCCAAAGCGGGCGTCTCAGAGATCTTAATAGCTTCCTTCATGGCAGCCAGGAGACCGTTCCCTCCCTCTCCTCTCAGAGCAGGTCCGAAACACTCCGGACGACGGATCAGCAGCTTCACCACAACGCTCGAGTTCTCCTCCACACTCTCGCCTGCAACACGAACATATATGGATACGTGCAAGAATAGAGATGCTCGCCATTCAGCATGAGTAGACAACATCTGAGTAGACTTCGCCTTAAGCAAGTGACGGCAGTTCTTTTGAATCTCTGCTACGTTTCTCTGTGCGTTTAAAGAGAGGAGCGGCACAAGAATAAACAGACAGAACAAGTGAGAGATGAAATCAGGGAGAAACCAATAAATGCAGACATACCGTTCACAAAGACAGCAAACCGCAAGAAGGACAGATAGCGCTCTCCCTCAATGGGGTTCCAGCCAATGTCTGGATAACCTTTAGCCAGAAGCATTGGACAACTCTGAAGACCACAGCCAGCCAAGTAGGTGACCACCTAAAGATACATTACACACATCATGTAGCTCAAATAATCTGTGCATTCCCTCCCTGGTGGTCTTACCGTAGGTATCTCTTTCTTAATATGCATGTATAGGTCCTCAAGTCCAAACTGTCTTTCTCTCTGAATCAAGCAGGAAGACTACACAGTGACTTAAACTCACCTTGTCCAGGTCAGGTTCTTCAAGTGCCAGAGCCAGCCCGTTATTGTCCATCACTGAGGAAGCAGCCACATCTAGCGGAGTGGAGCCCCTCATAGCTGGCGAAGCTGCAACACAATCCACCCACACAGGCTCAGATAGTTAGTGTCATTTTTGTTGTGTCTTACTGTTCAGACAGCTACCCTGTGCCCACGTGTGCTTTTCAAAATAATGTGTAAACAGCAGGGGGTGCTATTTCCACTTTTTAAAATGTAACAGGAAGCTAACCTGCCTTAGTTTTAGGGTTCTTACCAGTTTGCACTGAACAATTCAGTCATACTAGGACATAACATAGCACTGTACATTATTTATATCACAGCTTGTTTGATTTCACAAGAGTTGTTTCCTTTTTAGCTTTTTTCCCCGTAGTACTAAATAACCTGCTGTAACCTATGAGCAATAAGTGAAGTCGTTCATGCGAACAAACACACACACATAAGTTCAATGAGTTGTCAGTTCATACAGCTCAGCTTTCACATATCCTCTGGCTGAAATGAAAGAGGTCTTTGGCTCCTTTCAGAGAATTCGACAGCCACGTAGCTACTTTAAGCTGTTCCCTTATTCACAAAGGGGTCGCCACAGTGGTCAGGTCAGCTTGTTTCTGATTGGCAGATTGTTTTCTTATATTCTTCCTGATGCAACTAGGAAGGGATGTGTGTCTCCTCCTGGTATTTGCCAAAAAGCGATAGCGGGAATTTAAACTGGCATAAGTCACTTGATAAAGAATATAAATAATTGATATTAAGTTATTTTGAGCCAGAAAGAATATTCCTGTCAGAAGCTGCAAACGGTTTTTGGCTGAGTGACTGTTATCTATACAGTTATCATTTTTCTATCAGAAAAATGTAACAAATATGACATCCCAGTTTTATAAGTATACTTTAAGTGACCAAAAAGGACAACATTGATTATAATGTGGGAACCATAATGTAGAGTCATAAAGTCATACATCACGTAATGCTCACATATTAGATTAGATTAGATTTTATATATGACCCCTTCATTAATCCGGTTCACTAGTGTATTTACCAATATAAATAAAGTTAATCAATATTTAAAAAGCACAGAAATGTCAGAAATGACTTTTTGCCACAACACTGGGACCAAACCGGAGGATTTTTCACTTGTTACACGAATGTGTAAACCACTACACTCCTGTTCTAAACATGGCTGTACCCACCTAGGCCCACGCTGCTGTTCTCCAGTAGGTAACTGAGGTGGTCAAACATGGCCTTCTGATTCTGACGGCTGATCCGGCAGAAGTAGCACAGGAAGCGACAACAGCTGGCCACCATCTTGGGAAAGGCAATTTCCTGAAGGGTAGGATAAAACAGAGCCTAAGAGGCTCAAATGTCTTCACTTGGATATTAATAAGAGTAAACTGCATCTTTTAAAGTTTTGAAATGACTGCAGGCAGCAGCCATGCTTTTATGAGTGGACATGACTACTTTTATCCCTGGATACAGAAGTGTCCCTCGAAAAGCAGCTGATCATAAGTGGTTTTGGAGAAACTGTTGCTTCACTCTGGGGAACTGAGTTTACAGTAATGACTTCCTTCATGCGTGTTACTCTAAACTCCCCCCGCATGTCTCGGCTTCTAATTGATGCGTAAAAGGCCTGACATCGTCACACGCTGCCAGCAAGCCAGCCCGATTCAGTCTGCCCTTTCTGCCCTTCTGCGTAGTCAGGACCACGTCCTCATTAATGCAAACCTGCTCTGCGACCATGCTTTACACACAAAGGAAAGCATGCAAGACTGGATTAAAACACAGTTTCTGCTGAGATGGTGCTACAGACTCCATGTGGGTAAAGCAGAAGATGTTAAACCTGGGACTTGTCTCCTCCGAGGACATTGACCATGACCTCCATGACAGTCTCGTGCATGCCCAGTATTCTCATCAGGTTCGGGTGCTGGTAGAAGACCTTGTTGTTCATAATGTCACTAAAAAGCACATGAAAAGAAGCAAACGTTGAATATTTAGGTGTTTGCTGAAAGAAAAAAAAAAACAGTTTTTCTATCTAAATCAGTTCCATACGAGTCGAATGACCTACCCCAGTCCATCAATCATGAGCTTTTCCTCCTCCTTTCCCATTCGAACTGACAGCAGAGACCTGATCTGGCCCAGGGAGGCCAAGAGGTTGATGGTGTCCTGGACCGAGGCAGCGCTGATGGTGTACGTCTTCCTCATGGCTCGGAGGAGCTCTCCAACGCTGTCGTACTGCCTCCTCAGCAGGCTGAACATTTTGCGAACAAGTTCAGGGTCCTGGATGTGACACTCCTGGGACCAGCTGACCATGGTCTGAGAGATAAGCTCTTTCAGATTGGCTGGAAATAAACATGAGCAAAGACGACTCAGTTTCCTTTTATTAAACAAGCTGATTGCCTCGTATTAAACAGCAAAGCAGAGAAAGGCTCGCCGTGGCAGAAGCGCTCGCTGTATCATTTCGACATCCTTATTGTACATCACGGGCCTTGAAAGGAACATTGACTTTGACCCTCTTCCCATTAGCTGGGGTCACAACAAGAGGCACTTAACATACAGTAGGCACACATTAATGCACAAATTCCCTCCATTAACCTGCCTACTTGACAGCGTGCTTTCTTTTTCACAACTGACGCTTGAATATTGAACAAAAGAACTTGCTCCATGTGGCAAATAAGACCTTAAGAACAGAAAGAAGAAAGAAAAAAGACGGCAACATCGAAGTCTTCACGTGGCTTTAAAAAACAACAACAAAAAACTGGATGCTTGTGTCACATGAGCTAATCTTTGAAAAATATTAGTTTATGCCAAAGCCACACTTTCAGTGGGGCAGAAAGATCCACTGTTATGTAAAGAATAAAGAAGGAAACAGGATATGGTTTTAATAGTTCTTTGCGGTTAAAAGGAAACATTTGTTTGGACAGCTCATATGTGGGTTACTCTTAAGGCTTCATTAAAACTGGATCAATAGAGTGTGTGGGTTTGTTTTTTTATGGTTATGAACACACAAAGGATGGAAAAAAACATCAATTAAACAGTCCGGTACCATAAACGATGGAGTCATTAACACACAGTTGATTTCCTTAACAGTACTGCAATTAGGTGATTGCGTTTTTAAGACCACGTGTCTGTTTGGTTGATTGGTTCTCTTGGTTTTCAAAAGACTGTTTGACAGCAGACTGTCAGTCAGTGCACGGGTGTGCGTCTGTGGTTTTTTGTGAGATGGGCGGGAAGCCAGCAGGATGGCACCAGTAACAGATCCTGCTGCCGAGAGCTGCGTGGGTGTCAGAGAAAGGGCAGATGCAAAAGCTCGAGATTAAGAAGCGACATTTTTTTTCCTCTCTCAGCAAGCACCTGACTCGCTGTCACACTATCAAACACAGTCACTGCCTGCTTTGCTGTTAAATATACTGCTCTCCCACTTTCTCCCTTACTACGCCCCAGTAAAGAAAGCTGGACTATCCAGAGTCACAGTGACGGAAACACACACACACACAGATCTCCTCATATCTGACCATTAAATGCTCCTACTGGATAAACTAAACCAAACAGCTTCTGTGCTCCTTTTACTTCATTCTTATGAAATAATGGTTGAGACAGTGGAGCCATCTGTATCTTCAGGGACTCCAGGAGAGAAAGAGAGATGACGTGATGAAGAGCAGTTACAGCCTGAATCGCAGCACCAAAATTTAATAGGTGTCTTCTTCACTTGGTGTCCTACTACTTCCTTGGAGCCTAAACCCACTTAAAAGGAAACACACCAACAAATGACAAACCGTAGACACTAAAGCACACTAAACCTTTTTTGCGCCACGGTCCGACAATATTTTCACGGAGCGGCCTTTAAGGTGTCGCGGATAAATACAACAAAATAAAACCAGTACTGGTACCAAAAAAAAAGATTTATTCATAACACACGGGTAAAGACCCCGGGAAACCGAGTTAACGTTAAAAAACGATAAATTTCACACCCGAGCCTCAACTCTCGCAGCCCGGTACCAAATGACTCATGGACCAGTAACGGTCCAGGGGTTGGAGACTGCTGCACTAAAGCATATATCTAGTTTTAAACGTTATCTACAATCCCAGACACATAATATACACAACAACATTAAAACCACTTACAGGTGAGGTGAATAAAAAGTATTGTTTCTTTGCAGTGCAACACTCTGCTGGGATTCATGTGAATGTTACTTTGAAAAGTATCAGTCAACTACAGATTGTTTTAAACACATCACACAAGCATCCATGGTCATTTAAATCCCCAGTGGATATCACAAAATAGCCCAAGAGGTTCTGTGGAAATGCAGCTGATCATCTGGAAGGTTATTGTGGCTTATCAGTGTATGATAAAAGGACAGAACAAAGCACGAGCCAGCTCAGTTTTGTATTAACTGCACAAAGAGGGACGATAACAGGGATGAGGACAACGGTCAGTTGGTCCACAACTTTGGTCCACACTAAAATCATTCAGCAACGACACCAGTGGATCGAATCTTTTTTTGTTGTGCCATTTGAATATCCTAACATCTAGGAAAACCGTGCTTGGTATACCATTTAAGAGATCTATCATATTTGTATATGTGATTTGTCTGTGGCACTTTCATGATGTTTCAAGATATTTTGAACACAGGATGATTATTTGGGCAGGTTACAGTATGGTCACCATTAGAGAGGTGAAGTAGGGATGCTTTAGGGCTGGCCTAAGTGTGCACAAAATATCCAACTCTAAACAGAACTTTGCCCAGTTAAATAAGAACTTGTGGTCACTCACATTCAGTGGTGGTCCCTGATCCCTGAGAGAGGCAATTAGACACATCTCGCAGTTGCACTCTTGCGGCACACCCGTTATTTGGACCTGCTACTGAAACGTTTGTGTTGCTATGTTTGTGCTCGATCTCATGCAGTCTGCACGTGTCTGTGAGTTTAATCAGGTTAAGCATTGAGTTTTATCGCTGACGATTTTGGATTTTTTTGCCCTTCGTTTCCCCGCTCTCATCTCCCGGAGCGGCTGACACAGGATCCTCTTCACTCTGAAGCCTCTCTGCTCCACCAGGCTGCATATTTCCATAATGAAATTGAAGGGAAATTGAAATGGAAATGACTGCTACCCAGTGAATCAGTCCACGTGGCAGCAGCAGACTGAGGGCGCTAGAAGTGCAATACAGAAACATCTCCTGTTAATTCTGCCCTCTCTTTTGTGCCAGGAACACAAAGAGAGACACAGAGGTTGTACAGAAAGAGGTGAACAAGGCCATGAATGAGCAAAATGTAGCAGGGACTAAATGTACAAGGCGTGAGCTCAGCACTTGTGCTTTTATGGGAAAACAACAACAACAAACCAAACCAGTTCCATGTCTTGCTCAAGGACACCTTTTTTTCTTGTTGTTGGACAGCTTGACTATGAAGTAACACATCCTAAGAGTAAACTGCTTCCACTTGTGATTCGGTATGCTTCTGCAGTCATATTCCTCAAATTTGTTGTTCCCCTGCTCACTAATTAACTTTTAATCCGCATCATCGTTAGCTCTTAACCACGTTCAGGTGTAACGATACAGTAGGCACAGCTCCATCATTCATGCAGTGCAATGAAAGCGGTGATTTCCTCACAGGGTGCAGCTTGCTCCATCCTCGTGGGCTCCTCTGCTTTGTGCGCCTGGCCTTTGATCCTGTTCACCAGCATAAGGAGGCGACCTTTAATCGATGTATCCTGCTCGTCTTCATCTTCCTCCATAGGGATTCCTGCATTACACAGAGAGAAAAAACAACCACAATGTGCATGATGCGCAGGACAACTCTCCCTCTTCTTATTTCTTAGCAATTTAAAGTTTCTTTGTTTTTTTTGCGCAGGTGAGGCCGCCATTAGATCGGCAGCACCACGGAAGGGAGGGCGATTCAATTATTTATCAAAACATCAAGATGTCAGAGAAATTGCGGAAGCAGCGAACGTTCAAATCTTCTGCCTTGGCAGAAAGCGCTGCAGAGAGAGAGGAAGAAACATCTCATGAAGTACAGGCACAATTTTGCTGATGGCGACGCAACGGCAGCTAACAGTGCCAAGAAATATGTGCACGTAAAGCATTTTTCATAAGGATGTTTGTTTTGTTTATTATTCTTACATTATCAGCCATAATGCCGGCTTGTGCTGCCTCGGTAAAATAACTGTAATGAATTCTAAAAGCAATCAGGGAAATGTAACATTGCTGCATCATGTTGCAAAATGATGATATATGTGTTGTAATAAACATAAACAGTTTAGCATTGCGGTTCATAATGTTTTTTGCAAGAGCTGCATCTCACCACAGTGGAGCTGCAGCTGATTATGAAAATCATAGAGTTCCTCCTGGATGTCTGCAGGGCACGGGCAGTCCTCTCCCATACTGAAGTTCAGCAGCATGTTGATCTAAAATGTGGGAAAATGTTCAAATTAGATGCATAGAGATACAAAAAAAGGCATAGTTAGTTATTTTTATTTAATTTAATAACTGTACAGTACTCTGTTTATAGTAACCATTGTCCTTAATGTAAATAAGTAAGAAAAATTGTGTATGTTTCTGTTCCGTGTCCTGTTTGTTGTATATGTGTCTTTCTGGCTGCTGTTACAACCAAATTTCCCCTTGTGGGACAATTAAAGGATTATTCTATTCTATTCTATTCTATTCTATTCTATTCTATTCTATATACAAATTACTGTAGTACATTGTGCAGGGCTGGAGACTATCCCAGCTTTGTTATAATGTTGTTATTGCAGGAATCACAGAGAAAAAACGCAGCTCGAGTGGCTAATTCTCTCTCTGCGCTAACAGGCCGAAGGACACCATGACAAGCCATTAAACGAGCTGTGCTGCACTGAATTCTGTCTGCAGCCGTGACCTTAAAGAAATGCTCTATGTATGTGCACTCTTGTGCAGATGAGTGTGCCCTCCCGGGGAAGCAATGCCATCAAACCAAGACCAAGAGGAATGAATTTGCCTTGAAGCTTTGCTTGCACACTCTCACATATAGACAAAGAAGAGAGCTTTATGAAACATTAGGAGCCAGAAGCAGCTCTGGTTCTCTCTGGGCTAAAAGAGGCAGAAAGAACTGAACCAAAATCTACATTAATCTCAAATTAGTCACGTATTCAGACAACAACGGTACTGACCAATCAGTTGAAGCCATGAGCCTGCAGGTTTTCCGTATACTGAGTTATTACAGAGTCACATATTCTTTTTTTATTCTTTCTCTAAATGCACAATTACTGCCATTTACCCTCTGCAGCTATTTTGCACACTTGCGTCACACGAGCGTCACTACGATCACTCGGGAGATATGCGCACTGTCAGAAATCCATTAGCAGAGATACACAACTGCCGGGGTAAAGCTGTCACGAGGGAGCCCCGGCACAGATGAAAAGTGGTGCTGTGGTGGAGAAGCGCAATACATCACCTCTTTTTTAATGCTTTAACGTAAAAATGGAATAATCTGGTGAGTGTCGGGTTTTAAAATTTGGTAAACAGTCTCAATTGAACAAAAACAATCCGACACAAATGAAGGTAAAATGTGAAAAATTAAACACACCCTTATTGTTTCCTTTGGGATTAGGAGGGTTAGTGGCAGCTAGGTGCTGTTAATCAAACACACTCAACTCATTGATCATCAGTAGGCAGATGTTTACTAGTCTGGAGATTTCAGGTGTGTGTTAACACAATGCCTTAGACCACCAATGGTCTTAGAGAAGCAATAGCCAATAGCCACGAGGCTATTTCCAAACAGTTTGAAGTCAATCACTCTGCAGTGATTAAGATTATTCAGTAGTAGCAAACATTCAAGACATCCAAGAAAATTGAGCCCAATTTCAGATGTGCAATGCTCACAGAAGGCCTTGTGGTAAATGTTCAATTTCATGACACTATAAATACAAAAAGACTGAACAAGTAAGGGTTGTTTGGAAGAGCTGCAAGAAGAAAGCCATTTCTCTCTACAAAGAACAAATCAGGAGAATACTTTTGTGATTTCTATGCACTGTGTATCATTGAGATGTTTGGCCATATTGCACAGTGCCAAATGAAACACAGCATATCAGCACATAACAGCTCTTACCACTTGTCAAGCATGGCGGTGGAGGGAGATGATTTGGCTTTTGTTTTGCAGCTACAGAAATTGTGTAGCTGGAAAAAGTCTATGAACTCTGTACTGAAGTATTTGAAAGTCAAATGTGAGGCCGTCTCTCCAACAGCTAAAGCTTGTACAAATTTTTTGTCATACAGCAGGATAACAATCCCAAACACAGCAGTAAATCTACAGCAGAATGGCTGTAAAAGATAATCATCTAAACTGGAACAGGCCAGTCAGTGCTGCATTTTACTTCCTACTTTGGGATCCGCTGGCTTAGACCCGGCGTGCTTCTTCTCACCTGTTCTTGAGGCGGTGATCTGAACTCTTTGGTCTTCTTCGCTGTAACAGCAGCAGACATATTGAGGGCCAGCATCAGCTCATTGTAGCGGAACTTCTGGTTGTACTGCAGCTTGGACACGAAGCTGTCAGAAAAGGACACAATGGCCTCGATACGGTGCTTCAGTTCGCAGTCACAGAAATAGTGAAGCAGCTCGCACATCTGGAGAGGAGGCACACAAACAGGTACTCTTCCATCACTGTTGTGACAAAGCAGGTGTTAGTTATCAAGAATGACAGAAACATATCGAAATGCCTTATGGCTTCACATTATCCCACTTGTTAAAGAGAGATATTTACTCGTGAGATCATTTGTTCGATACGAGACGGAGCTATTTCGTGTTTGGCTGATCTCTGAACGGGCCTATTACATTAGAGCAGTTACGGAGCATTTGAGAGGACAGCTGTGTGGTTAGTTCGTAGCTGTGGATTGTCACTTTAAGATTACAATGTGCATCGATTTCACATGTTTTGGTTATTTTTATTTGTCTGTTGTGTATACAATTGTGTGTGTTTTCACGATCACCTGTCGTTTAACCGGCTCTGGCAGCCTCTTCTCCAGCAGTCCTTCCATTGGCTGTTGAGCCTCTTTGATTGCCTCTTCTTCTCCAGCTTCCACCGCCTTTTCCTCTGCCCCTGTTAGTCCCTCTTTGTCTGTGGCCCCCGTGGCTCCCTCCTCTCTTGCCTCTTTGAAGACGTTCGGGTCAATGAGCAGTAAAATCTTACGAACGTCCTCGCTTCCTAACACACCCATCGTCAGCAAGGTGCTAATGAGCTTCAGGATTGGAACAAACTGGTGCTCCACGCATCCTCCGACAGGATCTCGGATGTGGTGCCCTCCGCTTTGAACAGCCTCTGTCAACATCGAAATCGCTTTCTCCTTCAGTGCATCCAGTGGGATTTGGGGACTGTACAGATGCTCCCGTTTGGTGCTGATGAAGCACGGTGGGGTAAAGTTCAGGCGTGGTTTCAGGGAGGTGCTAAGCCCCACCCCAGGCGGGAGGTGCTTTTTAGAAGCATCAGAAAAGAGACGAATGGAGCGTGTCTCGGCCGTGACAGGAATGACGAACTCATCTTTCATCATGAGTCGTGCCTCTTTGGCTGTCTCCAGGTGGGTGCTAATCAGAACATTGTAGAAGCCCTCGCGTAACGTGCCAGACAGGTACTGATTGTCGATGGTGTACAAGAGCTGTGATTGGTCCAGGTGGCTGCAAAGGGCGTGGGCCACACGAGTGTTTCCCAGAGCGCAGAGGGCACAGTACAGTTTCAAGGTGTGATAGTGGAACTTCTTCATGTCCTCCTGCTCCGAGAGCTCCATGACGTCAACGCACCTTTCATTAAAAAGAGCAAGAGTTAGCAGAATTCATGATGGTTCATAACACGAAGTTTGTGATCTAGTCTACTTGGTGGTCAGGGAGAAACTTTAAAAACTCATATTTTTCTATCTTGGGGATTTTTTTCAAGCCAGTAAGTTGCTTTTTACATGTGACAGCATCCAATGTGAAATTCTCAAGCAGCATCCTCTAGAGCTAAAAAGTAAAGCCAGTTCAGTGCAGTTGGACTTGAAATGGTCATTAAAGATGTCTCCATAATGCTGGGCTCACACTGTGCGATTTTTGGCCCATTTTGAGTCGTGCAACCGTTTTGGCGATCGGCCTGATTTTGGCCTTCATCGTGCGTCGTGCATCGTGTAGTATACGTGGGGTAACGAGACGCGATTGACACCTCACGACCAGCTCCCGATCATCAATCGCTTGGTCGCGAGGATTTCAAACAGGTTTGAAATCCTCGCGACCGTCGTGAGGGTGTCACCGCAGTTTGTCACACTGCGCACACGCAAACACAAATGTCGGTGAAAAAGACGGCGCAGCGCGGCTGTGCAGCGTGTGATCTGGACACAAGCGATGGAGGCACAACTTGGAGAACTTTGGAAAGCTCATCCGAGCCTTTTCGATGTGGCCTCACAAAATGATCACGACCACAACAACCGTGAAAATAGTTGGATCGACACTGCTGCTCAATCACAGCTGCCTGATCATGTTTTTCATTAGCAATTTAGCAAAGCTGATGGTGGTGGTGTGTCTGTGTGAGTGAAAGACGGAGAGGGAGAGCGAGCGACAGAATTTCTGTTATAACCTTCATTTTATGGAGGCACAGTGTGAGCACTCAGGTCGCATCAGAGCATCGGGTCGTATAGTGCGAGACCTGCATCGTGACCTATGAACTTCTAACCCCTGCGAGTCAATCGTGCAGTTTGAGCAGGAGCTGAATAACGTGACTGAAAAAATCGCACAGTGTCTGCCCAGCTTTGGTGAGTGACTCTCAATAAAACCCAGTCTTAAAGTGTCCAACGTTACCATGGAAGGTTTACAACCTGGTATAAAAAAATACTACTCCTCACCTCCAATCAATGTGAAAATCCAAGGTGACTTACATCTTTAGTTATCGCATCACAAGATTTTCAGAAAACTTGACCTTCAAGGTTACTGAGATTCAAATTTGCCTGACATTTCTAACAGATATGGTATTATTGTTATGGTATCAATTTGAAAACCCTACATCGCCTCATTCTCTAGTTATTGTGTTCACAAACTTAGCTGCCTACTTGCCCGGCTGGGTGAGGCTTTCACAGCTGAGGGTTAGAATGATTTTTCCCTCTACAGCTAATTTACCCCCCTTCACACTAACTGTGAGGAGCATGGCTGCTTTCACTCCCAGGTGGCTGCCCGCTAGCCGCTAGGCTTCATGCTAGCTAATCTGAGTCACTCAACCATTTTTGTGTTGTTGGTGCCTTTTCTGTCTGACAGAAAATATGGATAACTGTGTGGTGAAATTACAGTAATTTATTAGTTATGTTATTGGTGGTTTGTTGCTTACCATTAACTAAGAATCATGTGTTTATGCGATGTAGGTTACTAACCAAGTTTGCTAGTCATAGCTAATGGCACTGCACTCTAAACTCACGTCTTGCTCTTAAATTTTAAAGGTTCAGTGGCCAGAATCTTAACAGTTAAACGTCAGAATGGAAGGTGATAATAACTTGAAACTCCCCGTCCCTTAATCCTTCTGGTTGCTTAATACACTTGTCACAAACAGTTAAAAAATCAGCACGATGATTTAGCGAAGCCCACGGTGACAACTTCAAACCTGTTTTGTCTGTCTAACAGCTTATAGCCGAGGACATTTTAATACACAGCGACAAAACTGAGGAAAGCAGAAAATCCTGAGTGACTGTTGAGATTTAAAAAAAATTACTGTGTTACCAAAAAATAAAATATGACTAAATCACTTTATTGCAATGTGTGCTGATGGTTACAGGAAGCTTGTCTTTTTTAAGAGTTAAATGAGAATATGAATACCACTGTCATTACTTTAAGCTAAAAATAAAGCTAGATGAAACAGGAAATTAGCTTTAAGAAAATAGAAATGGGGCAAAACAGTTAGCCTTGTTCTGATCACAAAACAAAAAGAACTTAGCAGATCAGTATTTAGTACATCTTTTGTTTAAGAATAAAGAACACAAGTTGTGTTACAACAGGCAGTTGCATGCTGTCTCTGGTCCTCGGTAAAAAAGGTTTGAAACTTCCTGTATAGATTAAACATTTAAGATACTGTGTGCATTGACTAGTGTGCTTTAAAAAGTAACAAATCCAACTTATAAGCGAACTAAGCCTTGTTTCACACCTGTTCTCTTCAGGTATGTGCACTGCCAACATCTGCAGGGGCTCCACGCACTGAACCACCCATCCATGCCTCTCATTAACCCTGGCCGTTTCCACTTTGAGGAAACTGTTGGGCATGCGGCTCCACAGCACGGCGTTTATGGTCTGGACATCCAGTCGGGGCGGACACTGTGGAACCGGGTTCTTATGCTCACTCTTGAAGATGGCTGATGACAGAGGCATGGCGTTCTGGAGAGCACACAGAGACAGCTGATGGGAATCCTGTCTGAGCACAGCATTTATTTCTATGGTATTGCAGACACAAAAGTAAGCCTGTTGTAATGGAAAAGTAAAATTAGGAGCCACGCACCTTTATTTTAGCCAGTTCAAACTGAAAGAGGCTGGGGCTGGTGGGTCGCACAAACACAGCGGGGAAAAGCTTGGTGTTTGGTTCCACCTGGAACAGAGAAAAGTGAAAAGAAAGCAAACAAAAGGTCCAAACAGGAAGTAAATATCAAAAGCTTGAGAAGGAGCTTGAAAGCGTGACTTAAGGAAAGCAGCTTAATGATGCATCATGAAAACTCTGCTACTTAGTGCAGTTTAGTTTGCCTGTGTGTGTGTGTGTGTGTGTGTGTGTGTGTGTGTGTGAGTGAGTACACATGAACATTTAAGAGTGTCGGCGATGAGTCAGCACTGTGTGAAGTCTCAAAGAATTTCAGTGAGGAAGAACGTAAGAAGATTATACCCTCTGAAAGATTATTTTGGGATTTACTTTTGAGAGGACATCTGAACAACAAGTCCACAATTCAACAAGATGCACAGTCACTTCTCTGTTCAGTAAATATGTCTTAAATTAAGTCTTAAATTAAGTTACTCTCAAGGTCATCAGATTAAACAGGAGACGCAGGGATATATGCATGGCCAATATTAGGCTAGTGAAGAATAAGGATATTAATGCATGCATGCATCTACTTCGCAAAAGACTTGATATCCTTTATAAATCATTTTACAAGCTGTTACCAAAAAAGATCCACAACTAAAGCCATAAAACTCTACAAAATGTCTGTGAAGGTTCTCAATCATCCAGGTCATCGTAGTTTAAGGAGCTTGGAAAGAAAAGCGTCTGGACTTCTTTAAGTTGCTTGAAGACGTTTCACCTCTCAGAAGCTTCTTCAGTTCGCTCAAGTCGCTTAGACCTCTACATCGGAGAGACCAAACAGCCACTTCATAAACATATGGCACAACATACAAGAGCCAGCTATCCATCTGCATCTAAAGGGCAAAGGTCACTCTTTCGAGGACAGAGTGAAAGAAGCCATCTATGTCCACTGTGAACGAACATCTTTGAACAGATGCAGTGGCTTACGACACCAACTGTGTGGGGCTAGGTTTCACAGCGGGTTCACCCAAAACCTTGGCTGATTGTGACCCACACCGATTTTCACACCTTGGCTCATATGATTAGGTAGAGGATCATCAGGGGGTCCATGTCTCTCTTGGGGGTCACTCCCATAGGGCTTAAATCTGGGACTCTCCACTATTTGACCCTAGAACTGAAGAAGCTTCTCAGATGAGAAGTAAAACGCCTTCAAGCAACTTAAAGAAGTCCAGACGCTTTTCTTTCCAAGCTCCTTAGTGTACAAACTGACCTGATTTATTAAATTTAACTGCTCCCCATGCCCCTCATGGTTCTCTCCTTGAGCATCCAGCTCTGACCACTTGCACATTTGTGATTTTGCTATCATCATCAAATATAAACTTTTGTCGCCATGACACTGTCAAGGACCATCAGTGATGATGAGAACTACGATAAACAGAGACCAAACAGCAGCATTCGTGGAAGCATTTCCAGGGCACAATGGTGATGTGCAGGTATTCAGGTGATTCAAAGGGTGATTCAAAAGTGGGAGTGATGGGAATTGTTTATGGCTGCACTTGCAGACCCTGAAATTGATGTCCAAATTCACAGTTTTGTTTCCAATGAGCCAGATGTTCTTTTAAAGTTTTCAATTGGTTTTGCGTCACAGTTCTCTGGGTTTTTTTAAAGTTAACACTTCACTCCAACCTATGAATCATTCAAGCAATAACAAACACATAACTCAAGGGACGAACAAGTGTTGTGTCTTCACGTAACAGACAAAAAGAGCGAATATTAAATTGTATCTTTGACATTTTTACTAGCAGCCTTTTGCAAAAACATGTAATTTTTTCCTTGAATCTTCAAAAAATATATATATACAAAATGTACAAAAAAACAACACAGTCTGACAGGCACAAGATTGCCTTTTTCATTCTTAAGGAAGGAAAACGAGAAAACGAGAAGAAAAGCTGAGGTATGCCACATTACATATGAACTAGAATGTAAATCAGTGAGAACAGGTCTTATGGAAAGAACGTTTTTCTCCAAATCTTCGTCAATGTGTAGTGAGGAGGTAAGGAAAGAGGTACAACAGTGAGTGTCTACAGCCATCTGTAAAACACAGAAGAAGCTCTGTCTGATTTGGAGCTGCATGTCAGTCAGTGGATTTTGTCAAAACTGATGGAACTGTGAGAAGTGCTGTCAGATTTTGATCCAGCATGAAATAGCATCTGGAAAGGATCTGATTGGCAACGGTTTAATTTTTCAGCATCGCAATGATGCCAAACACACTGCCAAAGCAGTAAAAGCATACCTGGATAGAAAAACACACAATGGAATGCCGTCGGTCACTGACTGGCCTCCCCGAACCTTAACAACTTTGAAACAGAGTGGGATCATACTGGGAGTAAAAAGAAGCTACGGTAGAGCAGGTCAGGTCGGTCGATCCATGACTCCTGCTAAATGCACTAAGTTGCCCCCGATGCACGTGAATAGGCATAGAAAGCGTAGATAAAAGCTCTACACCTGGACATGTCGCCAGTCTGTCGCCGGGCTAACACACAGACAACCATTCACACTCGCATTCACTCCCACATCTATACCTATGGACAATTTAGAGTTTCCAATCAACCTAACCCCACTAACTGTAGTACAGTGGCACAGCGGTTAGCACTGTTGCCTCACTTCAAAAAGGTCCTGAGTTCAAGTCCACCATCAGGCCAGGGTTCGTATGTTCTCCCCGTGTTTGCGTGGGTTCCCTCCGGGTACTCCGGCTTCCTCCCACAGTCCAAAGACAATATAACTTTCCATTTACAATTTACCAAAGGGGAGCCAACATCTGAAAATCATTGAATGTCCTAAAGAAGCCTGCAGGACCATTCCTGAAGACTATTTAGAAATGTGTTGGAAAACAAAGGCAGTTGTGTCAAATATTGACTTTCAAGCTCATTAGAATTGTACAAACTCTGTTTTTGCCCCATATTTTGTATTTCCATTCAATCTTTCACCTTATTTCTATTTTCCTAGCAAAATATAAAAAACTGATGAAGAGGTTCAAGACTTTTGCACAGTTTTGTAAATTTACTTTTTTATTAGTTCGGTAGCATAGTTATTTTGGGTTGCACCCATCACACTAGATACTTTTAATTATAGAGAAACATAGCAATAGTTATATTCTTGCTTGCACAGCTGTGTGTATTGTACCTGGTAGGAGGTAGAGATATCTTTGCCATTGACGGTGAATGTCAATAGGCCAGTGGCCAAATCTATTAGACAGCCGATCTCCAGATCCACATTGCTGCGACCGGAGGTGTGGGAAGTGCTGGTGACATCACCACCCCACACCATGTAGCAGTTACTCCTCTTCACGCTGTCAGTAATAAGCATATATAAAAATCTTTACAAGGTTAGTAATTAAAAATAATCGTCAGCATTTATTACATATGAACACAGAGGGCGTCACCTCTCGTGGACTCGCCCACGTTCATCGCCCAGGGTTACAGTCACTGTACGATTCTTGCTGAGGTTGAAGTTGTTGCTATAGTAATGGTAGTCAGGAGTAACCCATCCAACCCACACACAGGCAGGGTCCTGACCTGCGAAGACCCTCACTGAATGGTAGTACTGTAACAAAACAGAGAAGAGAGACTTAGCCAAAAATGAAAACGCATTTAGTTTTTGCAGCTGCAAACAGACGTTTCTTCTGTACCGTAGTGATGCTGCTGTAGTCCACTCGTCTACTTTCATCGCTGTGCCTCACAGATCTCAGTGGATATCTATCAGAAACCATATTCAAAAAGTCATTAGCGAGCAGATAACATGTCGGATTCAAGGTTTTCTCGCAAAAGAGCTTAAAGTCACAGTTTTGGGAAGTTCAGCACCTGTGTTTGACTTTAAGGGTTTCTTCCTCATGAACACCGTTCATGTCCACCACAGGGCTGATCTTGAAGACGGAGTGGAACTCCACAGGCATGCTCAGACGACAAAACACCATGTCTGCGTTACTGTTCTGTGTCCCAAACGTCTTGTGGGTGACTTTGAGACAAGGAGGGCTGTCGATGGTGCCGTCGATCCTGGTTACCTGCAAACAAACGATAACAATCTTCGCGTTCATCGTCTAGGCCAATTCAATCGTTTTTAACAATTTCACAGTTTCTTCTTTCTTACCGCAATGTGGTTGTGGTCCTTCGGCACGTTGACAAAAGTAGGCAGACGCTTGCTGAACCACATTGTGACCTCTCGATTCATGTTGACGGCAAATGGCTCGAATCCCTCCTGCAAGCCGCACATGGTGTAGTACTTAAAGGTGCTAGCATCCTTCCCGAGGTTCATACGACCCACCTGCGACAGACCGAGGCTACACACTGGAATAAACCCTGCAGGACAGACAAAGGACATAAAGACAAAGGGGGGGAGCAAAGGAGGAGGAGAGAAAGAAGTCTTTAAGAATACACGGCAGGAGGGATGGAACATCAATGCAGCTTTTGCAAAAGGCAATTTACAAGTGGCACTTCAAATACGGCTGATTTCCACACAGGGAGCCGCTCAATTTTAACTTATATCACCACCATGATTGTTCTGGGATAAAGCCTTCTGCTCTACATGTGAAGGCTTTAAAAGATGAGGGCAGGATGGCAAGGACGTGTGCTCAACAGCTCCTCACAGCCACATTCATACACGCTCTTTCTCACCATCCTCAGTTTCAAAGTCCGTGAAGCAGAGTTCAGAGCCCTTGGTGGTGATCAGGATCTCCCCGTTCAGAGTGAAGATCATGGACTTGTCCTCCATGTTGATCATGCAGCCCACCACGTCCCCAGCATGCCAACAGCGCCCAAACAGCCGGCTGCCCATGTTCAGGCAGTGGCCCTGTGCACAGTACAGACACAAGGAATACCATATAGTATACACACAATGTGAGCAACTACTTTAAATGAGCTTAACACCAAATAATTAAATAGGTTTTTAAATACGAAAGAATAAAGGGCGAAAGCCATTTTTCGAGTAGTCTACGTGAACTTCACCAATACGCTGTTGGGATTAACTGAGATTTGGTTGACAGCTTACCCTGTATCCATCAAAGACAAACGCAAGCTCATCTGTGCCAAGCTCCACATCTGGCTTACACCCAGGTCTGGCCCAGCCCACTCTCATGTCTCCACCGGTAACGGCCTCAAATTCGAAGTACCACTTCCCGGTCTTCACTGCGTACGTTCTCTCTACCCTAAAGAAGCGGATCTTATCAATGCTGAGGCGCTCCGAGACTTGTCCTGCTGGGTGAAAGGAGAATAATAAGAAGCAATGGAAATATTAATTGCAAAAACCCAGTGGCTGTAGGTAAAGGCAGCAATTTCATGTGGCTATTCTCTTTCACTCTAAACTGAAAGGAGATGGAAGGCAAAGTCCCATATCAGGACATATTTTTTTATCCTTATTCTTTGTAAGGAGCATTTTATTATGCACTGTATAATTTGAACTTCTGGGCATTTTGATTAGCACACTTTCATGGGTGAAACTCACCGCCTTCCTGGTCCGAGGGCTCGATGTTGTACCCGTAGCCAATCAGAGTGCGGATAGCTTCCCGCAGGCTGTCCCTGTTCGACTTCTTGGTGCGTTCATCCAGCAGAGCATAAGGAACCAGGCGAGGGTTACGCTTACTTTTAAGATCCTGCACGGAGGAGAAGCAGCAAGAGAAATGTTAAAGTTTAAAGCCTTTTTTAAAAACATTCATTTGTCCCACCAGTTGAAAGGCAAATGAAGGGATTTCATTCAGCTGTAAAGCAGATTTGTGAATTTAAATTAGAGTTTTTTTCTTTTATTTATTTCAGGTTTGTTTGATGAGCTTGTAGCTGAAGCTCTGCAGCTGGTTATGTGTCCAATATTACTACTTTATTAGTTAACAAATCCACAAGTGAACTATAGACTGGTCTGAAACTGAGAAGATAACAGACAAAGCTGAAATAGAACAAAATCAGCCTTTCGGTTTACACAATTCCCTGACAAGTAAAAGATCCCCAGTTTGATCCCGGGAGGAGACACAAATCCCAGTGGGCTTTTGTCAGGAAAAGGGTCCGGCATAAAAAAGCTTTGCCAACTCAAACATGCGGAGCTACCCACTGTGGCAACCCCTTGTGAATAAGGGAGCAGGCAAAAGTAGCGTATTCTTCCACATATTAAGAAAACAGATTTTTCTTTCTTTGCAGCATTTTCCCAGCACATTGTATCCGGTTGTTCAGTGATGACGTGACGAATCCTACTTCCGGGTCCAAAGTAGTTAGTAGTAGTTAGTAGTAGTAGCGTTTAATATGGCTTTTGTGTTGTTAACATGTTTAATGTTTTGTATTTTCTTCTTTTTGATCTCAAAAAGCTCCTAAAACAGTCAGTGATCACTGTTGACCTGCCTCGGCTTTTATTACCGCTAATCATTTATTTAAGCTCAGTTTTTAAAACCTTAGGATGTAACTACAGCCCAGCCCATGCAGCAGTATATGAATGACTAACCTCGTATTGTGGATGGATCAGTTGTTCTCCTGGCTGAAGTTTGGTCCGTTTACAGCATCCTGCCATGCGATTACATTTGTTCCTGACCACCGAGAACACTCACGTTAACTTTTATCGAGTGGAAAAAAAGTTAGCTTGTTTATATTATGCTAACATAGCTGTGTCGCTAGCGGTCACGTAGCACATCATTATATACCAGCTAGCCCAACTTCAGTAACCCTACAAACGTCACTGCTGTTTAGTTTTCTGTCTTCATTTATGCTGGAAGTGATAACAGAGCTGTACGTTTGAATTTGTTTCCAAAACCCCGCAGTCAGGACATGCTATATTGTATTTAGATAGAAGCTAGCGAGCTAACTCCCTGCTAACTTCTAACTCCGTTAAATGTCATAAATTCCGTTTTCATGGATGCCTGGATGTTAAACTCAATTGTTACACCTGGTAGAGCAGAACGCTGATCATTTTATTAAAGATGAAAGACTTTAGACAGTTTTTAACTCTCAGTAATGCCATAGTGATCGTTTGATATATGGACCTGCAGCGGAGTTTAGACCCAGACACGGCTAGTGACGTCAGACTGAACAACCGGACAGACGTGCACCAGATGTCCAGGAACATTACGTACTTTCTGGCTGAGTAATTTGTACAGACCTCTGGACAATGTAAAGCTGCTGCTCTTAGATTATAGGGATGCACTCATAAGCACTTTAGAGCAACAATGTCTGCTTTTGAATGTACCTGTTCTCTGAGAAGCTATTTTTTTTAAATCTCTTCAATCAAATTTGAACATTAAAGCATGTGTTTTCCTAGATGTGTTCACAGTGATCTAAGGTTGTTATTCGTCTTTCACTTCTAACCAAACCTCAGCGCTGTTCACATGTCTGGCGAAGGTGTCGATTCTTTGGTGGATTTGAGCATACCTGCTGAATCCCGTATGTCCATCCCTGTTTGATCCGGTCCTTGGCCCACACATTGTGAGCGTTCTCTGCCAGTTTGTCCACCAGCAGCTCCTGCCCTGGAGTCAGTTTGATATCGGACAGGTCCAGAGGGGACGGCTTATAACCATTGGACATCATGTAGCTACAGGAAAAAACAATGAAAAAGGAATTTTTCCCCCAGTTATGGATACAGTTAAACCACAGGGACCAGTTTAGTTACATTTACAGCCTGATGGGAATCTCTATGGCAGTAAACACAATAAATATCCTTTATTTCTTATACTGCTGGACATTTTTGGATGATCTGTGATTGGGTTACCAAATATTTTGATTCATTTCATTTCTCTTACTGTCTTACTATAGAGCGGCCTAGTCATTACTGTCCAATTGTGTGATGTACAATCGATATCATGAGTAGTGCGTGTGCTCGCATCGCTGCTATAATCATACCCACTTACTTCTTAGGGAGCTTTATCTTTTTGAGAGAGTCCTCAGCATTTGGATTCATGTGAACTATACGACAGCCTAAGGCCAGCAGAGTCCTGCAGGGGAAAAAAATAACCACAGTGACCAACAAACTGATTTGACAGTATATGCAAAGAACCAGAGAGGCTGCTGAATGTGTCCAAACAGAGCACGATGGGTTAAATTACGCGTGTCCTAATCTGTTACACAAGAAAGACCGAGCAATACCCACGGCAACGAAACGGGCGCCAAGTGAATCACACCTCGTGATCGGACGGAGCGACAGTAAAAGTGAGTTTGATGTCTTTCAGGAACTCGTCCCTGTCACCCAGATGTGTCTCCCAAAGCAGCAGATCAAGATTAATGACGGCATGCATTTATGTTTTTGATTCGAAGAGCATTTATGTAAATCACCTGCGATGGGCCTTTCCACCTTAACCCTACCCCTCCATTTTGCACATTTCTGTGTAAGTATTGAAAGCCTGGTCTCTCTAAAGAAGAGAGGACTACTGGTAGTCTAGAGCAATAGATACTCCATTTATTCATCAAATGGGGCATGACAATCTCAACACAGGCAGGTCATCCTACACGTGGAGCCAGCGTTGCGGAAACCTCTGTCAAGGATGGGAATGCCCACAGCCTTGTAGCTGGTGTGTGTTTTTCCAATAGAGAAAGAAAAGCTAAGAAGTCCTAACAGTGCTAACAACTAAACTACAGCACGTCATCGCTTCAGCTTTACTATGAGATCAGTGAACTGTTAGCTAAACTTGTGATATTCCTCATAGTTTAAATCCAACGAAAAAAGAAAATGCATTATCTGAGAATAATATGTCAGATATGGTTTTTTAGGCTATTTTTATAACAGAGGTGTTGTCCATGAAGACAAAAACAATCCATCATGTTCGCCGTACTTCAGAGTCTCCGTTGACATCTGCAGATTGTAGTTTTTTTCCGTTTCCGGCAGCTTGGAGAAATCCACCAGGCACGGATGCTGCCGCTTATTATCATCCCTTATCTGTGAGGAAAACAGAGAAAAAACACACATATCAAACACCTCCTGACGTTCTCATCATTGCTGTTCAGCAGCTCTGCATTCATATGTACATCAAGTCCTACTAGATCTATGCATATGAGATACACAGCCTCATAACTCATTGTCACTGTGAACTAACAAGGGGGGCGGGCATGTGGTTTAAGTCCTGGGTGCTACTAGTTGCAGTGATTAGACTACTCTAGTGAACATGTTATGAGAGAGGGACAAGAGAGCATGTTTTCTTGGCAGAGCCAGAGAGCTGTATGGCAGGAATACCGAGTGAGAGGCGTAATGCGTCTCTCTCGAGGCTGCACTTTAAGCCAAATAATCCTTTTGGCAATGCTGCTCAGAGGAGGTGGCATGGCAATGGTGGATGTTTACCAAGAAAACATGCAGGGCTGTGTACAGATATGCAGCTGTTTCCGTGGGTCCAATGAATAGCAGCCAGCTCTTTTGTGAATAGTACAAGAACTATGGGAAATCTCCTCTTTCATATTTACATGCAACCAGTGCTAAATAGCAAAAACAGGTTTATTTTATCTGCTATGTGACCTCTACCACATGTATAACTGACTCCAACTCACTTGGCTATCGCTCCACATGTAAAAAAAAAACAAAAAAAACAACCTTGACAATAAAACTAGTTTATTATTGTTGTTTACCAAATCTCAGACTTGTCTTTGTCCTAAATCAAAGATTTTTCGAGGAGGAGGACAGAGTGAAAGCTTACAAGCTAGCGCAGAATTCTCATGTTGTATTATAGACATAAGAGCTGCGTCTTGTTGCTGGTTTCTTGTTTTTCCTTCCTTTAAGAGCAAAACAGGTCACTTTGGCGTTATCCTGTGGTAACTATACAACAAACCAGAAAGCCATCAGCTAGAATTTGGAGTTAAACAGATGAAACCATAACCGACTTAAATTTGGACGTGCCTTCTTTTTGACCACTTGTGCAACCGTGACTTACAATAGACCCGAGCAGAGAGTAAACAATACGAACACAGCAGGAGAACTTGAAGTGGGATGGAGCTGAATTTAAATCAGGTACAGTTTTTGTCTTCTGTTGCAGGAGCCTGCTGATTGCACTGCGTACACTGTAATTATAAGCATGCGTTTCCAGCTGACTGTATTGGGAAATACACTAATTTGTTCTTTTAGGGAGTTTAGATGAGAATTTGATATCACTACAGGTGAAGCCAGGAGACTTCAGCTTAAAAAACCTCAAGCATAAGCTCTCCGATGATAAAAGAGCTCAAAAGCTAAGTCAGATATACTTTTGAACTTGCCCCACAGATCCAGACTAGGTGTTTCCCACTGCTTCTGGTCTTTATGCTTGATCAGGCTTGATGCCAGTTAATAATAGAAAACATTGGCTGTTAATCTGGCAATTTTTTGGACATAGCCAGCAGAGGCAAGAATAACACAGACTAACACAGCCTCATCTCAATTTCACATTAATCTTCCAATCTAAGTATAGCATACAATCACATTCTCAGATTCCTATCAGTAGCAGGAGAAAAGATACAACATCTGCTCCGAATATATAGACAGGCCTTTTGATTGGTTTCTGGCTCATAGCGGGTTATGTCATGTGTTTTGATTGACCCTCTGAACATTTAAAGAATTAGAAACTCCATCAGTTTTTCTTTGAAAAGGAGAAAAACAAAAAACAAAATGCAAATTTTAGTCTGGGTTTATTGAGGCGATGAAATTGCCAAGACATCCTGTTCTGCCCTTTGGGTGAAACAACAATTTGTAATTCATGACTGACACTAGAACACAGACACAATGACTCTGCTACCTACAAACAAACTGGATGTGAATGAAGGATGTAAATGAGTGGCGTGGAAAAGCGCTGAATGTGAACAATGACAGTGTTCTTTTTCCACTTACCCTCTTTTTGGTGTAAACCGCAAATTATAAAAGAGAAAGCAAGATGACACACAAGCCTCTGTGATGGTAAGTTGTCACACTCATCGAGAAAAAATTGTAATTGTCGTGTTTATTTCTCCACAAACATGGAAAACGGCATGGAGTATGCTTTTTATCTTTTGATCCGAGCGATGAACTTGTAGGAGAACAACATAAGCAACTAAATAACAATCTCATTAACAATCTAACCCTTACCTTGCCATAAGACCAGCCAAGCTCAATCTTATTCATGCCCCAGAGCTCATGGATATTTTCAGCCAGCTTGTCCCGAACCTTCTCCAAATGAGGCGGCATGACAATCTGAAGGAACAGGTAAGCAAATGAGCATTTTCCAAAAAGTTGTGCAAACTATAGAATGCAAAAAACTCAGTAGTTGAAACAAAGTAATGCAATTCTTTTGGAAAAATTAAACAAATACACAAGATGCATCAAATTCAAGATGAGCATTTTTTCAGTTGATTTGCATTCTTTTACATGTCACACTGCATCACAGCCTTTGTGAAAAAGGGGGCGTTTTTCTCATGATCACCATCCTGCACGCCTCCTGTGAGCTTACCTGGCTGGTTTCCACAGGTGTGGGGATGAAGGAGGCCTGCGACATGAACTGGGTGGTGCCCAGCAGATCTCGAACTCCGTCCACATCTCTCTTATACTCTTTCACCGGCTCCACCTTCATCTTCTCTTTTGGCAGCAGAGCCTCATAACACGGTGCGTAGCTTGATGGAGGCAGGAACTTGAAGTCACCGTGCCGTCCGCCCAACAGGAAACGAACCCTAACCAGAGAAAAGTTGCTCACGTGACTTGGCTTATTGCAATGTTTTACGTGCACACTAAAAGAAAATTAAATGCTGTTAATAAAAGAAGCGACTAGTGAAAAGAAAACTAATCCTCTACTTTTATTCTTAACTCTCTTAAACAGGTTCTACTCCAATGGGGACACGTTTAGTTCTGTGAATGAAAAAAACATTGCAAAACCGTCTCTCGAGGCTCCTCAAAATAGCAGTTCAAGTAGTAGCAGTGACGCAACCAAGCTCATTCTCACTGCGGCCCTCAATTATTAAGCACTGAGGATGTGTGGCTGTCATGTTCTGGCACGTTTAAGTCCGTGGAGACGTTCACCCTGTTCACTGGGCCAATTCCAAGCTTCCACACGCTCACGCTCTGCTGTGACTGGTCAACACAGTGTTAGCTGTACAATCACCCGACCAATGAAAGAGTCAGATCAGACCTTGACAACACTTCAACTACTAAAAAGGACAAATCTGTTCCAAACAGCCTGTTTTATGAAATTGTAGACAATTTGGATTCTTTCACTCGGTCTGTAATAATGAAGCAGCTCAAGGGTCTTTGCATGTTGAACCTCTTTGTTATTATAAGCTGTGAGGTTGGCATCAGGACTCGTCCCCTGTCTGGTTTGTTCTTGTCACACCTTTACCAGGTGTGCTGGGCTGATGTAGAACTTGCGATCCTAAGTCTCTCCACTCTTTTCAGTCACCAATCTCATGCACTATTGAATCACGTGTCTCTCTGGAATGTCTGGAACTCCAGAGTTGTGAAAACCTTTCAGACACATGTGCCCGCTTCAGCTTGGAACCTCAGAAACACATTTTTTGCCTTCCAAATCACTCCGGGTACTTTACTGTTCACTTATATTGCCATATTTGGAATACTGTGTGGAAATCTGGGGAAATACATACAAAACTTCACTTCAACCACTATGTAAAATTCAGAAAAAAGCAATCAGGATGATTACTAAAGCAGGATTTAGAGAGCACACTAACATTATGTTCTTGAAATTAAAAATTCTGAAGTTTATGGATCTTATAAAATATAAAACTGCAAAAATTATGTACAAAGCCAGATACAATATGTTACCAGGAAATGTACAGAGGATGTTTTTTGACAAAGAAGGGGACTATGAATTGAGGGGGAAATTAAATCTGAAGACTCTTAAAGCACGGACAAAGGTTAAAACCTTTTGTGTTACTATTTATGGGGTAAAACTGTGGAATAGTTTTACTGTGGACCTACAGCAATGCTCAAGAATTAGTCAGTTCATAAAGATGTTTCGAAAACTGCTTTAGGAAGAATATGAAACTGATAAAGTTGATCACCCATTGTGTGTATATATATACTAAATTGTATCTAAATTATATCTATCACTGTAGCTATGTTTATACATGTTCTCCTTGTTTATTGTGTGGGGTAAGTGATGATGGGAATTAGGTGAATAGTGGCATTCAATAAAATGTTGAGCATGGGGTAGGGATTAATAAGTATGTTATACTTCTTCCTACTCCATTTCAGACCTAATAATTGTCATTTCATGTCATTTAGACTTTGTTTTATTTTATTTATTTATTTTTTATCTGAGCACATACGTGTGTGTGTATTTACATATATATTCGTATTTGTAAATGCAAGTATGTGTAGTTGTGTATATATTGGGTTTTTTTTCTGTATATGTCTGAAATAAAGATACAATACAAATACAAACCTGTAAAGGAGAAGACTCACCTGCTCACCTGCCTGCCCACTCTCCACCGATCCACCCTACTGTGGAAACTAGCCTCCTCCCCCAAAGCACCTCCCACTCAAATAAGACCATTTCCAGGTTCCACAATCCAGTCCACAAATCACGACCTCCGGTTGAACCATTGCTAACTCTGTTCCTCATCCTCCCCAGACCTCACATGCGCACGCTCAGTCCCACAACTTCCACCACATTAGATATGCTTATTCGCCAACTTGAAAATAAACACTTGATACACACAAACTCCCATCTGAGCGCATTTTCTGAGTCCATGCCAATCCTTAGTATGGCTCAGTGTTTCTGAGTGTAGAATGCATCAGAGGTGGGACCAAGTCATTGTTTTGCAAGTCTCAAGTAAGTCTCAAGTCTTTATCCTCAAGTCTCAAGTCAAGTCTCAAGTAATGTCAGGCAAGTCAGAGTCGAGTCTCAAGTCACTGGTGTAAAAGTCCGAGTCAAGTCACAAGTCTGAAACTTTGAATTTCAAGTCCTTTCGAGTCTTTAAAAAAACAAACCGAAAAAATAATGTTGCAGTTATGCTAAATGTAAATATTAGACCATGTAATTTTAAAATCTGTGTTTTTCTCAACACATGACAAAATAGTGAACTTAGAAAATATACACAAATTGTGAAATTGCACCTCTTTAGAATGCAGCTCAATTAAACCTAGCTCCAAGAATAATTTTCACCGACAGTTCTGAGATAAGCTGCATGTTATTCTTGGATGCGGTTGTAGGACCGGCTTTAAAATCGCATGACAAAAATATCATACACATTAAAAAAAACTGAATCACCAACGTAGCCTGGAAAACATTTGCTAGTTAGATGAAGTCAGCTATCTCATCTTAGCATATTTATATGCATATTTATAATCATACGGTTCTTGGAGTGAGTGCATACACTCGTGAAGTTTAGTAACTTCAGGTCACTGCAACAAGCCCAGGTACAGTTTACCGACGGATGGGTGCAGGACCTTGAAATGCACCGTGTAGAAAGTAAAGACCATCGTACGTATCATAAGTTTACCAGTCTCACAAATCGTCGTCATAAATACACATTCCTTAACCGTTTATTAATAGGACCTTTGAGCTCAACGGTAATTAATTAGTAGTGGAAATAATTTCTGGTACCCATCACAGAAATGTAGCAGTGACAATAATACTGTATGTTGTAATCGCACTGGGCAATTAGTGATACAAAAACCTGTTTTATCCTGTGAATAAAAGTATATGTTTTTGTCAATGTACCATAATAACAGAAGCGAAACGCAATATTGTGTCAGGATAATTCACTATTTATGCACAATAAATAAAGGAGCATAGCGCGACAATTTCTGTTCAGCGCCAGACTTGCTTGTAACCTATATCACCAATTATGTTATGAAAATGACGCATTAACTACTAAAAAACACTGACCTTCGTGTAAATGCTTGGAGCAGACTAACCTGTGAGCTGGAGGGTTCTGGGACGTTATATTTGGTCTTTGAATGGCTGCAATCCAGACCATCCGTCGCGTCTTTGTTACTTCGGAAACATGGCTCGAACAATTTCTCTTCAACGACGTAATCCGATAACAACCGATCTCTTTACCCGTCGGCTTCCCGTGGCTGTCATGCGACCGGCTATTGCAGTTAATAATACAACAGCTTCTTGACATTTTTGTGTTTCTTTTTATCGCTGTGTGACTGATTTTAATTGAAAGCCTGCGTGCGCTAGTACCGCTTGCCACGAGTTCCCAGAATCCTTTGCGGTTCTACCCGTGAATGACGTCACATTTTCAATCTCTATATAATATGCATGTTAAATTTTATATTTGGGGTAAAATATCAAGTCTTTTCAAGTAAACCGGTTCAAGTCCAATTCAAGTCCCAAGTCATTGGTGTAAAAGTCCAAGTCAAGTCACAAGTCTTAGAACATTTTTTCAAGTCAAGTCTAAAGTCATAAAATTAATGACTCGAGTCTGACTCGAGTCCAAGTCATGTGACTCGAGTCCACACCTCTGGAATGCATTGACCGAAGATGAAACGCTTGTAAAATAAGAAACATATTTCATGATCTAAAAGGTTATTTAGGCTTCCAATCAACAGCAAAGACTAACAAAAAAAACATGAAACTGACCAGTGACCTCTTGAAGGGGCCAATGAATCATTAGTTGTCTAATCACTTATCTTTGTTCTTTGGTCAACTCTGTTTTAAACATGTTACATAAATACATTTAACCTTTAACCTTTAAACTAACAGAAACAACCAATCCTCTACTTGCTCCAATTTTGCACCAGGTGCAAAGTAACAGCAAGCTGTCACAAAAAAACACTAAAATCCCTTAAAAAGGAACTGTTTAATATTTCAAGCAATTCTCATGCAGCATGTTGGCACATGAGCGTGTGTGTGAGTGGTAATAAACTCCTTATCTAGCTTCTGTTAACCAGCGTAACAACTGGGTCAGTAACACACATTGTTCAATTAATCTTTTCTGCACGTCAGATAATACAGACAGTGTGAGAACAATGACGCTATTAAAAGTGACATCATTTGTGGAAAAAAATGCATGAAAATGATTTGAGAGACGGGGAAATCAAGCGGAGCGTTACGCCTTTTTCTTTCCTTTTCTTAGCCACACAGATGAACCACTTTTTTTTTTTAAATGAATGATGATTGAACTCTGACGTTTTTTTTTAAATAAATTCATTTTCTAATATTTAACATGACCAAACATTGTGGCAGGTGTCTCAGAGGGAACGTGGCAAAAGGCTACTGTGCTCTTCAAAGTCGGAGTCGATCATGGAATTGTGGGAAAACTGCTGGAGCTTGAAATTCCATTTTCAAGTCACATCAATCACACTATCAGTGGTCACCATGGAAACAGAATTTTTTTCCTGTTTTCTAAGCCGCGTCTAATCTAAAAGCCTCGAAGACAAAATGAAAGTCAGAATATAAAGATAGAATTTTTAGAATATATAAATATGAGTTTTTTCTGCCTGTTAACGTCTAATAAAGCATATGAACAGAAAAAATACACACTCACTTGACACCTGCAGAGAAACTGACAACAGGGAAGAAGAGTCCGTCTGTGTTGAAATTTTCAAACATGCCCTGGACGGGCTGTCCGTTGATCCTGAAGGATATGCTGGGGGCTCCAAGGTCCAGGCAGCAGCTCACCACGTCCTCTGAGGTCAGAATGTGCTGGTTCATAGACGCAACCGCCCGCGGGATACGACCTGATCGGGACACACGCACAAACTGCTATGTGAAATACGACCTAGTGAGTTGTGCTGGCACAAATCACACCTCTACCTCCCTCTCTCACACACACATACTGTTGGATACACACATTTGCGCACAATGACACAGACTCTGGGCAAGGAGATCGTCCCTGCAGGGCACTGGTTCTGTCTAGACACAACTTGGCTGTAACCCAGGGTTACCGCTCATCTTCTAATGCTTTAGTTACTCCAGACACTGGCTTGTCCCACCCACCTGACCAGAGGTGGAGTCCATCAAAGCCGTACGAGTAGAGATCATCACCAACTCCATTACCTCCCCAGCCCTCTCCTCCTCCCGGGTAGGGTGCATAGCCTTTTGTGTTCGCCCAGCCGATTCTGAGGTGGGAGGGCTCGCTGGTCACAAAGTGGTCCACCTGGTCGATCATGAGTTCATAGTACCACTTCTTGTACTGAGCCGAGCCTTCACTCACGCCCAGGAAGATGTTCGGTCTCATGCTGGCAAAGAAGTACAATGTGACATCACCACCAGAGTTACATTTTTAATTACAATATTGTACTTTTCACTTAAAAAAAGCAAATTGCAACATTCCATACAAAGTTATTTAACTACTAAGATAAAAAACAAACAAACAAGAGATTAAAAAACATATAATGATTTCACAAAAGATCCTCACCAGATTAATAAATTGAAAGTAAGCTTTAGACTCTAGAGAAATAACTGTGGGCTGAGTTATCAGAGAAGCAAGGAGGAGAAAGATAGCAAGATAAATAAATGGCTCTCTAACCTCTGGACATCATTGACCAGCTGGGTTTGCAACAGCAGATCTCTCTTGGGCAGCAAGTGATCGCAGATGAGGTTCTGATTGGTTCGCACAGCTACGCCATTACACACACAGAGTGAACAGAGCACATCTAGTATCTAAAAAAGAAGGTGAAGGAGGTAGGGATAATAAGCAACACCATCTAATGGAAGACCATAACAGCACTTAACACTCACTAATGATAACACGTTTACTTCATTTTCCCTATTATACCCCAGATGTGCATCTGCACCTGAAAATGACTAATTATACTTCACTGTCCAGGATGCTGCCGGAGGGAAAGTCCCTTTATATGCAACCACTGCATAATTACTCTGCGATTGTTACTGGGTACAAAAACATGTTAAAGAATACCCTTTTGATGTTAGCTTAACAAAGCTGTAGAACTAAATGGGCCAGGATGACAGCATAGAACACCTACGCTTTAGCATTGACCTTTTTCTCCTGCTTCCACTGCAAAACGGTACAGTCGGGCTGATTTACGACCCAGGCCGGCTCCTGATCTTATTTCACTGTTAAACAGACTGTTTCGTGTTAGGGGCACGCGGCTACGAAAAGCTCCAGGAGCCTTCTCAACAAGAAGAACCCCACTCATCTGTACAGTATGTACAGCTAATAGCCAGCAGATGGTCAGCTTAGCATGGAGACTGTGGCAAAGAGTGTTGCTCTTTCCAAGTTAGGTACACAAGCACCAGTGAAGTTCACATGTCGTGTGCTTCAACTGTTGAAAAAAACATTAAACACCAAGTTAATTTGCAGTTTTTATTTGAATGCTTTGTTCTAGTGCACTTCTTAGCAGGAGTAATTTGTTGTGCAGCCAGTCATAAGTCATAAGACAACTTCAATTGGTTGCATGTTATTGTGACATATTCATCGTACAGACACATAAACAAACAAAGAAAACATCACATTATTCCTTTATGCTTTTATTGGGGTTTTACATTTTTTTTCTGGTATTACTTTGTAAATCAATCTAATTTCAATGTATTTTATTTGAAAGTTTAGTATAATTATACTTGCCAACAACTACTTACAAAAGGAAGTACACAAAAAATGGGGTAACGAGTCAGGTTTCTACAGGGAACAAAGCAATAATTATACTGTAAGTAATTTTAATCAGTCTAAACCGTGGGTGGGCAACTCCAGGCCTCAAGTGCCGGTGTCCTGCAGGTTTTAGATCTCACCCTTGGGTCAACACACCTGAATGAAAGGATTAGTTCATTACCAGGCCTCTGAGAACTTCAAGACATGTTGAGGAGGCAATTTAGCCATTTGAATCAGCTGTGTTGGATCAAGGACACATCTAAAACATGCAGGACACCGACACTCGAGGCCAGGAGTTGCCCTACCCCTGCTCTAAACCATATTTTATAATAAAGAAAACAAGACACAAATTCCATTGTAAGTAATTTTAAGTAATTTCTTGGTAATTTTGTGGAAAAACAACCAATATTTCCCCATCTTACATAAGAAGTGTGCTGTACATTTTGGTGGGTATGGAGTGGTTTAACCTCGCCTAATGTCCCAAGTGTACTACAGGAAAGTAAACAGTCCCTTTATGAGTAAACAGTGATTGTGAAAGGAAAACAAAATTAGTTAGACTTGGCTCCATCATCACGAAGGTCACATAGACCTGCAAATTTTAAAGGTATTTTTTCTTGTAGTTTCAAATAAAATACACATAAAAATTCAATTTCATTGCAGTCACGGGCCGTATTATAAAGTGTTACGCTTTTTCTTAACATAAATTGCTGTTCTTTGTATTGCATAGTTATTTTTCAACATGTGCATAACCCAGATGTGTATTTCACCGTGTAGCAACAACACTTACTGCTTACCTTGTGGTTGCGTCCATGCTTGTACAGCAGCGATATGATGGATTTAATGTGTCCTTTCTGGATGATATTGAGCGCCTCGGGGCTCTCGATTAAAATGCAGTGCAGAACTTCCAGAATCCCTGCACAGCCGCAAAATTCATCAATTACTTAACACTCGCAAAAGACACACCAAAGGACACTCGTCAAAGACGCATTCTGTCCGCACAGAGCAACAGAAAACCCTGCTGGTGCACTCCTTACTGCACATTTAAAAAGTCGCTATTCCCATGATTTCAGCCAACAGTGTCACCTTTCAAAAAAAGACTCCTGTACCTGTTAAAGAATTTTAATAGTTCTGCGATGTTGCACAAAAGCTCTCTCACACTGCTGTTTCACTGCAGGCTCATGTGTATGTGTCAGAATGCTAATGAGTGTACCTGAAGAGGACTCCAGTCTCTCCAGCTTGCTCACCAGCCAGTCCAGGTTGTTGGAGAACTGTGTGCAGTTGTTGCGGTTTCCTCGGATTAACGCAGCTGCAGGACATGAGGAAAGTGTGCACGAGTCAGCGCATTGCTTAATGTGACGACTTACACAACAGAAAAACAATGTCACGCAAAGGTGAACACTTTGAATTCATGCCCAAAGCCGGTTAAGGAAGACATTGTGCTTTGACACTCTTAAACATATTAGTTTTAGAAGATGCCTTAGAGAGAAGGTGGGACCAGACATAAACATATGAGGACAAACACACCCACATGTACGTCCTAGCATGAAAAAAACAGGGTCATCCGATGCAGGGAGACAAAGAAGAAAGGAGGGAGGCATCCCAAATCCACTTAGCGCTGCGCTCAACCAGGTATGTGAAGAAGGGGGAAGGGGAACAGAGAAAGAGAGATGTGACTAGAACACTAATATGAGTCAGCAGGTGAAGTCAGTGTAAATAAGAGCGTGAAGGACATCCTTGGAGGGCAGAGAGGGCTTCAGTGTGGCGAGATGAAAGATAAACTCTACATACGGGCTATCTCAGCTTAAGAATGAAACTCATTTCAAACATGACAGGAAGAAAATCGTGCCTGCTCACAATTTTCTGCTCGTAAATGGATCTTTTTATGTGAAAGCTGCTGAAATAACAGTCGAGACAAACATTGTACTCATCAGATGGAAGATGGCAGGATATACAGACAGAGAGGAGGGAAGCAAAAAAAAAGCTTTTTCCTGCCAGGTCATTTTACTGAGATACGTCCTATATATGATGACGGAGCATATGGATGCAGTGCAAGAGGTTATAGTGAATTTGAAAAGGAGCGGTGATGACACTGGGCAGTAGGAACACAGAGAGCAAAACAAAACAGAGAACTGAGAGGACAGAGATGAAAATTGACATTAGGCAGCTAGAAAGAAATGAGGTCAGTGGGAAATACCCAAACACTCTATGTGTGTGTGTGTGTGTGTGTGTGTGTGTGTGTGTGTGTGTGTGTGTCTGAGATGACTGATGTTGTTGGGTTGATGCCCTGGCATTGGGCCGCATGCCACCGAGCCATTTCTGCAACAATGTGTTTGTCTGTTTTGTTTTTGGAGTATTAGAAAAGTGTATTTATGGTTCATGTGTCTTCAATTCAGTTTTATTTATACAGCATCAATTCACAGCAACAGTCACAGAAAGGTGCTTTATACTGTGATGCAAAGAGCCTAAAATTATGTGGAGAAAACCGCTGTGATCAACCATCTGGAGACAGTGGGACGGAAGAACGCACTTTTAAAGAGGAAGAAACCTCTGGCAGAATCTCAGAGGTTTCTGCCGCATCCTGTGTGTCAGTGTGCAAATGTGAATCTGAACTTTCAATTTTAAGATTAATTGCAGTTGGCAGTGAGTCTGTGTGTGTATTTGTGTGTGTGCTGTTAAGACCAGCATCTCACCCAGCAGCTCATACAGCAGGTTGAGAATGTCTTTCCAGGCCGCTCCAGCCTCCGAGCCCGCGCACTCCCCAAAATGTGCGGCGCTGTTATAGACGTTCAGTCGGTCAATACAGTTGGACACCAGAGTCAGCATGCCCTAAAAAAGAGGCAGTGACACATGTCACATGACCCACCACATGTCACTGGTATAAGAGCTTCCTCTGATGAAATCTGCCCCCAGTTTTCAGTTAGTGTAATGCAGCTTCATGATGGTCTTGTACTGGTTTATTCTACAGACTTGAAATACCTGAGACCTGATATGCTAAATGGAAAGTGTTCCAGTTATTGTGACAAGCTGACCTTCGAGATTAGAATTAAGATAGAAATGTGCTCCTTTAGTCCCCCATAGAAAGGTACATAAGATTAAAAAATCCTTAAAAGATATGTAACTTGCAAAAATCAATACTCTATGTGTCGATAATCTTCAGATATATTGCAATCAAGTCTCTTATTTTATGGTCTCTCGAAGACATTTTGACACAGTTATGCTGTTGTATCCTGTAAGATTTAACCTGCTTTTCAGTGGGTGACATCATAGGGTCCCTCAGCGAGGCAGTTGACATTTTATAATTGATGAAAGCAATTTAGAGCCTAGAAGCTTAGCAGAAAGCTCAGTGCGCTCATGCCAGCCTCAGGAAAACTGCTGACACCGTCATATAAAGTGCGTCCAAATACAGGATGCCATTGAAACAAACCACAAAGAATCAATTGGTTTCGCTTTTTCACCTCCTTCTGCAAGTTTGCCACTACTGCTAGCTTAATCACACGTGCACTCATTCACTAAAAGTGTCCCAATTGCAACCACGTTGAGATTCTTTTGCTCTGCCTGACTGCCTCGCGAGCTCTTTTTAACTAAACCTTCCTTGATGGATGAACTCACTTCCTGCTTGAAGAGGTTCTGTCTGTTTTTGAGCGAGCGCAGCTTGATCTGCCTTTCTTCGTGCTCCAGCTCGGCATCGGGGAGCTGGAAATAAGTGATGAGGTCATTAAGGGTTTGGAGCACCTCCTCCACGGGCAGAGCGACCAGTGCCCTGTTCTTAACACCCAGACAATCCAGGTCTCTGGGGGAAGTAGACAGAAAGAAAAAAACTCAATCACACATTTAATACTACTTGCCGTTTCTCAAATTCTCTCATTCATTCGAGGAAACAAACCATTGCTAAAGATACGACGACTGGGAAGCTGAACAGACTTGAGGAGAGGCAGTGATGACTAACACGATCTTTAACCCAACGGTTCATTCATGCTGAAATGCTGATTTCCGCTGGCCTGCTAAAAATAGCTCTAGTCCTATGCATGGGAGCGGTGTGTGTGTGGTGGTGGTGATGGTGGGGGCTGACAGATTCCTGCCCCTAAGTCTGACCCAGGAGACAGCAAGCCCTCTGATAACAAATACAGGCAATGGAAGCATCCACGTATGTGCTTCATAGCTCACCACACATAGCAGTGATGCCACTGCATTTCTATTTGGAAACATGTGGCTGGTCCACTGAGTGAACTGCATGGGGCACTGGCACCCCACTCAGACAAAACCCACAGGCCCCTCTTGTTACATCACGAGTTATATCACACCTATGAGTCTGTGGGCTTCGAAAATAGCCTTCAGATATAATTTGCCGATGTTGGAATGTCATCAGGCGTAATTACGCTAAACCATCATCAACGTGGGTGCTTATGAAACTTGTCCCAGTGACAGGACATTTTGCAGATTACCCTAATAAAGTGGCGAAAGACAAATGTGGGCTGCAATTTGGTTTAATTGGCTAATTTGTGCAATCACATCCCTGTGTGCTGAAGTGAGCAACGGCACCGTTTTGTCACCGTGTAGCGTACCTGATGAATCGCTTAAAGAGAAGCGTGGTGTTGCGGATGATGCGCGCGGCGCGGGACTCCTCGTGCTGACAGCGCTGGAGGGTCAATCCGTCATCCATGTGACCTTCAGAATGCAGGCATGCCTTGAGAGGACGCCACAGGGCGAGAAAAGGGCGAGAAACATTGCCATGAGACGATATAAAGAAATGAGTAAAGAAATGAAGGAGGAGAACGCACTGAGCCACAGTGTCTGGAACACAGGTGCTGACACTACAGGCCACCTGGCTGTGTTTACATGCCGCACGCACACCCCCTCTGCAACAGTAGCCAGGAGACGAGGTCTATATTTAGCAGAGGCAGAGATATGAGATGCAAACTAACAGAGGATCATCTTAACTCAATCAAGTCATTACTCTCGAAATAATTATCCACTCAAAGGAGTGTGATTTATTTATTAATGCTCCTTGTTTTCTCCATGTGCCTTGCATCTAAAGACAGAGCAGTGTGCGCTCGCGTATGTCGCCACTCACTCTTCTCTTGAGGGGACCCAGACGAGCAGATTTGACATCGGGCGCCTGGTACGAGAGCCAGAGACCCGCGGCCACGTGCATGATGAAGCAGATCGAGTCCCCGTATTTAATCTCAGCCACTCCCATTCCCTCGATGTCGCGCTTGGGGCTCTGCTCCAGCTTCTCCTGCACAGAAAGGAAGGAAAAGAGACCCAGATTTGCTCTTAATCAAACCACGACCAAATATTAGCTGCATCTACAACTTAAAGCTCTCCGCCCATCACAAGCAAGAAGGCTGTATTTGTTTTGCTTTTAGGATTAGATGTAAATAATGTAAATCAAGTCAGCTGCTTAACATATTCTGCAAGACATGCTTCAGATCCACATTGGAAGGGGGTCAGTAATTGGTTCAGCATCACTATTCATTTCAAGAAACTATATTGAACAGAGTAGTTAAACGGTCGCTTCAGTTAGAGTCGGCAAGTTCAGCTAAATTAACCTCAATGGTGTCGTTTTCGCTCGTCCAATGATTCTTGCAATTTTCATTGTCCTTGAAAAAGCTGTGATTTTCCAGCCCAAGGATATTTGGCAGTTCATTCGTAAAAGGTTAATAGGTGATCCTTCATAAAGCCTTCTTGCTGGTGTTTAAATGGGAAAGGGTGTGGCTGATCCTGTATGATGCAGTTCATTTCTGTGTGCATGTGTCCTTACCTTAGAGGCTCTGAAGCAGAAGGCCGTTGCAACGGTGTCAGACCTCTCCCGATCCTGAAGCACCAGCCCCCTGTCCTCCGTTAGAGCCAGGTAGTGACCGGTGGTCAGGTGCCGTAGCCGGAAGGGCTGACCCCAGCGGATGTGGCTCCCGCTCCAGCTGTCAACGCCACAACCGCACATTAATATTAAGCATACACAAAAATGTTCAGTTCACAAACCCAGGGAGATTTGCTAATTAGCTGATCTAAAAAAAACTGCTGCCAGCTGTTAATTATCTAGTAGATATGAATTGAATCAGTTGGAAACGGATGAAAACATTTTTGTAATTATGCACCTTTTTTTTCCTTTTTAGGAAACAGGAAAGTCTAAACAAACAGCATCAAAAACATGGCAGAAATCAAAGGGGAACGGCAGCAAAGACAGAGGGAAAGAGAAAGAGGGGATAAGGCAGAGGCCAAAGTGCAGCAGTGAGGAAAGGAGAACAGATAAAATGGAAACAATGAACAAAAGACAGAAAAGAAAGGTGGAAAGGACAGCGATGAACTAAACAAAAACAAAGGAGAGAGTTACAGGAAGAAAGGCAACAGATAAAAGATCACATGAAACACAAAACCACCTGATTCGGAGTGGCTCCAGCCTCCACAAGGACCTCGCCTTGGCACCAGCTTTACCCGTCTCATAGTTGACTATCCTGAGGATGAGAGAGAAGCATGAGTGTGTGTGTGTGTGCGTGGGCAGATGCTTTAACTGTCTAGCTGCCACGGACACTCTCAAGGTCATTCATCCCGGCCCTCTCTCCTCTCATTTGTCACACTGATATTCACAGACAAGATGTTTGACTTTGGCACATAAGCACGCTGTTTTTACTCTGCCGACTGCGCCGTCACATCCTTCAAACACAGACGAGTCCCGATAAATCGCAGCTACGCCGTCTCTCAGTGATATGGGTGACTAGGTCCCAAGATAAAAGAAATCGCTCATCGACCCCTTGGTGACAGTTTGGAGTGCGTTTGATCTGCCCCAGAAAAATGTGAGACCTCTAAAAAGCACGCTCCATCTGTGAAATATCAAGGAGTAAAAGCCAAAGCTAGAAATTAGAATTAAATCTAATCCTGCTCCGGTCTAAAAACAGAAACTGTGTGCACATCGTGTGTATCACAGAGGAAGACGCACACATCTTTTGGCACCTGGCTGAATGTGTACGGGCCCGTGTAGTGCCCGCTGTTTTGACCCACTTCAGGCCCAGTGTGCCATTATTCAGCGCTCTGCCTTATGTGAGTTGGCACCAAGCAGCTATGCTGTAGGTAAAAATAACACCGCAGCCATTTTGGCTCCCGTGGGGAGGGTGGCGGGGGTTACACTGGTCACAGAGCGTGGTGGAAACAGAGGGCTGGCAGCTCCATTAGCTTCTCATGTGCTGTGTAACTACTTTAGCTTTGCCCCTGCGATGCTGTGTTAGGCACCTCTGCTGCTCTTCACTCTGGTCTGATCCCGGGATTGTAACAACCTCGTCATGTCCGTGGAACAGCCGCATCACGTGACCACCTAACAGGTAGCCTATTGGAGAAGGACAAAGAAAAGATTTGGCATCTCAGAGATGAAATCAGGAAAAATAGACAATCCATATCACAGAGGTTTAAGTGTTTAACTGCCATATTTAAGTGTTTTACCCATTTTTAAATACAGTTAGAAACATTAAACTCGTTGCAAATTTAGCCACTGTCACCTGGATTTGACTGAATATGCAGAAAATTCAAATTATATGGGCTGCAAAATTCATCACAACACTGTCTTCAAGTATATTTGTCTCTCTTTTTTACCTGAAGGTATATCAAATGATTATGTAAAGTCTCTACCTTCTTCTATGTTGCTACCAGAGCAGATGGGATGGACGTTCCACAGAGTCTGCATGAAGGAAGCGTCCACCTGGATGTTGCCACTTGAGATGGATAAATGCTGCAGGAAAGAGCACATCCAGCTTTCACTTTTGTGTACAACTACAGAAATATGCAAGTGACAGCACTGTGATCTTATGAGCAATCAGCAATCTATCTACATCTTTACGAGCCACATGTTTGATTTGGCAAAACCTTCACATCAGATGCCCTACCTGACGTGACCTCCCCCATTTATGTGAGCTTGGGATCGACACTAGGAGTGCACTTGCTTGTGACCTGGGTTTGTAATGCATGATTGTATTGATTCAACTTGAAAAGGATGATGAGTTGTCAGTTGGAGCTTGAAAGTCTATTACCACTGATGCAGAAGAAGACTCCAATTTATCGATGAGCGCTCAGGGATACACAAACAGATTATAATGTAGAGAATATGTGTGTGTGTGTGTGGTTTCCACAGTGTTTGTGCATCCAAAAAACAAATTTTGTGGCAGCTGTGTCCTGATCATCCTCCTTCCCCAGAGTCTCCTGCAGCCCTCTCGGTGCTTGTGTGTCTTCACATACCACAGTGTGTGTGACAGCTGGGACAGACTACCAGATTGGCATTGCTGACTGTAAGGCGATAGTGGTCATCTGTCCGTGCGCCCAACTGCCGTGGGGCTGTAAGCACCGCCTGGCTGCTGTCACAAACTTCACGGATCATGGAGAACATGTTTCCCAGGGTTAGCGTCCGAGTCCGTGTGCTCAGTGGGCAAAGTTAGTCTAAAAGTGAAAGTTACCCGCTGCTGAAAAAGTTAGAATCATAGCTGCAGAGGAGAGGAATGTTTGGGCGTGACCAGAATGATTACGTAGGAGCTTGATTTGAAAAGGCACTGGAAGCAAAGAAATCATAATCCCCCCCAGAGATCAGACGTGATGCAGTGCAGATCAAATTTTGCTTAATGTAATTGTATGCATTTTTGCAGTCATCTGGAGGGGGAAAAAAGTTGTTGCTTTTAATGTTAAGCCTCCAGCTGGAGAGAGGTCACGGAGAGAGCTGCAGCATGTGGTAACAGGATTGCTATAATCTGAAATTTTGCCACATCAGGGGAGTAGAATTGATGCGCTCCTACCAAGACCTCTGTGTTATGATCACTCAAATGCACGCACACACACACACATACACACCGGCAAACACTAGACTTACAAGGTATCGCTCTGAGGACACGCTGACAAGGATGAGGTCATCGCCGATGCGTACTTTCTCTCCCTCTGATCTCTGCTTGGAGGCTGGATGGATTGTCCACCAGCAAGCCTCACCTGCAACAGTAAGCGCACGCATACACAAACACGTTTCTTCTATATTTTTAATCAAACACCACTGCCCAAATACCCCCTGTAATTACTAATATTGTCGCAGTGGGCTGAAGATGAGGGCACATGGGTCACCGCAGCAAGATTTTCAAGTGAAATTGAGGCGACTGCTCATCGAGCGTATCACATGATGCAATTAACAAGTGCAAACAGAAGTGGGTCCAGGTATCAGCCTGCCACACATGAGGGTGTTAAATATTCTGCACAGATGAAATCATAGCTGACAACAAGAAGTGTACACTGCTTCACTGTGGGAGGGGGGGTATCAACTGAGATTCTGAAAAGACAAACAGTGAAATTCACTCGCAAACAAACGAAGAGCGGGAAGAAAGATAAAGAGGGGACGTTCAGACAGCGAAGAGGAGGTTAGATAGATTTAAAGAAGCAGACGGAGGCGGAACAAAGACGGAGAGAGACAGGCGTAGCGACAATGACAAAGGGAACTGCACCGGAGCTTTTATTTACCTGTTGAATCCTCCTGCAGGCCGACATCAAAGGAAAGCTTATCTGTCTGTGACCTTGATGTCTTCAAACAGGCCAGGTACTGTGGTCAACACACACATCAAACCACAAAAGACAGAGCTGTCACACGCTTCCTGTATTTGACAAGGGTCATTTTTGATATACCGTATAAATCAACCGTTATAATCTGTCGTGATTTGTTTAGCGGGGATTGTTTGAGATCTCTCACCATAGAGCTGAAGGAATGCCGCAGGAGGATGGCGTGTCCGTACAGCAGAGTCTTGTGTCCGCCACTCTGCGCTGCCTATAGAGACGATTCACAAACACATGTACACAAGCGCATAGTTACATGTCAGCTCAGTGTTCTGTCAGAACAACCCCAGTGGTCTCCCTCCAACCGCTTCAATCGAACCTCTGACACTGAATGTTGACCTCATCGACGACTAGGGTGACCTCAAGCTGGGGGCACGCATCTCCTGGGGAGGGTTTGCACCCAGTCTCTCCAATGAACACATGCAATCTGCTCCTGTATCCGTGAGTGAGCAGGATACGGGCTCATCTTTCCAGCACTCCAGCTACAGGAATGTGGGAGGATGCACACTGTAAACTACTGTCAGTCTCTGGATGCAATGTCAGTATTAGCAGACAATGACTCCATCGCCTTGGGGATTGGGTTAAGATGCAGGAGGGGGAACAATTAATATATCTATTGGGAGAAATGCAAAAGGGGGTGTTTTTTTTTTCTCTTTGGCAATCAACTCCCATGTTACTCACCTTCCTTATGAGCCTCTAGGAAGCATTAAGGTAAGAAAGAGTGTTATTATTCAGAAAAGAGCTACTGTTCTCCTGAGCCTGTCTGCTTTAGGTGGTACAAATTTAGGGCCACACACAGCTGTTACTTATTTAAAGGAATGAAGAAAAAGAAGCTGACAATCTTTTTTTGTGTGTGTTTTACAGTGAAGCCACTGGAAAACAAATATTTTCTACAAGCCAAGCAGGATACTAACTATACAGTATGTTTCCAGCAAAGCTGAGTTTATTCTATGCAATTTTGCAAAATTGTAGTTACGTAATATCCAAGCGCTATGTGAATCATGGCTCGTTTTATAAAATCATAGTGTGGTCCTACATCTTCTTTTGCCGCGTTTCTATTTCTCTCTCTATCCCCCTCAGTTGGCTACTGGGACAATAGCGGGCCTGTGATTTGATGCAGTTGTGTTCTGCAGACTGCAGTACTGGCTTTCAGGCTTCTTCTGTGCTGCTGGTAACTGCTCTAAGCTGGCTGAGGGGCTGAGTCTAATGCAGTGAGGCATGCAGCACTGCAATCACCACAGCGGATGAACCCCAAACTCACTTTCCTGTCCCAATGACGGGCTGTGCATGATCAGCAAGAAAAGTTATTTTCTAAATGTAGAGACACATTGCAGCAAAAACGTAATATAACTTAAGCATGTGAAAAGAGCAAAGCTGTAATAACCCCTGGATGAATGAACCATATGGGAGAAAACTTTTGAATGATGCTGTCTCCAACTATAGATCACAAACCGCCGTATCCAGTGCCAGAAATAATTATTATTTGATCCAATGCTGAAACTGCAATTTTGTTCATTTACGTAGAAATGAAAAGTCTCCGATTTTCATGATAGAGAGCAACTACAGAAAAAATACAATACTCAAAAGTTATAAATCAGTTTCCACGTCATTTAATATTTGATCTCTTACAATCCAGCCTGCCTCCAACAGACTAGGTGTATGTCCATGTGGCACACAGATTACAATCAATTAATCAATCAATTACAGATATTCTGTTACCTTCACACCAAGCTTGGGCAGCTGTTGGTTTGGTTATTCAGAAATAGAAGAAATATAAAATAATTATCAATCACCCTGAGTCTGGAACTCCATGCAAGATCTTGCCTCATGGGATGAGGATAATCATGAAAAAGGCAGTGTATTAGCCCTATGAGCTTGTTAGTGATCTGAAGGCAATTGGGACCATTGGTAACACACTATAATGGATTGAAATCTGGCAGCACCTGCAACACCCCCCGCTCAAGAAGGCACATGTACAGGCTTGTCTTAAGTTATGAATTAGGAATCATTTAAGAATCTAAATGATTCAGAAAAGATTGGGAGAAAGTAATGAAGTCAGATGAAACCAAAACGATGCTCTTTGGCACTTTTTCTGCTAAGTTACAGGATGACTTCACTACACTGACAGCCAGTGGATGGGAAGATGTAGCATAATATATCAGATGAGAACCTCCTTCCTTCAGTTAACATAGGTCTTTCAGCATGACAGTGACACATCACCAAGGTAACAAAGGAGTAGCTAAAGAAGAAGACCATTATGGTTATGGAGTAGCCTAGCCAGTCTCCAGACCTCAGTCCTACAGAAAATCTGTGGAGGAAGCTGAAGCATTAAGACAAATTACTTATTCCACTGAATGACATGCAAATCATTCTTTAATTCATAACTTTATTAAATTCATTCATTCATTCATTCATTCACTTCCGTTTCTCCTTTTCAGGGTCGCGGGGGGCGCTGGAGCCTATCCCAGCTGTCATAGGGCGAGAGGCGGGGTCCACCCTGGACAGGTCTCCAGTCTGTCGCAGGGCTAACATACAGGGACAGACAATTTGGATTATCCACTTAACCTACAAGTTTATTAAATGTGTTTTTTTTCTGGAACTCTGGTTGATATACTGTTTCTCAACATTTAAATGAAACTACTAGGAAAATTGAGAGAAATTATGGATTTCTTTGGAAGCGAGCAAACTTACAAATTCAGCTGGGGATCAAATAATTATTTCCCCACTGCATGGTGTGTGAGCCTGCAGCAGGTATTCCCCAGTGACCAGTCTTACCACTCGCCCATTCTGACCAGCAACCCTCCAATATGGGCTGGGATACTTTATATTAGTAAAGACAAATTTGCGCTTAGTAATTATTAGTGGATACTGATCTGAATGCGGCCTGGCATTTACACTAGTTGCTGTGTGTTGTCTTTGCAGGTACCTTGTTGTGCCCTTTGTGTCTCTGTGCCTTCCGGCTAAAACCGCTTGAACTGCCTGAACTCAACAACCATTTGCTCCAGCCACTGTCTATTGATGAGCCCATCTGTTCAAAGACATATTGATTTCAGAGCCTCAGCCGAGACATATTCAACCTCCATTTCCCCTTTAATGGCGCTTCCTCCAGTGACATTTCAGTGCAGGCAAGAATGATGAATAGGTAGACAATATCGAAAACAGATAAACGTGAGAGGAGAGAACGCACTCGAGTGACACGTTCAAATTGCCAATCCAAGAAGTCTAAAAAGTCTCTGGAGTATTTGCTACACGGGTACGTAAAGTGAGACGGGTTACAATATAAATGTTTGCGATAAGTAAATCCAATAGGTGTATGTACACGAGAATTCATCTCAAAAATAAGGTCAATTTGATCTTTGAATTTAGTGTTTATAGTTGTTTTTTTATTGATTAAAGGAGGAAAAGAGGTCAAAATACTTCTCTACTCTCAGCCAGCTGGAGGCATCGTTAGAGTCTCAGTCTGACTGACAGTCTGCTCAGACTCGAGCAGGCAACGTTTATTTATTTATTCCTTTTTTAACTGATTGTAAAGTAGGAACCAAAATCAGCAGCTTAACTGACCTAAGTAACATTTCCTGTCATTCCTGTTTTATCAGGTTTGAACATTTGTTTTAGATGCTTATGCATCGTAATGTAACATCATATCAGCAGCATATCACCGTGGGCAGCACGGTGGCACGGTGGTTAGCACTGTTGCCTCACAGCAAGAAGGTCCTGAGTTCAGTTTCTATGTGGAGTTTGCACGTTCTCCCGTGTTTGTGTGGGTACTCCGGCTTCCTCCCACAGTCCAAAGACATGCACTTAGTGGGGGTGGGTTAATTGGCCATAGGTCTCTGTCTCTGTCTCTGTCTATGTGTATGTGTTAGCCCTGCGACAGACCGGCGACCTGGCCAGGGTGTTACCCCGTCTCTCGTCCTAAGACAGCTAGGATAGGCTCCAGCCCCGCCGAAACCCCGAAAAACGATAAGCGAATGGGTGAGTGACATCTCGAGCTCTAGTTCACACCTTGTCTATTATTTGTAGTAGAAGTAGTGTTTCTGTTTGTGCTCCTGCTTTGGTTCTTTTGTGTTTCTTTGTCGTGGCATCCTGGCTATCTTCACTTGTACGTTAGTTGAATTTCACCTGTTTCAGTTTCCTAATCAGCCCTTAGTGTATAAATAGTCCTGTGTTGCTCTTTGTGGTATTGTATGTTGTCCTTTTCATTTTCTGTGTTTTCCCATGTTGCTATTTCCTGTGTCTTTTTGGAGTTCACTTCCTGTTTTCCTCTGTTTGGTCTGAATTTGTGTGAACTGAACTGAAGTATTTCAATGTTACAGCTGAGCAGATAAAAAGCAGGTGCAAAGTGATGCCTGCAGAGCCCCTTTCTCATTGAGTGCAGAGGAGGAGCAGAGGCCAGTAGTACGAAGCAGGATTTGGGTTTTCAGTATTACAAAGGCAGTTCACTTCTTAGCAGACTGCATCACCATGGCAACTTATACTGCAGATCTAACCTGATACTGAGTAGGATATCCTTGAGATTAGCGATCAGCATGTGTGAAATCACCACCTACTGACCAATCAGTTCTCCGGAAAATGGTGTCACTACTATTCCAGCATTACCTGCGAGATATTCCTGGAAGGGTGAAGATGGTAAGAGCATCTCAATTCGTTTAATCGAGTCTGAAGTCATTGTCTCTCCCCGATGAGCATCAGTAAGACATTTAGATTCGTCTTCCATGTTGTAGTTGACCTTATACCAAATGTTTCCAAAGCACTTCACTCAACAATCTTCCTCACACACACACACACACACACACACACACACACACACACACACACACACACACACACACACACACACACACACACACAGCTGCTTTGTCTGCAGTAGCTGTGTTGCTTGCTGCCTGCTCTGCCAGTAGATCTCTCCATGTGTGTGATTGGCAAGATGCTGCCAACGCAGCCCCATTCATGCGAACGCACTCACAGCTCCACTGGGAAACCCTGGGTTGACTTATTGACTTGATTACCACCTTCCTGTGTCTGCTTAGCCTGACTGCCAGTGTCGGTGCAAGTGAAGCCAGATAACAGAAAAATATTCAGAGTATGTTGAACTTGATTCACAGCACAGAGCCCAGGACAAGATGTGTGTTTATGTTTGCCAGCTAGATACAAATGAGACTTGAGCAGCTAAATTTGGTTGTTTAAAATCTATGGCTCAAACTGTCATCTGGCTGATAGTGAGTCAGTGTGGCTGACAAAACGAATTTGATTGGCTATGTGGAAACAAGTTTGCCTTCTACAGAGATGAGGGACGAACAGAAGGCCAAACAAATTAGCGATAAGGAGACGATGTTTTGATGCCAGACTGAAATGTAAATCGGTGCATAATTCCTTTCCCAAAAGGAGAAGAGAGAGAGGCAAGCTAACTCCAGTGTTATTTTAAGCCTTTTAAAGGTGCTGATGCAAGAAGGATGGTCAACCATGTTCATTTGAGCTTTGATCTAGCGTTTAATATTTTGGAGCTCCCTTTTTCTCCGCCGCAGCTCGCAATTTCCTGCTAACACCGCCCACAGCAGCAGTGGAACCAATGGTCTTGACTCGTGTCATTCTGCTGCACAGACAAGATCCACTCCTGACATCTCCATTTATCTCTGAAGTAAAGCCATTAAATATGTGCCTTAACAACTAAAGATTTATGGAAATTCTCACATCCTTAACCACATGGTATTAAAGGATGAACAGACCAAATCATGCAGAGAGCTTATGAGACTAAATCAATCGTGATCGCTTTCAGTCTCCTTCCAGAAATGTTCGTATCAGATCAGCTGTTTGCATCATGCTATAGCGTCTCTCACAGCATACAGCTGCTATGATTAGAAGAAGATGCTGTGACAAATGAGAGCTTATTCTATGCGGAGGGTAGCACAAAACAAATGATGCTGCACTGAGCATTCATCTGAATCCCCCGAAGACAAGACAAATGTTAATCTGACGCTAATCCAACATTGGAGACGCTCTAGTTCTCCAGCAAAAATCAAGTTATATAACAAGTAATTCTTTATGGAAAACCTTATTGGGAAGTCTGTATGAAACCCAATCAGGTACTTTGTACCGATTGGGTTTCAATCAGACGGAAATACTAGATTGAAGAAACCAGTTGTACCATCGTTTCAAAGAAAATGATTTAGGTGTGTAATAAACTATGACTTCTAAAGACAAATTTCACAGGTGACGTGTCGTAAAAGTCAAACCAGAGATCAATGAGGGTAGAAAAGAAGAGCAAAGGATGCACTGCAGTGTGCAAAGGGATGAGAGGGGAATGGCATGAGCAGTGAACATACCCACTGATCCAGGCTGCGTGTCTATCACGTGAAAGATGGATTATACACAGAAAATAGAAGATAAAGATGGTAGAATTATATATCATAGAAATGTAAAAGAGCAGGAAACACACTTGCAGCACAGGAAAGGTTGACGAATGAGTGCAGATTACTGCAAAATTTGAAACGTGTTCAGTTCTCCCTACTACACGATCCTCTTTACTTTCACTATGTGGGTACAGGACTGCGCAAAAGTCTTTAGCAGCCCTTCATTTCTTTATGTTTCGCTAGGTAAACAGGAACTAGGTGCTCTGATTTATTGAAACGTGCAAATATTCAAGGAAATACAGAATATATAAGAGCAGATAAATAGAATTTGTACAACTCTATTTTTAAACTTGAAAGTCAACATTTAATATGACCACCTTTTTTCTTCTCTCTGTCATTTCTTTAAGTAGTCTTCGGGAATTGTTCATGCTTCTTGAATGAAATTCAAAGCTCTTTTTTGGATGTTGGCTGCCTTTTGTTTTGTTTTCTGTCAACATGATCCCACACTGCCTCAGTAATGTTGAGGTCCCAGCTCTGGGGAAGCCAGTCCATGACTGAGAGTGTTACACTGTCTGTTTTTCTATCCAGTTATCCTTTTCCTGCTTTGGCAGTCTGCTTGGGATCGCTGTCATGCTGGAGAATGAAGCCACTGCCAATCAGATGTTTTCAACATGGTACTGCACAGTGGATCAAATCTGATACTCCTTTGCTGCATTCATAATTCTATCAATTTTGACCACACCACCAGCTGAAATGCAGCCTCGTATCATGCCAGAGCCTCCGCCATGTTGGTCGTATACACTCTGTGTTGCTTGCCTCTACTAACCTCCTCTTCTGTATGTAATGAAGAAAATTTGAATCAAAAGTTTAAAATATAGATTCATCACTGATTCGCTATTCATCGCTGTTCTATCCAATATAACTTAAGCCTTTTCCCCCAATCCGCCCTTTTCGTAATGGCTACTTGACAGCTGGCATTTGGCAAACAGGGATTTCGCTTGGAAGCAAAATCTACAGAAACTAGGAGCAGCTCGAGACTTTTGTACAACGCTGTAAATACAATGCAAATCTACTGTCGACTGATTTTGCATGCAGGCTTTTAATTGCTATTGTACAAAAGAAAATCACGCTGTTTTCTTAAGTGTTAATCAAATGGGCAAAGGTAAACATAACGCATGAAACCTGCAGTAATTTCCCAACATTCAATGGATACATCCACATCAGCATCATGGGTGCCCAGACCTCTTTGCAGCCAGGGTCCCCAGGCTACTGAAACGGGCCTATTTTGCCCATTAAGCTCCTAACAGTTAAGAAAATTCAACTTAGCTGACTGCATTTATTACAGCCGCCTCCTCTGGATATCAGAGCACAGTGAGACATACATTAAATGACTCGGGGATGGTTTATGAAGAATCAAAGAGCTTTTGTGTCTATCTTCACTCACCCCTTCGCTGTTCTGTCCGCTCTTAGCCAGCATCTCCTGCAGGGCTCGCACTGACAGGGACTGTTCCAGCACAAAGGTGCAGATGCAAAGGTCTGGGGGAACATACTGTAACCAAATAAAAGCATCTCTGGTTAAAAACAGTCACAGATGAAATATCTCATTTTTCTAGGCAACATTTTATGAACATTTTTAGCATTTTTTTTCTTTTGAAAAAATAGACATTATATTTATATTTTATTAGTAAATAAAAATGCAAAATAACGGGTTCTGTACAGGATATATCATCTTTACTGGTAGGTAGTATTTTAGAAAGGCTCAATGATGGGGAAAAAATCAATAATTCAAATTTGTGGATATGTTCTCGCATGCATTTTTTTAAAAATATCAAACTATTAATTCATGTTTAGTAAATGACAGCAAAGAAAAAAGATCAAACTAAGCACTCTTCAGTACAGCGTGTTCTCCACCGTGCTCCAAAAGATCCCATCTACAGTGACTCAGCCTTCACCAAAGTGCTAATAATGAAAAGATCACCACTGCAGTTATTCTGCTGTCCATCAAAACTGATTCTGATTTAGTGCTTCAGGAATTTGCTCCATAAGCAAAACATCTTCATACAGCCTGGAAAAAAAGGAAAACAGCTCCCTGAATCTACAGGGATACTCTGATTAGATGCCCACTCATAAAATCTCTGCTGACTGCTGCATTTTTACCCCCACTTGAACCGAGTTCGTCTTAATCGAGTGGGCGATATTCATTAAAAGGTACTTTAAATTCAGATTAAGCGCTTTTAGGTCAGTCTGCGCTCAGATAAGCCAGGTCTTGGAAAGAGCACCATTAAAAAAATAGGGAAGATGCCAAATCGCTGAACCAGGGCAGTACTGGAAAAGACAGACGATTCAGAGAAAGGACACGGAAAGCGCCGATGGAGATATTGCAGGGCATAAACACGAGATAAATGACACCAACCCAAAACACCCTCTCTGGCCTCCTTCCCGAGTATCTCAACTGGTCCCAAAGTGGTTCGTTCACACAGGTAAATCTAACCTCATTGAAAAACTTCCCACAACCCAGTGTTATGCTAAAGTACTCAGAAGGCAAATTGAATCTTAACAATGGCCACTACTGTGTTGAATAGAAAGGCTCCAGGCAAGTCAGGGGGAAAAACAGCCGTGACTTTTTATAGAAACACGAGCCAGCGTGTTGGAATTCAAAAATAGTTTTTACGGATACACTTCCACTGACACGCTTGCTGAATTTAGACATCACTGATTTGCTACTTGTCGAGAGATGGTGAGAATTTAGTTTAATTCGAAGAGTCTTAAAAACTCACTTGCTTTCCAGAAGGAAAAAGAACCACACACACAAATGCACTGAAAGAACCAGATTGAGAAAGTGCATAGCTCGATACTTGATGACATGCTCATTAAAGGTAAAGGGATATAGTTTATATCTCTATCTTAACTAAAGGCGCAGATTACTTCTTGCGTGTGAAAGGTTTGTGGTGATGAGCCCACAGTGAACTGGCAGCTAACTCAGAAACTGCAGTTTCCATCAGCCTTTACAGTAGTTTATATGAACTTTATAGACAACTTTACAATGACTGATCTGCAACAAAATCTCTTGTGAAATCCCAAGTCATGGGTTCTGGGTCTGTCGGAGCTTCTTTCAGCACACAACACTCGCAAAACAGCATTTTAATCATAAGATTTTGACTTCCTGTTTAAATACAAGCTTAGACAAATGTCTCTTGGCTAGTTTCACATGATCGATAGATCTCAATAGTACTGACTAATAAATTATGTGAAAATGCAAATAAAAAATACACTTATATCTTCATTCTTTCATTTCACTTTTCTAAGGAAAATGATGCACTGCACCCTAACCTTGCACATCGCAGATGAAATTATTTGAAAAACATATCAACAGTAGCCAAACCCCATCATCTATTATCGTCATATATAAATATCAAGAACTTCAAAACGAACAGAAAGAATTACAAAGCGTTGGATGGTTAATGTTGACAGATCTGAGTCCACCTTTCAACATAAAAAACAAAAAAGAGTTTTCAAATGTTCAGGAAGTTTATTCCATTCCCTCGCAGCTTTAAAAGAAAAGTCTCTGATTCTGTGTGCAGTGTAAAGGTATGACACGAAGTCTGGGCTGGTGAAACGTCTTTCCTATCTGTTGAGAAGCCGTCCAGCCCTCCTCAAACCTCTCTAGGTCACAACACATGGACCTTTGCCCTCGCCTGGACTAAAACAGGAGGTGGGGAGGGACAGCCTCGAGACACAGGGGAAATAAAAATCAGAGTGACCTGGAGGGGATGGCGACTATAAAGCCCCGTCAAGGAGATAGTTTTGAGGCAGCTTGGCTGACCAATTGTGTGATGAGAGAGCAAGTGTTTTGCGATCGTGGGCGAGGATCGATCGCGTCTTTATTTCTGTCTCCAGACAGAAAGGTCAAGCAGGGTTAAAGCTGACTGTCCTGAGGATGTGGCTTCATCCGCTTCCATTGTTCTTTAGTTTAATTGGGGGCGGCGCTAAAGCTTTTGGCTGGTAATGAAAAGGAATTTAGAAAAATGAGCTGGTTCCAAACAACAAAGACAAGCATCAAAGCTATAATGGTATGCGGGCACAACTCCATAATATTGAATCTCTGACAAGTGAAAGCTGCTGGTCGTATATCACACCAACGGCTTCTCACGAGCTGATTGATGTTGCCACTTACAACGTGCACGCTTTAAATCAGCCTCGTTGCATCATTTTGGTTCTGTCCCTCATTACTAGACTAGTTCACCGAGGAAACGAAGCTTCCTATTCAGTCATCCACCTCTAAATGGACATCTTGGGCTTTTTTCACAGCTATGTTGCTGATCCCAAAGGTGGGGTGATGCCTTTTCATAAAAAAACTACAGGGAATGAAGACAAAGTGCCTGATACGGAGAACATCCATCACACCTGTCAGGTATAATTACCATCCAAAATAGAGTAAAGGCCTAACCTTCCCCTTGAAACACAGATATACTCTTTGTGTGAGCTATGATAGTAAATGTCAGTATTTTGCCAAGTAAAAAACAACTCTTTTCCCTCTTTCTCTGAAAAGTATTTCCGCGTTTCTTACATGGTCACCCACGCTGCCCATGCACATAGTGTCTTGAGTGAAATTAGTCAATATTAATGGATTATTATTAAGAGACAATCAATCCAGATGAAGCCTAAGGCCCGTCAACTGTAGCTACAGGGAAACATCAATGCCAGATTAGCAGCAAAGCATCGGCAGCCATGAAAAGGCGAGAAAGAATACAGATCCCTCCAGCCGATCAATCTTTATAAATAATCGCTTAACAGGGGGATCACTTAAAAGAAAAAAAAAAGAAGAGAATGTGTGCCATATGGATTAATTACACAAAAAGGCATTATGATGGCACCCCCACTGACAGCAAAGCAAAAGAAATTGCATTTAACTCATTAAAACTTTACACTCATTCAAACAAACTGCAAACAGGCTGCTCTGCTACAGTAAAGCAGCGGGCAATTACAGCTAACAACAGTGCAGCTTATGAAACAATCCATCAATCACGTCCAGGGGCGTAATTTCAGGGAATTATCATCTGAGGGGGGGACCTGCGGAGATGCGACGCCGTCCCTGATCCCTTGAAAGAAAAGCTCATCAAGGAGACTGCGGTGGATGTGAGCTGCTGTGCTGCTTTTTTTTCTGTGCGTGTCTGCTTGGCTTCTCTGATGGTTTGCTCAACCCAAACACGAACGGACTAAGCGGATGTTTGGTTTCCATGGAGGTTTTTTTATAGATGAACGCTTCCTTTCATCCGGTACACGCTTCTGAAAACTGCTTCATGTCACATTGGTCCATTTTTTTATTTGCATCTTAACACACACAAGTGTGTGAACATAAAGATATAGAAACATCTCACACTGATGACATGCATTGTTGTGCTGCCAGTTCAAATCTGAGAGAATAAAACGGTGCAACAGTAGAGCCAGTGTTGCCTACCTTTGCCTCAGATGTGGGCTCCAGGTAACACAGTCGATTGCCGAGCCCCTCGGCAGCCAAGCAGAACTTGCGATTCTCCTTCTGGATGCAAGCCACACACTGGAGCACCACTTCATCATCCTGTCAAAACAAAACAGACTTCAGTTTGTGTCTGCGCATGCAAGCTTAGACGCTGTCAGTGTGTGTGCATGTGTGTGTCATCCTGGGAGAAACCCAGTTCATCCACACACATGCCCATCCTTGTGCATTGATCGGAGGAAACTCTCAAACCACCATGGCCTGAGAAGTGCTCCTTCTTCTCCCCTGAACCTCGACACCAACCACAGTTTAGTTCATACAGCTGTTCATCAGAATAAGAGAAGCAAACTAGAAGTGCAAGCAAAAGCGAGCCTAGCCTATCGGGGCGATCGTGGCTCAAGAGTTGGGAGTTTGCCTTGTAATCGGAAGGTTGCCGGTTCGAGCCCCGGCTTGGACAGTCTCGGTCCTTGTGTCCTTGGGCAAGACACTTCACCCGTTGCCTACTGGTGGTGGTCAGAGGGCCCGGTGGCGCCAGTGTCCGGCAGCCTCGCCTCTGTCAGTGCGCCCCAGGGTGGCTGTGGCTACAATGTAGCTGCCATCACCAGTGTGTGAATGGGTGGATGACTGGATGTGTAAAGCGCTTTGGGGTCCTTAGGGACTAGTAAAGCGCTATATAAATACAGGCCATTTAACCTTGAAGCTTTGAAGCTTTGCTTAAGTTACAGTGATGATCATCTTTTGACAATTAACCAATATTCAAAGGTCTATAATGACTTTTTCAGATTTGCAGCTGTAGTTCAGACAGTAGAGCAGGTTATTTACTAATCAGAAGGTTGGTGGTTCGATCCCTGGCTGCTTCAGTGTACGTGCCAAAGTATCCTTGGGTAAGATACTCAACCCCAGGTTGTGCTCAATGGAGTGTGAATGTTAGATGGAAAGCACTTAGATGTAGAAAAAAGTGCTTGTATGGGTGAATGAGCCATTAATGAGCGCTTGAGTAGACAAACGTTATATAAGGACCAGTCCATTTATCGTTGGTTTATTGTTGTTTGAATGGCCACACGGTGGTTACTGTCACAGAACTAATGCCGTGCTCTTTCTTTGCATAACTTGTGCACTGCCATAGCAATGATTGTTCTGTTATTATGGCGTCTGTAATTTTTAACATCACATTGGGTTCAAATCTGCCAGCTGCCTAACGCGGGGATTTACAAAAATGTTCATTATTTTTTGTTTTCCTCATATAAAAATGGATGGAATAAAATGTCCTTGCATCTAGAATGAATGTCAGGTGAATTATTAAAATTTCTGTTAAAAGATAAGTAAACTATGTTGCATTCAAACATAAAATTGGACGTTCTTAGACCTTTTTTTCCAAATTATCCATGGCTGATCCCTTTGAGTCAACCCAATCTTCTTTAGGCTATTTACGCTGTTTATATGGTGCAAATGAGGTTAAGGCTATTTGCTGGAGCATTTCACCCTATAAACAGAAATAATGGCTGAAACAAGTGAATGCATTTGACTGTGTGCAGATACTGTATGTTTAAAGACCAAGGAGATCATTGTAGATTTCCGGAAGAGGGGTCATAACAACCATCTGCCTCTCTTCATTGGCAGTGAGGCGGTGGAGAGGGTGAGCAGTTTTAAATTCTTGGGGGTAACTGTGACCGAGGACCTGTCCTGGGGCAACCATATCACCTCAGTTGTACGGAAGGCCCAACAGCGCCTCTACTACCTGAGGAGACTGCGGAGCGCACACATTCCCAGATCTCTGATGTTGAACTTCTACAACTGTGCCATCAGCAGCGTTCTGACGTATGGATTTCTAGTGTGGTTCCCCAGCTGCACCAAGGCCGATCAGCAAGCACTCCAGCGGGTGGTGAAAGAAGCTGGCAGAATTATTGGAACAAGTCTGCCAGAGATCAGTAATATCTTCCCCACTCGCTGTCTGAGGAGGGTGCACAGTATCCTGCGGGACCAACATCACCCTGCGCGCCACCTTTTCCATCTGCTGCCCTCAGGGAGAAGGTACAGGTCTATACAGGCCAGAACATCCAGACTGGCCAACAGCCTGTATCCACAGGCTGTGAGGCTCCTGAACTCTCTGCCCCCCTCTCACGGACAATAACCATATCCAACTTCTTAATAGCAATGAACTGGTCTGCATTGGTGCATCATATCTTTATTCTCTTCCCCCTCCTGCCCCCCCCCCTCTTTCTTAAATAGATAACTATCATATCTGATATCATATCTCACAGTACAATAATATTGAATGGGTTGCATTGTTGTATTTTGTCATGTTTCTCAGGTCTTTGTCTGAATTTCTACGAACATTATTGCTAAGGATTGTCTTATTGCATTGGAGTCACACTGGGTTAAATATGTACACTTGGGTTTTAAGGGGTATTTATTATTTTCTTCTTTTTTTGGGTTGTATGGAAGCCCCAAACGCAATTTCATTGTTCTTGACAATGACAATAAATAAATAAATACTAAATACTAAACAGTGTGTGTGTGTGTGTGTGTGTGTGTGTGTGTGTGTGTGTGTGTGTGTGTGTGTGTGTGTGCAAAATGAAAGTTTTGTGGATATAAATTAGATAAAATTAAAAGACTACAATGCTATTGTAAGGTGCTGCAGATACATAAAGGCCACAAATGGCTCATTTTAGATCGTCCGTAGGTGGTTGCTAGGCAACATATTGTAATCAATCGTCCATAATGAAAGTTTTATGGTTAAAAATTAGAATAAATTGCTGTAATTGTGAAAGGAAAATTATACAATGCTTTTATAAGGTGTCATTTTAGCTAATTGGTTGGTGGTTGCTAGGCATCATGATGACGTCATAATATCTGGCATAGATGAAAACCTTCAGGGAACTAAGATGTAGCTGCAGGAAAACAAGAGATTTTACATATTTATAGTAGGATGAAAATAAAGCCATAATAAATAAGACTCATTTCATGATTTAAATTAATCGCATAACACACAAAAGCTGGCTCATTGTTTTTGTGTGTTATGCGAGTAAAGGCAAATGCAGTTGATGACGACAGACGTCACCAAAAACATAAATTGTTTTGGGAGCACAAGAGCTGAAAAACAAACATCCAATGCCACTGCTGTGTAAATGGGCTTATGGTGTTTATAGTGTTGGCCCTGTAAACGCTGAATTGGGCATAGTTACTCTTTACGACAGCAGAGCAAGCAGAAATTTGCTGATATTGGCTGCTATGGGATGGGGGGGGTTGGAAGCTGCTGCACAATTGCCAGCTGCATTATTTAATGTGAGAGGGATTGTGCTGAGAGCAGAGTGCAGCAGTAGTAGTAGTAACAGTAAAGCACTCCATTACAGTGCAGCACAATGCACAGCAGCGAGAGATAAAGAGGACTAGCATCTGCACGTCACCGGGTGCAAGTCCGTGGTTGTGTGCGTAGAAAGCACTGCATGGAAATCAATATGAGAAGCCTCGAGGCCCCTTTGCAACGCACGCGTTACACATTCATTTTCGAGTTGCTCGTGTGTGCTTCTGTCGGTGTAGATATTTTCCTTTTAGTGAAAAAAAGAAAAAGCAATGTGTGCGTGCATTTGTGTTTGTGGGTGTGTGGGTGTCCTTAATGATATTACCACTATTATGTGTCATCTGATGGCTACCAACAGCAGCAAAGCTTATGTGGTTTGCGGATGTCTTCCTCCCCTTACAAACAGCCTTGTAGCTTCGCATTAAATTAGGTTAAGGTTAAATGTGGGTATGAAATTTAACAGTTGGGAATGACAATTAACATTATTAACAACATTATTAATGGCACTATCATTATCAATGGAAGCAGTATACTGGAATTTAACTGGAAGTGTGAAAACGTGCTTTAGCACTACTAGCACAATGCTAGCATGCAGCATTAATTACGATGCGATACCAGTAAAAATGAAACCTTCAATATTGACTTTTTATTTATTTGGACGAGCATCGTACGGAGCTAGGAAGAGACAAGTTCGGACATTTCTGGCTTAATGAAATGGACTAAAACACCAGTCAGGCATAACATTACATGTACTGACAGGCAAAGTGATTAGCTCTTCATCATGGCACCTGTTAGTGAGAGAGATATATTAGGGAGCAAGTGAACCTTTTGTCCTTGAAGTTGATGTGTTAGAAGCAGGGAAAATGGGCAAGTGTATGGATTTGAGTGAGTTTGACTGGGACCAAATTGTGATGCCTTGACGACTGGGTCAGAGCACCTGCAAAACTGCAGCTCTGGTGGGGTGTCCCCGGTTTGCAGTGGTCAGTATCTAACATAAGTTGTTCAAGGAAGGAATAGTGATTAAGCATTGATAGGGTGGACTGGTCTGAAGAATCGCATGCCTGGCTGGGTGCATCGCTCGTCTGGCACCAGGATGCATTGTAGGAAGAAGGCAAGCCAGAAGAGGGAATGTGATGTTTTGGGCAAACCTTGGATCCTGTCATCTATGTGGATCTTACTCTGCAGGTGGCCATAATGTTATGCCTGATTAGTTTATATATATGTATGACTTTTTTTAGTCTTGCTGACCACTCAGTGTGTAAGATACTAGAGGGGTGCAGCACAACAAATCTATTTAACCACCTTGAGCACAGAAATCCAGAAGTTTGTGCAACAGCTTATGTGATCTATAAAAAACCCCACAGCAAATAAACTAAGCGGTTGCACTTGAGCTTGACATCTGTGGAGAACTACTTTAGAAAGAGCTTCTGACACTTTTTTCCTCCTCACAAATTTTATAGAGCTTTCATCCGTGTGTCATACTCTAGCTTTTCAAAACAGATGGGGCTTTCTCATTGAGTTCACAGGAAACTGATGAAGCTGCTGATGAAGGCCGGTAGTTCAAACCGCTTGAGTATAGTTATGTCACTGCATGCTGTCAGTACACAAACAGTGTACTGTTTGCACAGTGGGGAGATTATATATTTAAACTAAGGCTGACTGTAGGAACTAATAAATCTTGGCGGGGTTGTTCGATACTGGGGAGAATTATAATCCAGGTTACGTTGATCAATGATCAATGCCACGACGAACATGGGATTGTTATGGGAAACACTTTGCATAATGCTAACCATCTCAGATCGATATTACGTATGGATTTCTAGTGTGGTTCCCCAGCTGCACCAAGGCTGATCAGCAAGCACTCCAGCGGGTGGTGAAAGAAGCTGGCAGAATTATTGGAACAAGTCTGCCAGAGATCAGTAATATCTTCCCCACTCGCTGTCTGAGGAGGGTGCACAGTATCCTGCGGGACCAACATCACCCTGCGCGCCACCTTTTCCATCTGCTGCCCTCAGGGAGAAGGTACAGGTCTATACAGGCCAGAACATCCAGACTGGCCAACAGCCTGTATCCACAGGCTGTGAGGCTCCTGAACTCTCTGCCCCCCTCTCACGGACAATAACCATATCCAACTTCTTAATAGCAATGAACTGGTCTGCATTGGTGCATCATATCTTTATTCTCTTCCCCCTCCTGCCCCCCCCCCCCCCCCTCTTTCTTAAATAGATAACTATCATATCTGATATCATATCTCACAGTACAATAATATTGAATGGGTGCATTGTTGTATTTTGTCATGTTTCTCAGGTCTTTGTCTGAATTTCTACGAACATTATTGCTAAGGATTGTCTTATTGCATTGGAGTCACACTGGGTTAAATATGTACACTTGGGTTTTAAGGGGTATTTATTATTTTCTTCTTTTTTTGGGTTGTATGGAAGCCCCAAACGCAATTTCATTGTTCTTGACAATGACAATAAATAAATAAATACAAATACAAATAAAATGTATTCGACTCAGATACAGACTGAAATGAATAGCCCTTATGGCAAAGCGGCTCTGAGCTGGGTTAGAACATGCAATCAGTCTCCTTGTTAAGGGACCAAGAGCAGAGCTGATTTGAGCCACATAAGGATAGTATCAATCCAGGCATTCAATCAGAGAAGGCAACTCTCACGTCTCTGCTTCAGTCTAGCCCACAGCTGGCCCTTTTCCCTTGTCTCACCCCTGCACTGAAGTAATGTGGGGTATCTCCCCCCTTCTCTCTTTCTCTCTCTCACCCTGTGTCACAAACCCCTTGTTTTTTTATTCTTCTCCTCTTGCCCCTGACTTCTACACAGGATTCATAAAGAGAAGCACTAAGTGATGTCAGTCAGGTTGTAAGAATGGAAGGTACTCTTTTTACTCTTAAACTCTTAAAATATTTGAACCTGGTTGTCTATATGCAAAAGTCTCTCTATTACTACAGGAAAGGTTTAAAAGGATGACATGAGAGTTCATTTTACAGCTATATTGTTAGACATTCAACACTGGTACAATGAAATTGGTTTAAATATATAATAGATGATGTTGTACTTAGAGTTGAAGGATACTGGCATACAGCCCTCGAGACAAACACAAAGATATCTACGTATCTTTCTCAAAGCTTCCCAAACATTGTGATATAAATTTTCCTTTGAAGCAGACTACTAAAACCAAGAAAAGAAATAAAATTCCCCACCCCAGCGAGCTAAGCAGTCATCATGGCATCATTTATCAGAAGAGGTAATGATTTAAGCAAAGTGACTTTGACACCAATATTTTTCCACCCTGAAACCAATGCACCCAGCAAGAAGGCAGGACTTCAGCTACTTATTGACTGTGTTAAAGAAAACATAAATTATTAAACTGTTTTAAAACAAATATGAGGAGAGCGAGCTGAGCCTTCAAGGGCACCTTGGGATTGAATTTGACTCAATCCTAATACTCCCTCGCTCACGCTGCCTCCTTCGTATTCCTCCGTGCTGTGCAAACACATGCGTTTGTCATCTCCACTGTGTATATCTGTGCGTGCGCTACAACAATAGCACAAAGATCTACCTTGTTCTGGAGAAATCGTGTGAGTAATGCTATAGCATATCAATGAGCAGACTCTGACAGCGGCTTTTTTTCCCTCCCTCTTTTGAGCCAATCACACCCGTCTTATACTCAGGATAATCATAATATTGGTGTTTGCATGGAGACAGGCAGGCATAGTCATGTTACTGTGAGCCAATCACGGGTTTGAACACTATATGAAATCAGGCTCCAGTGTTAGTGACATGCACCACACTTATTCTCTAACAACAGGGCTCCTATGATGGCTAGGAGTGATTACTGAGCTCAAAAGGAAGGTAATGCATCCTTATGGCTTGTAGGGAAAAAATTTGTTCTGGCATCATAAATGTGCAGTTATGTGAAGAGCATCTCTTGTTCTCTCGTCCGGTTATCTGCCTTCAAACAACAAATCTGAGAAGTCCAGGGTTTATTCGGGGTGTAACTTTATGTTATTTGGAAGGCTCTCTCCTAGGTACTGGAATAAGTAGCAATCTGAATCTAAAGACTCTCAAGAGGAGCGTTTAAGCCTTTGGTTTGAAGAAATGCCTTAGGTACTTCAGCAGGTATTGCAGTACAGTGCATGCCTCAGCTCACCGAAAAGCCTCTCACTGCCTTATCATACACCACACGCGGCTGCAGTGCTTTGGCAATGCACTCACTCATACATCCTGAAGGGGCTACATGAGCAACTATAAAGCTCGAGTCGCAATAACAAACTGGAGCAAGCGAGCAAAAAGCTCCCGGTGCTGTTTAGCGGGCGGCACTGTGAGCCTGGGTGCAATGGCAACTGAATTGCTCCAGTATTTCATGCTTTGCTCCCATGAGCCTCGTATTACTACTGCTTGCATTATGCTTATGACATCATGATTCCTCCACTTATTGAATGTGTACTGAATGCATTCTACCTCAATTCCAAAACCTACATGCTTCTGCGAAAGTAAGACGCACGGGTACAACACAAAACCTGCACGAAAAGCAGCATCATCACTACTGTGTCTCCTGTTTAAAACCACAAGTTTTATTTCTATGATTCCTATGATGCGAGACCAGGCCACATGGATTCTAATTAACTGCATTATTTTCAGAGTTGTAAGCTAAATAAGCTAAAATGTGAAGCTAAATGCAAAAATTACCAACATAGTCAAAAAATGCACTAATGCAGGAGCGTGTAAATATTCATATGGCTTCACAAAAGCAAAATCAATTACACCTCCTATAAAGAAGAAATTGCCTTTGCTAAGTATATCCCATCAAAGTAAAGACTTGTGGTGATAAAAATAAATAAATAAATCCAGACTCCACTCCTGCAGCTGCAGCAGATCTTCACTTTCTATCTCATTCTTTGAGGTTAGATTTGTTCTGTCTTCTTCAGCTTGATGTGCCAAAAAATCTAGTGAATCAACAGCACATGGATCTGAGGGTGGCACCAAGTGGCCCCCTGGGAGGAAGCTTGAAGAGTGGAGCACTACAGGTGAGAGGAGAGAGGCAGATCCTGGCTCCTGGAGCATTCATCTCCAAACGCACCACCACACCGAACAGCAGTCTGCGCTTGCCTCCACTTAGCTTTTTGTCCCCCTATTATCATTCTATATTACACTGTGTAGTAATTCTCCATCATTACCAGAGGCCTGCTGCCACTCAACATTGCACTGAAGCTGGCTCATACGCTGAGACTTTGTTCTGGACAGATTGATACAGCTGGTCAGGCAATGCAGAACTAAATGCAGCTGGGCAGCGGTTGTACCCCCTACAAGGACACTCTCCTGCCTTGGATTCTTGTATTACACCCAGAAACACACTGTGCAGGTAGAAAAAGTCCCGGTGTATCCCAGCCTATTTGTAGGCAGTAAAAAGAGAGGGAATGACTGCAGTATATATGTGAGAGAGGCAATATATACCAGTGAATAATCAGAAAATAAAGCTTTGAAGCTGGTACTGATTGTGTCATTTATGTAAAACTCATCATCAATAATCATATCTGAACTATCTACATGAGCAGCTGCATCCAATCAGAATCCAAACATGTAGTTCTTACACACATTATTATAAATTGGATATATATGCATCACAAAAAAATAAAATAACTGTAGTTATGCTCCAGCTTACAATAATACAATGCGAACGCACTGAGCGTATCTGCCTGACTATAACTGCAAGACTTGTAAAATCCTTTCCTGTAATGGACCCCCAGTATCAGAGGAAGCACTGTGGGCCAAAAATGTTTGTTCCAGAACAGTCTGGTGGAGATTAAAGCTCTCTGCTGTCGGGGTGATTCACAGACTTGCAGCTTAGTGCTCTCGCACTGTGGTGTGACACCAGTCGAAATGGAAAGCGAAAGAGAGAAACACTTTGGACAAGAGGAGTGAAGCTTTGTTCTCATGACTAAGTGTTACTCTGTAAATGGGAGTGTTAATGCTCATCTTGAAGCAAACTGCTGAACATGCTGCCCCGAGTGCACAGACCGAATGAGAGAGTGAGAGATAGACAGAAGGCAAACAGAGCTACAGAGAGTATCAAGTCCTCTCGTCCACACATCATTAAAATCCCAGAAATCAGGGTGACGCCATAAATTAATCTTGACATCCGTTAAAATTTTAGCCTCCTTTTAAGGCTGTGCTGAGGATAAAAGCCTTACAGCATGTTCTTGAACTGTGTCACTGACCAGATCCTGGAACAATCGGCGTGCAGCTGCATCCTGGACTCATTCTGCAACATGAGATCAGTTAAGCTCTCAGTGACACAGGCCTAGACACCAGTCAGCGACCCACTGGCAACCTTCAGTTACTAAGGAAAATGTATATTTTCACAACTGGCTGGTGAGTGGTTGCTAGCCTGAGTGAAATCAGTTGCAAAGAACCTCCTTGTGACTGCGTTGTTTAGTAGCAGATTGACGTGATTGCCCTTAATTTACATGAACTCAGACTTGTCTGAAGACAACTGCCATTAGCTTTCTGAGCTGCAGTTAACCCAGAAATCAATTCAGAAATAGAGAAAATTCACTCTCAATGTGAAATTTGTGCCTTACCACTGCAACCAGCATATTTGGGTGACCAGTTTCACATTAGTGACTGCCAGCAGCCTCCAGCAACAACTCGCCAACCAGATGCAAAATAAATATTTTTCCCTACCAACTGTTGGATACCAGGTGGGCACCCGCCAGTCTCTAAGCCTCCATGAATGGGGCTTTGGCAATCGATTTCATATTGACTACCAACAACCTACAGCAACCCCTTGCAACCAGCCAGGGAGCGCACATTTTTCCAGTGTGACTGGTTGTTGCCAGATAGTCCCCGACAAGTCTCAGAGTCAAGCCATTTGTATACATAGCCTCTCATTAAGTGATAGAGCCTCACATCAGTGAATCCAACAAGTTCATCTGACATTCCAGGAGTAAAAAGTTGAGAAAATACCATCAAAGGGAAGATAATCTAATATCCGGTGGTTCAATGGGCCCATCGATTTTCATGTGTCATCTGCCACATATGGCCACCTCGGATTCAGTCTTGGACTCTCTAATTACCCAATCAACATACACTCGCACTATACAGCTGTGAACAGTAGCCACCATATGGACCAAGGCAATTCATCTTGAAGATTAGACAGGTGTGGCTATCACTGTGAAGCAAACAGCACGAGGTAAAAAATGGCATCTCCTGCTTGTAGCACAGTGTTAGCTCTATGCAAGTGTGTATATCATGGTATAGGTACTGTGTAGAAAACTCAGTTGAAAATGCAGAACGCTACAGTTCACCTGAGGATAAAGTTTATATAAGAGATAAGCCCTGTAGGCAGAACCAATCTTACTCAGGTCTGGAGATATTAAGACTGTCTACATGCCTCTGTAGCAAAGGAGTGAAGCAGGGAGGCTATAAAATGTTTGACTGCACCTTGCAGCACTACTTTGCCTCTCTGGCGGTGGCTTAATCTGAAAAGCTAAGCAAGCACTTTCGCTCCTTCCTTTCTTGCCTTCCTTTAGGTCTATGCAGGCTATTTTATGAAAAAAATACCTTGCAATGTTTCTACATGCTTGGCATTGAAGCATTACAGTGACTACGGAAAAAGATTGGGGTGTTATTGCATTTTTCCCCTGGCTACATGATGACACTGGGGAGCCTCGGGGGCAAGATGTGACAGCACTGTAGCTCGGGCTTGCACCAGAAATCAAAAGGAACAAACTCTTTTCCACTCCTCTCTGCAAAGCAGCGTCACTTAACAAGGAGATTGAGACTCTTTGTGGCAGAGCACACGGTAAAGGAAAATAGGCTGCTTCTACCCTTCCACAAGCAATGTGTTTTATTTTTAGGGTAAGAACCTTCTTGGAGGTCCGAAGGGAGAGCAGCACTAACAGGTGCATCTATAACCTTTCTATGTGCAGCAAGTCAAGCATGATTTTTGACTCACTTTTTCAACTTGTGACACTAAAGAAAGTCCCAAGTGGTGTGGGATGGATGGAAATTATGCTTTGCTTTCAGGTCAAGAACGGGAGGTGCTGGATATGTGACCTACAATATAAAAGAGAGCAGTGATTGCAGTTAATTTTGCAATTTCATAACCTGGTTCAGCTCTACATAAACACAAATTATGTTTTAACATGTTTCAATTTATTTTAGTTTTTTAGTTATTTATTTTATCTTATCTCATTTTAATTTTCTTTACTTATGCTATTAGCATGTACAGCACTTTGTGAACTCTGGTTTTATGTTAAAGTGCTTTATAAATAAAGGTGGTATGATATGGTATGGTAAATAATTCAACATTTGAGGACCTGCCAATATTCTGACAGCAGCAGACTAGCTCAGAGTTGTTGTGGACACAAATGGACAAAAACATAAAAAGCAAAGTTGAACTGTAAGTGCTAATCAAGAGACCTCTAAGAAAATTCAATTTAAATTTTTGCTCCAACAATCAAGTCCTGCTGAAAATCTGTGTTTGTGATTTGCTTTGATTTTATTTGTGTACTCTCAGAACAGTTGCTGAATGGTTGCTGGCTGTTGCCCTATATGACTTGTCTCCAAACACTCACTCTCCAAGCTGTAGTGAAACTTGAAAAATGCAACACAAATGCAAAAGGACAACGTTGGCCTTCAAAGTCAAAGTTGTGCAACCATTAAATTTTAAACCGCACACCTTTTCTCTGTGAATCTCTCCGTTTCAGGTTGTTGTACTTTTTAGGGTTTAACTACCACTCGGTGAGTGTTTGCAAGCATGTTGGTGTCCTTAATGACTCCTGACCTATTGAAGTCCACATTGGACTTACATTGGAAATTAGCGTTAGCAATATACACACACATGTTAGCCTGCATTAATGCGTTTGTAACTCTCAGGATTTTGTCTGTATTTGCGCCTTAGAAATACAGTCACTTAGACATGACAATAAATACTGGTGACTGTAGCTCAGGAGGTAGAGCAGCTCATCTACTGATTGGAAGGTTGGTGGTTTGATCCTTGCCCCCCTCTAGTCTACATGCCAAATAACCTTGGGTAAGATATTAACCCATAAAGTTGCACACTTATGCATCCAATAGCGTGTGAATGTTAGTTAGAAAGCACTTAAAATCACAGAAGAAAGTGCTGGTGCTTTCAGTACTCTGGGAGAGTAGAAAAGCGTCATGTCTATGGTAAATATTGTGCTACAACATCCGCTAGCTAGTTTAGCTTAGCATAAACTGGAAAAAGAGATTAGCCATAACTAGTCTAAAGCCATATACTATTTACCGTACAATAGACAGTCAAAAACACTTCCGGTTATATAGAAGTCTATGTAAGTGTCCCTCAGCTCTCTTGCTCTCTGACTTCAGTAAAGACTTTCCTGATGACTTTATCGGCCCAAATGAAAAGCACTGCTTGTAGCGTTCTAGCTTCAAACCACATAATTAGTCAGAAAGGAGGATAAACAGGTGTATTCTCATATGCTAACACCTTTGTTGACAATCACAAACTGTCAATCAACTGAATGCCGCGTCAAACTACTTCACAGTCTGATCCACCCCTTTACATTTTCAAAACAACAAGGTGGCAGTGAGAAAAATATACAACTTAAGGTTTCATAATGGGAATTTCCTAATCACTGATGTCATGGTGACTATGTCCAGCTTTATGTGCAAAGAAACCTCTACTTGTGTTGCTATTTCAAGGCCAGTAGCAGTTACTTCCAATGACTGGCTTCCTATGCAAGCCAACCATTGCCTCACAAATAGTTTGAGTTTTTCTATAATCAGACAAATAAGATATGACGTGTATATTTCTTTACTTCAGATGTGCAGGACAACTGTGTGCCTGACATTTAAACAAGGCAAATTTTCTATTTCTCATATTGTTAATGAATTCAAACAAATGCAGTCAAATTTCAAACTTTGAGAAACAGACTTCTGACCTGTTCTGCATAATCCTGGAGAGACTGACAGTATTCCACTTGTCTCCTACACTGTATATGCTCTAACAGTGGTCACAGTGTCAGCTTCTCCAGGATAAAAATATCCATTGTCCTTTAAGGCCTGACCTGATGAAAATTCTTCAGAGCGCTCATCTCCATGCATGTGAGCATAGCCATAATGTGCCCCTGGCACAGGAGAGGGTTAAGATTAAACTACAGCTGAGGCATCACTGTGTCAAACTCGATTTGTTCAGGGACTTGTGATGCTGACCGGGTGAAGGGTTTGGGTGTCAAAGCTAAAGCACCGCTGTGATTCAAAGTAGAGGAGCGTACAAGAGTAGAGAAAAGCATCCTGAGGTAAAGAGACTTGAATTAGTAGCAGTTACCAAATGTGGAGTCAGGACACCTCAGTGCATGTCTTGAAAATGCAGGTGTTGGTGCAGAAAACAGCATCTAATTCCAACGTTCTGTGGCAGCCTCTTGTAGGGTAACTTTTACTGCATAAAAAGAATCAGCCCATAGCACTCTGACTTGTCATACATTTAAGGAAGAGCTTCTTAAGAGCGTATTAAGGGAAAGTTGTAGTGTCAGCTCCTCAGTTATACCGCCACAGTAACGCTTCTTTGAGCTGGGAGTGAGTGTTACTGAGGGCTGAGCAATGCTGCAGATATTTAGCAGGGCAGAAGGATACAAAAGCTCCAGCATTTCTCACCTGCAGGCTTAGACACAGACCTAGCTATAAAGGTTGCCTCTTTACTGAAGCACTGCAGAGTCCCAGCAGAAAGTAGAGCACACAAAAAAGCTACAGTATAATGCAGAGAATGCACTTGAAAACTAAAAATATAACACAGCACTGGTAAGTTGGATATGTGTCAGCAAGCATGTGTGTTGCTGTGATTGTCTTTGCTGGAGCCCATGAATCTCCTGCCTCGCTTGCTGCCGGGGCAGAATAGTACTTTATGTTTTTATAACACACATTGTTGACTCTGCAGCAAAAAGACCCAATAAAAAGAGTGATGCCTCCTTGTCTGTGTTGGCGTGGTGCGACGCGGGGGTTGTTAAAGAGGTATGAATCTTTTATGAGTAACGCTGTCAATATCAGTTGAAAGGGCCGAGACTTTGGCACCCGCCTCGAGGTGGGATTTTCTCAGCATAGCAATTGTTGCTGCGCCTGGATGCACCTATGCCATCCCGCAAATTACCCAATTACACTCCCTCGGTCGACTCAATCAAGATTCTTCACTGACATGCTCAGGTGACACGGCTGGAAGTGTATTACCCAAAAGCATAAAGACCTGGCGTTACAGTTCAGATAACCGTCAAGGTTCACTTTAAAATAAATCTGGAAAAAGGATCTTAACTTCTGCAAAGTGAGCCTCAACAGCAGCAGATTGCAGCAGTAAACACTCTTCTAAATGGCTTATTAAAGGCCTAACAGTGGTAACAGGCCTATCAGCTGCACAGGTAGGAATATCTTAAAAACATCTTAGCAGACTGTGTCACCTGACAAATGTACCATTTCATTTTTTTACTGAATTCACAGACACAGCAGTAAAGGCCATCAGTACATCTGTTTTCATTTTATTTTTTTTCCATCTGATGCACCTGATGTATAAATCTTCAGTGAATACTGCACTGTGTTCATGGCTACAGATTCAGACGAACATCTGTCTTGTTTGGCAAACACTTTAAATGAGCCAAATGTTTTCTCACTGGGTGGATTTGGTGCTATTCCTGCAGGTAATTAAAAATGGGAAGATGATATTTTTTCAATACATTTTGAGGCAGCAAACTCTTTGCAGAGTGATAGAACTCATGCAGCACACATGTTACTGTAAAACAACTAAAATCATGAAGTGAATGAGAAACTAAAGGACCACTACAAGCAGTGCTTTTTAAACTTGTATTTCCTTTCTTGCCGAGATTTAAATGAGAAAGTAGCTTCCGGTATTATGCCTTTTAAATATTGAGCTAAACACTAGATTTAGCTTAACAGGAAGAAGGAAACAGCCTTGATTAACCTATAGCTATAATTAGCTATAATTTAAGCATGTGAATGACTCTATATAATTGTGTATAAAAAATGGTCATTACCACTGTTTTTCAGACTGCTGTTCTGAAGCCTAGAGTTCAGGATTTTAGTCACTGTAGTGTTTTTGAAATTGGGTACGACCATATTTGGATGAGGCAGTAAACAGTAAACTTCTCTAAGGTATCGCGCTAGCTACCTAACTTGGCTAGTAAGGTTCATGCTAGATTAAATGTCACATGGGATGCTACTTTGGCTAGTGAGCGATTAGCTTAAAACGGCATGTACCTCACACAAAAACTGAACTGCCACCTTAGCTGTGTCCCAACTGGACACAGCTAATGACTGTAGAAAACATGGACGACGCGACAGCTTCCCAAAACTGAAGCCAAAACGTCTCTATCGCCCCCTGGTGTCTGGCTGCAGTATAGGTCATAAACCCCACCTCCTGCATGTTAGCGGATGGGACTGGGGTCAGATTAAAATTAAAAATTCTCCTCAGATAATTTTTTTCCAAAGATGCTTTCGTTCATTATCAGTAGTTACGCTGATTTATGTTCAAGGGGTCTTCTTTCTCATAGGTTTGATTCTAATTACTACCATAATGCTTTTAAAGTGGGGTGCAACGTTTTTTAGAGTCATTGGTCTTAACTCAGACTGTATTAACCGAATTTAAGTGGCCAACTTACACAGTTACAGCCATGTGAAAAAGAAAGCTTTCACGGGGTTCTCTGAAAAGCTAAGTGCACTGTTGATGCTTCCATGAGAATAAGGAGAGTAAGCAGCAGCCAGGTGCTGCTAATCAAATGACCTTAATTAACTGATCATAAACAAGTGTAAGCACCTCTATAAAAGCAGAAGTTTCAGCAGTTTCTGGAGTTGGTTGTTGGTTTTGAGCATTAAAGGTGTGTTAACAGAATGCCACTATTTTCCCAGGAGTAGACATCCTAGTAAATTCACCCCAAGGTCAAACCGTGCAAAGCTTTTTTTGTAAAAACAGCCCAATTGCTAGATCTCAGGCTCTTACAGGCCTCAGAATATTAAATGCTAAAGTTCCTGACTGTACAAGTAGAAAAAGACTGAACATGTATGGCTTGTTTGTAAGTGTTACCAGAAGAAAGCCTCTTCTTTCTAAAAAGAACATGACAGCACAGGCTAGGTTTGCCAAAATGCACCGGAACAAATCACAAGACTTCCAGAACAATATGTTTTGGACAGACAAGACCAAAATAGAGATGTTTGGCCATAGCACCACATTTAATGAAAACCAAACACAGCATATCAACTATCAGCACAGTGATGGAGGGCTAAAGCTTGGCCCAAAAGGGGCTGTGCAAGTGGACAATGATCCCAAGAACACCAGCAAATCTGAATCAAACAGAGTGACTGCAGTGAGTGGGCCAAATCCAACACGGTGACATGAGAGACTGAAAATGTCCTTATAACAGAAAATTATTATTTCAAGTTACTGCTGAATCAAAGGGTGCACTTAGTTTTTCACATGACTCTATACAAAGTCATCCACTGGATAGTTTTTATGACATTAGCTGTAAGAGAGCAAAACAAATTTTTGATATTAGGGTGTAAATATCTCTATTTGTGCTGCTAATTTGGGCATTTTCACGTTACTTATGGAGATTGACCTGTTTTTGGTGCAAGGCTCAGGTAACTCTTAAATGAACTGCAGTTTCTGCTACACACTAACAAAATTGTGACCTCCAAAGTCACCAGTGGGGCTTTATAGATTTCAGTTTTTATGCTAACCTGAAGAGAAATCTTCTATATTCTGCTCTGAGACAAAACAGTTCAGAAAAAAGTACTTAAGAGGAAAAGCCAAGAACTGCCTCACAAGCAGAAATCTGTATCACAGATTTTCTACAATCAATGACTAATAGATAGCTACAGCTTTTTAGAGTAAAGCATATCCCGCAACACAGAATATGCTCGAGTGTGCGAGCCAACATTAACTGCCAAGAAGCAGCAGCAAAGAGAAGCCCAGAGAGAGATGGGAGACGGCCCTGGTAATGATGGAGGAGGCAACAGCAACCAACAGGCTAACAGTGGCTGGAGGAGGTGGAACCTATGAGGCTTCTGCTTCCTTTGACTTATGGTGTTTAAGGCTTTTGCTGCTTAACTCCAGTCAATTGTTGGGCCGTGACTCAAATACATCTATGCTGCTTGTAAAGATAAGAAAGAAAATCATTTTGTTTCTGGATAAAGTGAACTGTGTCGGGAAAACGCAGTTCAGGGGAATAAAGTGTACGTTAGTGTGGATTTAAATGGAAATTTGTTTGTTTTACACAAATGTGGCTTAAACAAGCATGTGAAAAGAAAGTGATAAAAACCCTGCAGTGAATTTTATTACGTATGCTAGTTCCAATAAGAAAATCGAGAGATAAAACAGATCACTTTTCACATCCTTTCATAATTTAATTATAAAAAAAAACTTCAAGCATATTGAATTTCATGCTTTTTCCCTCTGATGTTTTCCAGCAGTCACAATACAGATTCTACACTGCCTTATTAAATATTCAATATCCGAAACGCCAGATCAATCAGGCCTGCTTACCGCACGCCACTGACATTGCTGAGGAAATTTCTTCATTTGGTGGCACAATCAATAGCTCATTACTGCAGCTTTACACTGTGTTGTCTCTGGGCAGGCCCTCTGGCTTCATTCCAGGCCTATCTGATCTGTCCATCTTCATCACAGAGAAACAGCCTCCTGCTGAACAACAATTACACTCTTAACCTCACACCAACTTATCGCTCTGTAAGTTGAGTTTTTTATGAGATGGAGTGTGATGAGGCTTTATGATCGTGTGCGTATTTGAGCAGTGATATGTATATAATGCATCACATCCTTTTGATTTCACGCGCGCCAAGCGAGCAGGCCAGAAATAAGAATTAAGTATGCAAACGTGGAAAGGCAAGCTTTCACACAAAACATCAGTTCTCTGCTTCGAACACACAAAAACACAACACGATGGGGAGCAACAAACAAAGACATTTTTTCGAAATCGCTTCCTTACAAAGCTTTTTCCCTGCGCTCAAAATCTGCACCATTATACTCGAAATGCCTTTCGCTCACTAACAAAAGTGAGCTATTACTTTTTTAATTCAACCGTGAAATGACAGAAGCACTCATCATAATAGCGTTAAAGCTCGCCTCCTTGGTGTCACACAGAACGCGGTGATGTGCTGAACCGAACTTCCCGTCCGTGGAATAATTTCATGGTCATCTCTAATAATTATACAAAGACCAAGTGAGTGACAGTGCAAGCCTGCCATACTTGTGGCACTCAAACCCTGCACAAACAAGTACCCCAGTATGGATATATGAATGATGAATGGTTGGCAGGGACCCACTCTCTGCTCTGAAAGTTTCTGACTGCAGAACAAGGGCACCTTTGGTTGCCTCTGGATCAGCGTGAGGCTCCTTCACCCTCGCACTCTTGCTACTATCTCAAATTGCAGATGACATCCTCCAGGAAAGACACGTGATAATAACGTGCACAGCTGCAGTTATTCACAACTATGCGATTAGAGGGAAATGAAAGTTCATCTGCGGGGAAAGGAGCTGAAGAAAAACATGGAGGAGAAAAGAGCAACAGCAGCGAAGGAGCAGAAAGGAGACGCACAGGACGAGCGACCTCTGGCACCGAGGCCGCCGGCGCGCGGCACACTCAAAATTAGTGTTTTACTGAGATTACAGACTCCTTTCTTTTTTCTCTCTCTGGTGCTGCTTGTTTAGGCTCATTGCTTTGCTTCTTCTGTGCTGCTGCGCTGGCAGTCATCGCCTGGATGCAAAGTGAGGCCAGTGCCTTCACATAAACAAGCCGAGCGCTGCCACAGCGCATTAGTCACAGCTCAGGTCTGGCCTTTTCAAAGTCGCTACTCCTACTCAAACTGCTAATAGAGCCCCAGAATTTGATATTAGCCTAGCAGGGATACATCCATCAGCGAAGCTGTGCGAGTGCCCTCATGTGCGGCTAACAGGGTGGTTTTTGAGAATTAAAGCGAGAAGAGCGGCGAGCATCAGGACCGAAAGTTTCTTAAGGCCCCCCCTGCTTTATTCCCCCTCTTCTTTCTGCACTAATGACACAAGCAGGCAAGCAATTCATTAAAAAAACTACCCTTATATAATGAGCAGCCTGAGCAATGTGACCATAAGCTGATATTTTTTCACTATAGGGCCTATTACAAAGCCACTGCTGATGGAGCCGGTGCATTTGAGGACATTTGCAAACAGGGCGAACACAATGCCTGTGGAATATGCAGACTTATTAAAGTCTCTGCACAGCCCCTCGCACCCTTGGACATTAAACAGCAGTTTGTGGGGGAAGCTTCTGTCAGAGTCTCCTGGCTCACAATCAGCACCGTTCCTCTTCCTGTAACATCAAATTACCCGTGGCTGAGATATCCCTGCTCTTTCCCTCTCTTCCTTTTATTTCCTCCCACTGTGTTGGGTTTATAGGCAGCAGTCCGGCAGGGGTAATTTCTGCTACCACTCCAGGGAAATTACTTTGTGTTGTTAGAGAAAAGGCAGTTTGCGAACTGCTTTATCAAGCTCCCCGTCTCAAGTAACAGTCAACATTTCAACGCAAGGAAGAAATACAGCCTCAGCATATCTGTGCTTATAAGTGCGCTAAGTGGCATCAGTGCAAAGGCAAGAGTAGTCACCGTGGGTGTGTGTGTGATGTTTTGGATAGGCATATGTGCATCCAACTGTGCATTTGTTTCTGCAGGACTGCTTTCATTGCCCGTACATCCTCGCACACATATCTGTTCTGCTCCTCTACGCCGAGCGGTTCAGCTGTGCCTTACTTGGACTGATGAATAATTTCTGCACTGTGCTCTGCTGTGGCACGTCTGGTGCAGCCTGACTGCACCACACAGCTACAGCTCCGCATTTGCATTCAAAACGCACACACTCACACTTTTACACTGATGAGCACCAAGCATGCGCCCGCCGTCCCGACACCGTCCATTCTGCCAGACGCTTCCCTGTGTGGAGGATGCAACAAGCCGCTAAAAAAACAAACAAAAACAAAAAAAAAGCAACAGCAGTTTTCTATTACTCAGTGTCATCTTGCTTCTGCTTCCAGAGTTTACGAAAATTGCTCAGTGACGCGCCAACAAACTGGACAAAGAGCCAAGCAAGGAAAAATCCGCCAATTCCAAAACTCTCACCTGAGGTTGACTTTAAAAATCTTAACTCTGGATTTGTGGCATTTAAATTCAAGGCCGGAAAAGAGAAGAAACAGTGCTGAAATGTCAGCTCTATTTTGAAGTGGCAGACATGCTGATGTGGTGACCTCTATGTGCTGTGGCTAAAAGGTTGGGGGGCTGCAGGGCAAATGAGCAGGGGGTATAAGCTTACTTCTGAGTGAAAAGGAAGGGGCAGTCTTGGATTGTGGTTTCCAGTCTTGCTCATGCCTCTAAAGTCACATTTTAAAGCTGGACGTCTCTAATTATCCGACGCTGCTGTAAAATATCTAATCACTAATTAAAATGTCATTTAAAACACCTCTGTTCAAGTCTTTAAAAAAGGCTGTAATCTGCATAACACAACAACAACGTCGCTACTGTGTGTGCCTCCAAGTACAGCAGGTTGTGCATCTGTAAGCAGCTTAATAAAGGGAAACCACAAGCAGCAGCGCCAGTGGTGTGTGCAACCGAACACCTCCTACTGTCTCTGGGTCTATCTGGAAGACCTCCAGGTGCTGCGCTCCTTCATCTATCCGAGACTAGCGTGGAATTTTTCGGGTATGATATGCCTCTCGGTGCGTTTTTTCGTGGATGAGCGGGTTGTGTCAACATCTATCATTGTCAGCAGTAGAAAGCGTTCCTCTCAGTCCAAACACAGCTAGATATTTACGAGCTTAAACACCCATCCTCAGCTAGAGAAATCCATTTCCACTAAGTGGCAAATATTTCCACTGTAGTGCGGAGCTAGAGCCAAGGAGAGAAAATAGTCTTCAGCCCGTTTAATCCTAATCATACACTATTTAATGAGCATAGAATACTGTCTGTTTATGTTAGCTTTGTCTCTGACGAGTAAGACAGCGTTGGTAATCTGGGCTGGCTGCAGTGAGACTGTGATTATTGCAAAGATGCTCCTTCTTAGTTCATTTGCATAGACCTTTGCTGCTGCACAGGAACCCTGGGGCGACTGTCTGGACAGGCAGTGTAGGCTGCCAGGCTACCACGTTAGTGCATTATACAGCACACTGGTTCAGAGGTCCATTTTTTTCTCTTCAAAAACAAGTCAATTGACGCTGACAGAACAATGAAGCCTCTTGATTCAGTGAGCCATTTTAAGTTGGATCGCAGAGCTCGAACTGCCAAACTGTTACCACATAATGATAACAGGTAAGTTTGTCAGCAGAAGAGGGGGAAAATACCGCTGTGAACTTCTTAGGGGCAGAGATTGTACGAAACACAATAGCTGTCAGTGAACGATGCGCAAAACAATAGGGCACTGTCAACGCCTGTGAGATGTGCAAAGGGAGAGGGTTATCGAAAGCTACATGACAGAATAACATCTGTCAGTAAATCAAAGTGGCAGCCAATCGACAGGAATAATCTCTCACACACTCACACAGAGAGCTACACATATTCCCACAGCCATCAGAGCAGCGCTTACAAGTAATGTACTTACAGTTCTGAGGAACTGGATCTCATCCTCTCCTTCTCCACCTTCAGCCATGGCTGCAAAGGAGCCTGTTCAGACTCCGCTGGCTGCCTTCTCCTGTCGAAATTAGCATATAGCTAATCCACGGCCATACAGCGGGAGACTACCGCAGCATGTGTCACTCAAAAACCCCTGCGCTCACGCCCCTGTGCTCGCCGCCCGGAGGAGGAGTGTGTGTCAGCATCGGAGGGCTGGAGCAACTGGGGACGGGTGCGTGGCGGGGAAACGGGGAGAAGACGAGTCCTGTAGCGAAAGATGCTGGAGAGGGGGGGGGGTATGTGTCTTCGACGTCACCGTCAGACCTTATTAGCACAAGCGGGAATATTCAAAAAATCGACACGCGCTTTCCGTCTAAAGCTAATTTCTTTCCCGACACGCATGCTAAAGCGTGGGGTATAGCGCGCCCTCCCACCACGGCGCACGCAAGAAATTCACGCTAGCTGCCATTTCCAGATCAGCACCATGGTCAGCACCCCACTACCCGCACAGGCTTTCAGTGTGGAGTGTCCTGCACTCACCCTGCAGAGGACGGGATTTTATTTATTTATTTATTTGTTTTCCTTTTTTTCTATTTTTTTATGTTGCCGATCATTTCTAAATGTTTGAGGAAGTGTGGATATGACTATTGTATAGAAAATATGTCACTGCTACCGCTGAAGTGCAAACGTCTTCCAAATCAGCCTGAATCTAGAACAACGTTCCCTCATTTGCTATGATGTCTTAACAGAGCTCTTTTTTTATTATTACAAAAAAAAGGGGGGGGGGGGGGGGGTCTTGCACAACTACTACCTCACTTGTAAACACTGGCGTGCACAGATAGAGACGAGGTGGTGCTGAAGCACTTGCCCTTTTGCCCTCAGTCCAAAAAAGTGCCCTTTTGAAAGACGTGATTTTTTTTTAAAGCTGCGCGATTTAAAAAGGTGTGAAAATAATGGCTTGATTTGTGCCCCTTCTTCAAAGACACCCGAACCCTGTCGCTTTTTCACTGTCACCGTGTCACGTGAACACGCTTGCAGTTCATTTGTTGTGAGGCGTGTAGCGGCATGACATAGGACTACTTGGAGTAGGCATAGTAGGCTAACTATAGCGACTGGGAGCCACGGCGGACAACACGGCAGCTCTTTCCCTTCCCAACCAGTCAGGTAACCCATGAATCGAGTGAAATTATTCTGTTTGCCCTCTAAGACCAACCTGCAATTGTTTTGTTGTGAAGTAGCCTGTAAGAAACTGCACATGACAAACTTTGCCAGCTTGCCCCCTCCATCCATCCATATGGATAAACAAAAAAACGACACATTTAAAATGTAACCTAAACCATTTAGGCAACCCCACTCTCCATCAATTCCGACCTTTTTGCATACACTATTGAAAATATCACGTTATGCTATAGGCTACATGCCGTTAGGCAGAGGGCTCTTTTGAGCCCATTTTTCGTTACAAATTTTAGGATGATCTCACGGAAATCTGTGAATAAATACAAAGTTTTCAAACTGAAGTCAGTGACGGGAAGACATCACACTTTTTAGAGATGGAACTGCAGAAAAACCTAAAACCTTGACATGATTATGAATAATAGAATTATGGACGTTTCTCCGTTTTTGTGGATTAGCCTTTCCATAACTAACGTCAACTACTGTCCTACTTTGGTAAGATTGAAATTAATGTCTTTGACTGTCTTTAGTAGGTGTCTCCTGTGAGAAAGTTAGAACACCGTCCAACTGTCTAAAGATGCAGTCTTTAGCCTAACTGGTTGTGACTCAGCGATGCTCGCAGACATTTACGCACTGTGTTGTGACCTGATTGTGACAGAACAGTGACGTTGTTATTGGTAGTTTGAAGGGTACGGTGTTGGGGGTGGTGCATGTTAAAAGTTTTGAGAAGCACTGGTTAGACATGTTAATTTTTTTTGGTGTAACATATTGGCAACATTAACACATTAATTTGCTAAAGGAAAAATAGGCAGTTCCCAATTGCCTGTGAAAACGACCATTCTGCCCTGTTCTTGTAATGACCACAGTCAGTCTTATTCGTTCTCATACATTTTGGTCTATTTATTTACTAATTTCAGCAAGCATAATGCCTAGGAAAGAGAGGCTGAGAAAGGAGAAAGAAAGGGATCTACAACAGGCAGCCCAGGGAAGCAGTTCTCTGCTCTCTGGATGAAAGCAAAGGAAAATGAAGATGAAAGGTCAGAGTCAAGGGCAGAGTCAGGTTCTATTTTAATGTTTTAATGTAACCTGCTCCTTGCAGTTAATTCTATTGGAAAATCTTAAAAGCTGTTCACACTTAGTTTTTAATGAACTTAATCAGCAGGCATTGAGCTAACTATTATTTTGTACCTACGAAAGTTATTTCTATGTTACAAGACTTGCAGTATGGGTTATTATTAAAACTATCTGTTTAAGCTTATTATTATGATAAATAATAATACTACTATTATTATTATTGTTCCATTGTAGTCAGTCACAGCAGGGAAGCAGCTCTATGCCATCTACCAGCATAGCAGAAGAGGGAGATATAGAAACAGATGAAGCCGCGACCAATGCAGCAACAGGTTCAGTTAGGCCTACAGACACTGATGTAGTGCTCTCTGAAGACCACAATGAGGAAGAACAGATCGATCACATAATGTCAAAGTTAGCAGCTTTACAATACCCAACAGATCCAACACACATCCATACATTTAAAATAAAGCGCAATGACAGATACGTTTCAATGTGCTGCAATGTGGGCCCATGTCAGCCTGATATACCTTACCCAAAAACTGAGGGGAGATCATTCCAGAAACAGTGGTTTTCTGCTAATGTGTGGCTGGTTTTCCACATATGCAAAAAGTGCCCTTTTTTCCCCCTGGAGCACTTGCCCCCCAAAATGTCTGTGCACGCCACTGCTTGTAAATTATTTATCAGATATTTGATTAACTCAATTACATATTAATGAATGCAAAGTAAGACTTTTCACTTATAATGTGTGACAGCGGTCGTTCTGGTGACCCAAAGGTTGGTCATAAGCATAATGAAGCTCGCTCATCTCATCTACAGCGAATAAACACGCAGGCGCCCCAACACGATGAGATGCTGCCCTCTAGCGTCAGTGCGCCAAACTGCTAAGACCAGCTCTACATGGCGTCCTTCCACCATTCATTGCACCATATATACTTAGTTACTTTATTCTTCATCTTATTCTTCCTGTGATGTTTTAAAAAGTACATCCGAAGGATTAAGTAATATTTCAAAGTTATGCAGAAGTATTTGTATTAGCATTAATATAATCAATCATGATCATATTAACGCCCATTTAAGTTTTTAATGATAAACCTTAAAATCGTTGGATACAAACCGTTGTAGAAACAGCCATTCTGCAGTTCTCCAGTTTCCCAACAATGCAAATCTAACTCGCAACAAATGCAAATGTCCAAACGCGCCTGTTTCTCCGAAACCTCACTCACCGCGACAACCCATTTAGACGACACAGGAAATGTGAGAGAGCACATTACTTTATCCAGAAGGATGGCAGCTTTCAAAACGGTAGTTATTGGACATAAGTCCGACTCTAAACATGTTCGACCGAGGCTATGACACTTGTTCTAATTATGTGTTTATTATCAGAATCTTGGCTTGTTTTGGTGTTTGAATAGAAATTTTACGAAATGGCTTTCCCCGTGCATGCATGGACTTCCGTGGCCATTTATTTGCGTAGGTCCCAGACTATTTACGCTGAAAACACTTGTCTTGCTCTATCCCAGTTGTAATAGGTTAAAGAAGGCATCCTGGACATGCCGCTTAGAATTTAATTTAATATAAATTTTGAATATTCTATCTAATTTTATACACACACTTTTGTCATATATATAAAATTTCATTAATTTTTTCACAGTTGGCCACCCGGTGTCACTGTTTTGTAAATATTAGTTAAGTCATTCAAAGGCCAATTGCGACGCTTTCGCTTATTTTTCTTCAAAGTTATCCGAGAAAACAGTAGCATTTGTTGCCAACGTTGCCATAGCTGAAGCACAGCCACACTTTATTTATTCCCTGTCCGAAGTACACACCGAACCCATCACATGGCCTACCTGCAAGCCGCAGCTGCACTGACTCAAAATGTGGGCTGTGGATAAACACTAAGGCACCAATCACAGAGCAGAGAGCCAGCGGCGGCTCTCCCTATTGGACTAAACGGAAGTCCATCAGGACTGTCGAGCCCGGAGAAGCAGCGGTGAGCACTCGGCACTGGCTGGCTGCACCGCAGAAGATGTGAAGAAATATTTGCCATGCCACTAAAACGGGTAAGTAAGTATTTATCTTTTAGCATCTGCTTCAACCCTCAGCAGGTGCTGTTGGTTGTAGCGCACTTTCAGCTTCTGGTTAACGATAATTAAACGTCACCGAAGCTCTTATGAAGAAGATTCGCTTTAAAAAAAATGTAATTCAAGATAATTAAAATTCTAATTTAACTAAATGTTCGCTGGTTTTCACTTGTAAGTGGGCAGCTGTAACCCGAAAGCCTTCAGGGCAGTGTAGTTACGCTGCCATCTTAACACTCGTGTTTTCCTGCAAGGTGACAGTAACCCATCGGATTATAATATCATATAAACTGCTGAGACATGAGGCGACATGCGGGGGCGAGCCTGTGGAAGCCTGTTTTGCTTGTAAACATCTTTGCTGGCCGCCTGCTCGGGGCTCGGCGTGTGTCGTCACCTTGTGTGACACTAGCAAGGCTTTTTCTTTTTTTTTTTAAATGCGGCAGCTTGTGAAATGTTGATGAACTGCGGTTTAAAAATGTTTCATCCACTTACACAACAATGGACAGGAGGATGGAGGTGGAGCTGGGGTTAGGAGCTTTCTTCTTAAATGCATGATTGCTGGATTGTGTCCAGCTTTTAATGTGACATTGAAATATGGAAGCTTCCTGTTTGTGAAAGGACTGTTGTGATGTAGCCTACCCTAGCAGTGCCCCGTCTCAGATTAAAGGCTTTCATTTAGTTAAAGCTTTATCCTAAAGAAGAAAATAAAGTGTGGTATGTGGAGGTAATGTGTGTCTTTAGCAGGACAGGTATGTTACTTGAACATAAAGTGTCCATCCAAAAGCAGATTTATCACTCTGTGCTACTTTCTTTCTGACAGAATCTGGACAGACCAAGTGATGAATAGCCAGAGATCCTCCTCTGCAGTCCGAGCTGAGTCCGTCCGCATACTCACAGTGCTTGAGTGATTAATATGGCACCCATCATGCAGGGCACCCACACTATATTGCTTCTGTATGCACCCATCCATGAGCTAAGCAACATCAGCCGTTATTTCCCCAAGAGGCGGGCCCCAAGTTTCGAGTACAAGAGCCGCGCCCCTCGTTCAGACAAGGCTGGTAATGACTGTGACCGAGGAAAGGAGGATCTTGCAGTGTCCAAACAAAGAGGCCAGTCTTCTGACTTTCCAGGCGAACTGCTCACCTCCCAGAAGGCAACAAAGAAAGCAGTTGCAGAGCTCTGCTGGCTGGTGGCGGAGCACCACCAGTTGCTGGCGCAGTTGTTATCACTGTGTAAGGATTGCAGGAACAAAGTCAGGATGGGTAACCAGGAGGGGAAACTCCAGGAGTACATGGAGGGTCAAGACGTTCATCTTGGCAGTCAGGTTCTCAGCGGCAGCATCTACTCCCTTAATCAGTCTCCAGAGCAGACGCGAGGTGTGGCTAAAAGTAAAAAGATGAAGAAGTTAGGGGGGAAGAAGCTTGACAGCGCAGAGAATTTCCTGCACAGTAAGATGAAGAAGAAAACTCCAGGTGGAGAGCCGTGTCTTGAGCTTCCAGCTGAGAAAAGTTTGTCTATATGTGCCGATTTGGAAGTGGAGCAGATGCCAGGTACCAAGGCCTCTGGCCATGTGTCTGAGAGCCCAATCGTTGGCTCTTGTGTCTGTCCGATCAGTAACCCCATCCTGCCAGTGGAGGAACCCTTCCAGATCACCCGTGAGGGCTGGGACTTCATGGAGGACAATCGCACATTTGACCCCGACATGGATTTTTGTTTCTCAGAGTGTGACGGAGAACTGGGTTACCAGTCATCTTCTTGCAGCCTAATGGAGGGTCTGACCCGGCGAGAAAGTGGGAGTAACCTTAGGCCGCTTAAAAGATTTGATTCTCCGGTTGACATGGTAGTTGAGGATGCATCAGCAATCAAGTCAGCTCAACAGCTTTATAGTGAAATCAACCAGAGGAATGTTGGAGTCAGGGTTGTTGCCAGAGTGCAGGATGTAGAAGGGAGGGTGCAACATGTTAGTCACACAAGTCCAGACGGGGCTGTGCCACACCCTGAATCTAGCAAAGGCCAACAAGGCTATAAAGAGTGGAGAGGGCCAAACAGGGTCAGGGGGGAAAAGTCATGTAACAAACTCTCTGAGGGGCTGCGACTGCCCCTGTACAATACCACTGAGCCCTTGCCCAAATCCCACAAAAATAGCCCCTCTTCCCCTTCCCTCGCTGGAGTGTTCAGCACCTCCTTCCCAGCCTCCAACAGCCTCCAGAGCATGTCCCCAGTCCTGTCCCCTCTGTCTTCCAAACAGGAAAGCCCGCAACTCAATCACCGCATTGTACTCCTTTCAGATAAGGACACTGACCCTGATCAAGACAGCTCCAGTAACGCAGATGAACCCAAAATCTTCTCTGAGATCATAGACAAAAATGGCAATAAACGGGCCGTCACTCGGCTGGATCTGAACCTCAGCAGGCCGCCGAGCAACTGCAAGTGGAACTCCTCCAGCAATTCCACAACAACAGGTGAGCTGTCAGAAATCAAGCATTTAACGCAGCGATTCATGCTCAGACACCCTGCCTTGATGCAAATGCTTTTACTCGCTCAGTAGTGTAAAACCATTTTTTGTTAGAAGATGCCCTTCGACTGGCGCTGCAGACGCTAATTTCAAAGAGCAGAACAACAAAAAGACACCTTGAAAGGCATTCTTTGTGCATCTGTAGCGGCACATGCAGTGCCTGAGATGTAGGCTGAGTCAATCTGCAGCATTGTAACTGACAAACATCTTCCACACAGAGAGATGTATTTGCCATTCAGGCTGTTATCTAATAAACAGGCCAGGCTCTCTTAGTCCTCTTAGTTTGTGACTGCTGGGTTCTGCTTCGGGATTTGATGTGTGGCCACAAATTAAAACCTCCCCAACAGAGTTGTACAAGGGGCAAGCTGGGCTCGAGAATAGTTTCACTAATGATCTATTTTAACTCTCTCAGCACTGTGGGGAAGATTAGTAAGAGTGTCCTGGATCAAAGGCATAAAGTTGACACAGAGTTCAACCTGAGCAGAGTTCTCATGAGTGTAGTAGTAACTCGAGCATTGCCAATTTGGATCAGGGACTCAGTAGGCAGGAAGGGCTACAGAAAACAGAATGGATTCGGATTTCCTTATTTGTACATCTCATTTCCTCTTGTAATAATCTGTCTTCTTGTATGAGATTCTGACAATGACGGAAATAATGGGATTGAAAACCCACGGCGTTCCCTGTGTAATCTTTGCAAAGCCGTACGTGGTATAAGCTGAGTTCAGTGATGTCAGTGTGACTGACGATTTCTCTCTCTTCCTCCAGCCTGTGTTTAGCTCTGTGGTCATGCTATTCTGTCACCGTTTACCCTCAGTGTGGGTTTCAGCTTTACCTGCTCCAGACTGCACGACCCAAGTTTATGCTGCTTTCAGTGATTCCATCTTATTAAATTTAGTATCTCTGTAACATGGTTAAAGAGCCCATTGAAAATCCTCACTCTAATCTCCAAAAGCAAACAGATGGCCTTCCATTGATTATTTAATGCACTCGTGGACTGCAGGCAATATTTAGCTATTTTTATGTCGGTCTATGCAGCTACTTTGCCCACACTTCAGCGACAGTGCTGAATTTTTTTTTTTAAGGAACTTGGGGTCTTTAAGTTACATCACATACAGGCCAACAATGCTCAGCTCGGTGGCTGATGGGAGAAAAGAGATGAGCTGGAGCCAAACTAAGGGGCAGATAGAGAAATAAATAGTCCAGAATGGCTCATGTGGAAGTGATTAGGATCAACACCCAGTGAAAGGAAGTTGTTTTATGTGCTTCCCTACGTAGCCACAATATAAAATGTATGAAATTTGACTGCCGTTATTTTTCTTTTTTTCCTCATCGGTTTTTATATTTCAAGCAGGTTTCCAAAGTAATATTGAAACCAAGACCTTGCATCATACTGTCCACGTGCTCCACAAGTCCCAAAGCGAAGGCTTTAATTTTAAATGAATTCCCTCTGCTGTTTACTCGATTGCCCTTTTGATAACTGAATACACTTTAGATGTTAACGCAGATAAATGAACATCACAGGGAACAGCCAAAAGGCGCTAAGTGGGTCAGTGTGGAGCCTGGACCTTCATGGTTTGCAAATGTCGAACTAATTATGATCTGGGCTCTTTAATCTGGCCCCTCTTATTGATGCTTTTGTTCTTATTAATGAGTGTGATCATGCGGGTGGTAATTTTAAAGTGACACATTCTGTTGTTTACTTCATGTGCCAATGCTCATGCCCTGCAGTTTGGCTAATGTAATGCCTAATGCATTTACTAAGGTGCAAATTTGCTTTTCTCTGTGTTATCTTGGTGTTGACTTTCACCTCTTAATATTTTAAAAAGTACAATCAGCCCTGATTCAGAAGAAAGTAGACTTTAGCTAGCTTAGCTGTCTGTGATTGGTTGCTGAGGTGGTTTGTAGAGCTTCTGCACTGCATCTGGGCAGAAATGATGAGCTGAGCTCGGACAATGATTTAAGTCTGCATAGAGCTGAGTATAACTACACTTCCAGTCACATCTCAGATATTTTTGTGATCCAGTTCTTGTTATGGCAGTATTGCTAATACATGATTATGCAGCTTTCAGCCTGTTTGGGGATTAATCTTTCTCTATACCCCACTCCCATCTTCAGTTCCCTTCCTCAATTCCTGTGACATATGGCAGCCAATACCATAATCTGATTACCCAATATGTTTTACCAAGGTCATATGAAACTGAGCGCGTATCACTGCTCCTAGCTGTCATTCAACTGGGCATGCATGACCATGCAGCATTGTTACACCCAATGAGGACAAGGGCCAGCTGTTTTCAGATAATGAAGTCTTCCTTGCATAGTTACTTTAAGCTGCATACCACATACAGGGAATCTGGGCACAAAGGTCTGTCTTATAAATTATAACTTGTCTGCTTTAATAAATGACAAGCCCACGCTAACAAGCGTTAGCCATGTTCCATCTTAATGCTTCTTGTTGCTTCTTACCATGTGAAGCTCTAACTGGCTTCCTCCTCAGTGTTTCTGCTATTTTAAAACCAACACTCGCTGGTGGGAGTTGACCAAATTCCCCATCTCCCAATTAGTGGCTTGCCAGGCACAATGAAAAGCACCCAGCTTCAGCAGAGCAATTACTGCATTTCAGTTGTGCAGTGCATGTCTCTGAGCATTGTGTCATGCTACATTTCTGCTTCAGCTCTAAGCCAGGACACTGCAGTAGTCCTCCCAGAGTTTTCTGCTTGTGGCCGTCTTTATGGTCTCTAATGCTGCCAAACCAATCAATCGGACATCCTGATGGCCATGTCCCGCCAATAGCCTGTGTAGAGGGGAGAAAAATGGCCGCGATGGGCAGAAAAGAGACCGGGTGATTTAAGAATCATGAATTTTTCATGATTTATATAAAAGCCAATGATTCTCCTTCTTGGCTAAAAGTGATTGATGGGGGTGGAGGCTGCCAGATGTACTCACCATGCCATATGGCCCAGTTCTTTTTACTATGAATGATAAGGTTAGACTTTAGTGGATAAAATAGGGCACACTGACCAAATCTGTTTTGAGCCTTAAATCAGAATGTGAATTTAAGCTGTTGTGGGCAGATGGAGTATCTGGCTGATCTAATGTCATTCGTTTAAGGCTTTTTAAAATGTGGTTTTAGGGCTTTTTTTGTCTGTTCTGGAGTGCTCAATACAGCTTTCACAGTGCTATCTCTGACCACCGGATGAACAGTTGGCGGAGTGACTGGCAGATAAATCCATCAACCCTGACAACAGCATCCACCTGTCAGGTTCGGACATAAGATTGTCTCTGAGCCACACCGAGCACACACTTATTGTTAAAATCAGAATGCTTACATAACCACATCATCTTCAAATTGCTGCTCTCAGCAGGTTGGTCGTCCGCACCTTTTTGCTTTTTCTTCAGAAACCTCTGATGGTGTCCAAAAGGTGGTGTCAATTCAAGTCTTTGCATTCAGACTTTGTGCTGTGTGTATATTTGGTGCACTTATGTTGTCTTAGGCTTGGGATTATCCAGTTTAGTGCATTATTTATGTCACATTTCATGTGAGCCAGCAGACACAACACACACACACATCTGCAGCCTGTGTTCACTCAGTTATGGACACTGATTCAGTCTTGGCTTTTAGAGCAGCAGGGAAGGAGATTAAATGTAATAAGTGGGCAGCTTTCCTCAGGGATGGTAAACTGTGTGCATGCATGCTAGTAGTATATCAACTCCCCAATTATTAAATGCCTTATTACCTAATGCATCTAAGAGTCCTGCATCAGTATTTGTGTTGTTTATTTCTTTGCAGTGTCTGTGCATTTATTCATATTGCATTTATAGCATACATCAGTGGCATTGGAGCTCCACTGTAGTGTGTCGGCTGGCAGGGAGACAGATGTGTTCTTTCCTCTTCCTGTACAGATGGTAGCAGTGTCGGCCACCTTTACAAATATTGCAATCAAACACTTGTTGGTTGTCAACCAGGTGAAGTGTAACAGTAAACATGAAAGTGTTCAATGTTGTTTTATGGTAAAAAGTATTTTTGGAGACGTGGAGGAATGTAGCAAAAAAAAAGTGATGATGTTTGTGTGTGTTGCAGGTGGATAGTGTTCTGTCCGTTAAACCCTCGTCTATGAAGCAGTAATTATGGGGAGAGCTGGTTTTCATCAGTAGTCTCTTTCCTTGGCTCAGACTGGACTTAAGTCTGCATTTGGAACCATACCAGCCCACAGTCAGCAGTTCCTACTGCGGGACCATGCAGTGCAGCATTATCATAATGAAAAGTTATTAATCTAATCCTACTACCACACACACACACTGCTCTCAGTCCAGTTGGTGGACTGCAGGCATCGCTGCTGTCTCATAATGAATGATTGTGTGTCAGCTCTTTCATATTTCAACGAGGCCTCCCATTTAGTTTTTATGTGTGCGCTCGAATAACTAAATTTAAAAACTTCGGGGATCTTTTCCAGGGGACTTCCAAGTTCTTGGAAATGAGTGCTGCATGTTCTCTTCAAGGTTACTTATCACATACACAAGATAGGGGATGTATTGCTTCCTGCTGGATAGGAATTCACATATATTTCTCACTGTCGATCTCATAATTCTGCCCATGCAGGTCAAGGTGTTGTCTTACAGCTGAAGGAAATTGAGGTCGCCAAGATCTATACCCTCCTCCTCTCTGTGTTCTCTCCTTCTCTCTTTTATTCTTGTCCTGCCTTGTGTGTGTGTGTGTGTGTGTGTGTGTGTGTGTGTGTTATTTTCCTCTTTTAGCTTGCTTGATCAACTCCCTTGAGGTAGTGAATTCATGCATCAAGGCATGATATATCATGTTTCTGTGCACTTGGTAAGAACGTGACACTGGGTTTTTTTTGTTCTGTGTTGGCACTCTCTGCATGGTTCCTGTAGTCAGTACCGAGTTCTGCAGGCTGCTGCTGATTCTGTGTGTGCAGTGCGCCTCTGAGAAGCAAATATTGTCAGCTGGTTTGAAATGCACACAACACTGCACAGAGATGCTGAGTTCCTGCCTGCATTTTAAAATATACGTTGTCTCTTTGTAGATGTTTCTCCATGATCTCATTGCACTGCACAGCCAGCAGAGGGCAGTCTTCCCCAGGTCTTTTATTCTCGCTCCATCAGGTCCTTAGGATGACTGAACACTGGTTTTACACTAATCACACCTACCCACAACTGACTTCACTGCTGCAGTACAGTAGGAATGCTGACTGATCTAATGTTGTCTGCTGCAGGGAATATGCTGTGAATGCACATTAATATTAGTATAGGCTACTCGATTTCTCTAGCCTTTCTCATAATTGGATCAATGTAGTTTTCTGGTGGTGTTGTTGGTGGAGACTGGGCCAAGAGTTGATTTAAAATAGCTGTGTACCCTCCAGTCTGCACATTAGAGGGTCTCACTTGTTGTTTCTTTGATGCTAAGAGATTTCGATGTCTGCTTCCTACCTCTCATCACTGCTGTTTCCCTGAAGGTTACACAGGAAAACAGTCAGAGCTGCTTATTTACCCATCACACATGCGACTGCGCCTGTTTTTCCAATTAATTTGCGGCACGATGTCTTACACAGCTGCGACCATTAACGAAGCCCTGTGGCTGCATGCTTCTTTGTGTCTTCGTAGAAGAGTCCCTCTTGCGTCAGGACGATATTTGGACGCTGGATGGCGATGACCCTCAGGAGACCCTTTCACATGTTCCACGGCCTGATCACCTGGATTTCCTACGCATCACACCTCCCGAGGATGACATTATTGGGGATACTCCATATTATCCCAAGCTGGAATGCACGGTGAGATTTCTTTTTTTTTTTTATTATTTTATAAGCATTTGCACATAGATGCCAATTTATGAGTGATAGTCAAATATGTATATGTTATCAAATATGTGCCAGTATTGGTGTAATATTTCAGTACAGATGATATCGATATTGTTATCTAACATCCGGATCATGAATCCTTACAAATGGGTCATGGATCCAAATTTGTATTGGTACATTTCTTTATTCGTTTCTTACAGAAGCTAACAAAGAAAAAGGTGCTTGAAGTCATTTAGAAATGGTTACATTGCACAGTTTGTCCCGCAGAGCTGCTCCATCATCTAAAATACTCCCAGCATTATGTTTGCAGCACATCCATGCAGAGTGTAGCAGTGCTTTCACAAACCAGTTTTGCAAACGCATTGCTGTGAAGTTAAACAAATTCCTTTTTTTTGTAAAATGCAGCCAAATATCCGTATGAGGTGATGTTGGGCTTTTTGGCTGCTGTTAGTGTATTGTGGCATTTATCAGTGTCAGCGGCTGAAAAGTTGAAAATTGTTAATTTATGTTTTATTATGAAAAAAACATCTCTGATGAGCCTATCGTTTCCAGCCTTCAGTAGAGCTCTGATATACTTGGCAACTCAGAAAAATCCAGTTTCACACTTGACTGTTTCCACATCCAGAACAATGTTCTCCAGCAGTTACCCCCCCACCCCACCCACCGGGGACTCATGGGGATTTGTGTCTACTCTGGCATCTAACCACCTGATCATGAATCCTTAGAAATAGGTCATGAATCCTAATCTGTAGACTACAGTTCTAAACCAAAGCTGAGTGGGAAGCCTTCCACTTGAAACTCTCACATTAAGAGAAATGAAAGTGACTTTCAATTTCAGCCTTGGTATGCTCTTATATGTTCATGTTTTTTTGTTTTTTTTTTTAAGGTAATTGGTGACATTTTCCCATTAAAGAGAAATGGCAACACAAATTATTTTCCTGAGTATGTGAAATATGTAATCCTGTTGAACAGTGTGCGTCAGAACATTATATGTAAAACCTCTGGAGTACTTGAAGTGCTCCAGAGCAGAGACATTCCTGTGGGAGATTATCTGGGTGCGGTTTTAGGTGGGTAGTGTATCAGCTCAAGACATGCATTGTTTACTAATACACCATAACAGATCTGCCTGTGGGCATAATCAGATGGCATACCAGCATAAGGGCACGTTGCATATAATTAGGTCCTGTGTGTTGTTTTGAGTGACAGCATTATGTGTGGCGTGGCTTCATTGTCATTCGGTTTGGTTTATGGTATTAGAAAAACGCACCTCAGCTGTGCATAATGGCTTTTAGTGTGTGTACAGGTGAAAACACAAAGGCAGGGAGGCAGGGACACCACCCAGTTATGTGAATGGGGAAAAGTATTTTTATCTGTAGCGTTTACATGATATTCGGCCTGTAATCGCATATCAGTTCACGTCACAGTGTCTGTCAGTGGGGCTCTTTCTAGCACAGCCAACCCGAGCAGCCTACTGTGGGGTGAAATGCCACTACTCTTACATAAAATAATGCCACAACCACAGAAGCGGTCACTGTTTGTAGTTTTCATAGCGCAGTGCTCGACACTTTACAATGTTACTGTATGTGTACAAACACTTTTTTGCACATATAGATAAACAAGAGAGAGAAAGTCCAGCAGTCTGAAGGAATGCAGGAAGGGGGACCTGTGGTTGCTAAGGAAACAGCAATTTGAACTTTCTACCCCACCACCTGCTGACCTTGATCCAAACCCTATAGAGCGTTTCTAACCAGTTTTAGGCTGACCAACATAGACGGTTCAAAGCCCAGAAAGTTGTTCATTTGTCCTGTTTTCAACTATTTCTACCTTATCACATATTATTAATAGAATGCTAGCATTACCTTGCAGCTAGCACTTTACAGTTTTTAAAAACCTCTTTAGAAACTGTTAACAAAGCTAATATTCCAGTTTGGGTCTAAATTGTCAGCGCTCAGTACACACAGTGTGTCATGCTCGCACTTAAGGTAGGTGAATAAAATCGCATTGCTTTCTTGCCAAATTCGGTCCCATTTATAAGCTGCTAATCATGTTAGCATATTAGCATATTAGAGCTGGCAGTGGTCATGCTGACTAATCTCATCTTTAGCACTTTGCTGCTGTAGTTCACTGCTTAATAGTGTAATCCTAGCTGGACCTCTGCTTCTCTGTACCTGACCACACAGTGACTGTTTTCTGCCTTATCTCACTACCCATAAGGAAGTGAGCATGGGTAATCAGACACCTGTAGAGCAAGGCACTCCTCCCAGTAAGGGAGGGGCCTGAAGGAAGGCATTCCCAGACTGGGTAGAGCAGTGAAGTCTGACAGCGTTTTCTCACACAGCAGCACACACAAGGTTTTGTTTTGTTTGTGAACCAAGACAGATCGACGCAAAAGAAGAGAGTCTCAGCTTGGAAACATTGTTCAAGTCACAGGTTTGGGATTGTACACCAGCACAGCAGAGACTTGTGTCCTGCAGTTTTATGGGAAAATACCTCCCGACTCGCTGAACACTAGGAAATGCTATTGTGAAAGGCAGGTGAACAGTTTTCTCCTGCTGTCCCAGGGAGATTACAGCAGGACATGCTTCCAGCCACTGAACAGATTGACTTCACTTGCAGCGTCATGGGAATCTCGCTCGCAAGGGGGAGACTTGGCTGTACCTCTGAAAACAAAGGCAGTAGACGTCTTTATGTGAAAATAGTAAAGTCCACCACATGGAACCTGTGAGTGTGTCACTAAACAGGATTACAGGATAGTTTTTGTTATTGGCACCCTCCAGGAGAAGGTAAGAGGAGCTGTGGAGTTTTGTCCACACAAAGCCCTTTTGTTCCCAGCCAACGCCAGAGGTGGAATAGGAGAAGCTTGGCTAACTAGAGGTGGGGTGACAAACTTTTTGTGTGACATTTTAAACGGACAGTTTGCTGGAGCGTCTACTTGTGCTGGTTTGCATCTGCTCTTAGTTGGAGTAACAAAAATGGACAGTGCAAGTAGTGACTTATTTGAACAGGGCAAACAGCCCAGTCTCCGAGGTGTCTTGAGCAATTTCTTCACGCGGGATCGCTCTCCCTCTTCGGATGTAGAGTGTGCTGTGCTGGTCTCATTTAAAGAGCTTCCAGATGGGGAGACGTATGACGCTGAGGACAGTCAATCTGTTAACGCTGAGAACAAACTCCAAAGGAGGAAGGATTCGGCTCAGGGTGATGTGACTGCTACCGGTCGTACAGTGCAAAAGGTCGAATCATCAATCAGCGACTCTGGCGAGCAGGTTAAAGCAGCAGCTGAAGCCCCGCTTGACCCAGATCTGGTCCAGGTCACTAGGGTGGAAACGCATAGTGACAATGAAAATGAGGACGACGAAGCGGCTCATGAGGCCAAGAAGTCTACTCTATCGGAGGAGGACGGTAAAAAAGTAGACCAAGAGGACGGAGATGCCAATGAAGCAGCGCTACAAGTGCCCATGTTTAGAACACACAAACGTACAGAGAGATCCCGCGTAGAGGCTATGTTATATTCCAGCAGGTTTGCTGGCAGAAGTATCTCTAAGACAGTTCAGCTTTCTTCACTTTCCAAACAGAGAACAGGCTACACTCCCAAGGAAAGTGCTCCCACAGTGTCTGAGAGTGCAGAACCATTGGTTGCTGGAGATGTGGGAACAGGTGAGAGTGAGGAGTATGATGGAATAGATTGCTCTGAACCAGTTCCCTCAATAATCTCTGGAAATCAGTCTTTGGAATCTGCAGACAGTGATGCTAATGTGGCTTCTCCTACAAAACAGACGGACGGTACACAAGAGGAAGAACCAGCTGAGCAAACGGTTGAACTTCATTCCAGCCAGATATCCTCCTCTGTTCCCTCCAGCCCTGAGACTCATAAAGCCTCGGTCCCAACATCCTCTCCAGAGGAACCCTTGTCGCCATCTTCTCCATCTAAAAAGACTAAAAGTGACAGCCAGGCAGTTTCTGGTCCAGATGCTAAGCTAACAAAAACTCCTAAGACAAGCACATCATCGGCTTCGTCCACCTCATCTCCATCCAGAGGTGCAGAAATCTCTTCACCACTGTCCTTTCAAATGCCTGCTCTATTCAGTGGTTTGCGGGTGCTGAAGAAAGGAGGGGCAGGGGAAGATAGGGAGGTTGTGTCAGAGATCAAGCAGAGGGAGAAGGATTCTGAGCTGGCTCTGCTTAACCTCAAGAAGTCTGTGAACAAAGCCAAGCTCTTCCCTGAACAGAAGACAGGCTCTCCTATGAAAAAGTACACTGAACCTAAATCTATTACAGAAACTAAAAGCACCATAGTGGGACAACTCAGTCATCTGCTTAAGCTGGACAATGATGACCCAAAAAACTCAGTCAATGGGCAGGAGGGAGATTCTTTAGGAAGCAAAAAAGAGTCTGCAGAAGGAGAAGTTGTTTCAGGAGCGAAAACTCCAGAAACTCCAGCTTCCACTCTTGAGAGAAAGACGACCTCAGACGTGGCCTACGAAACCTTCAAAAACCTCCTCGGGCCCAGGACCACCAAAAAGGAGAAGACAGAAGCTGTAGATCTGGAGGCGGTGAAAAAGAAAATAAAAAACGATAAGGAAAACCTGAGGTCGATATTTGAGAGAACCACCAAATCTCCTGGCAAGGAGGTCAAAAGTCCCAAAGAAGCTATTGTATGTAGTTACACAATTATTATATTTTAAGTCACATGTACTGTTGAATTTAAGTCTTAAGACTTTATTTCATGTCTTTATAATAAATACATAGCTTAAAGATTTTTGTTTCTTTGTTTTCTTCTCATAGACAGAAGTCACGTCTCCTACAGACAGTGAGGACCGGACTCCAGGGCGTCTTCAGGCTGTGTGGCCACCACCCAAACCCAAGGATGAAGAAGAGAAGGTGGGGCTCAAGTACACCGAAGCAGGTAAGAACCACAAGCTTGTAGGCTTAGGCTACGTCCACACTAATGTGTTTTCATTTGAAAACGCATCCGTTTTGGCCTCCCGTCCACACTGAGGCGGCGTTTTCGCTGATGGAAAACGCAGCGTTTTGAAAACGCTTTCGAAAACGCGTACATTTGAAAACGGTGCTTTCACGTTGCAGTGTGGACAGCAAAAACGGAGACTTCCTAAAACGACGACGCATTTCAGTCATAAGATGCAGTCATGTGACCAATTAAACCTAGATAGCGGAGGGCGTTATACAGCACTTGTTTTGTTTGCTCTCAATTTTGACAGTCTGCACGTGCTCCAGAGAGCTTTTCTTCAAATTCTTTAATTCTCGCTCGCTTTTGCACCTTTGTACTTCTGTGTTTCTCGCAGCAACAACTCCACCTCATTGTTAGTCCATTTAAAAAAACTCGCTGCTTTTCCTCAACATTTTGCTGCGATATTTCAAAGAGACAGAAAGTAAATAAGCAGCAGACAGAAATGAGGCAGGTTGAATCTTCTTGCGTTTCATGCATGCACAGGACTGGAACGTGAGAGTTTTTGGCCGTTACAATGTGGACGCGCAACTCTGTGAAAATGACTGAAAAGGATGGTGTGGACGCGGAGCGTTTTTGTCTGAAAACGCTGTTTTCAAATCTATGTAGTGTGGACGTCGCCTCAGGCGGTGCTGCCTGTATTTACACTTAAAACCAGGAATGCTGACTAAGAGTCACACCAGCTAAGCCTACACCAACAGGCCTCGCGCTGATTAGCCTTGTAAATGATGTCAATGTTCAACTTTAAAACCCAGAAACAAAGACAGCACCCCTATCATCTAACCCTCGAATGCTCACGCTTTACGTGTCTGAGATAAAAGCTTCAGTGTCGGTGTGTAAGACCTTTCATCTAAGAGCACTATGAGGCTGTGTCTGCACCTTAATGATGCCATTTTTTTGTTGTTATTGCACCACAGGGCACCATGTGTGGCTCAAAGTGGAGAAGGGGGAAAATGAGGATTGTCCTGGCAACTTGCCATGTTTAGCCTGATGTGTTCTTTAAAAGGTGCAATGACACACACAAGTTAAAGGTGATTAAATTACAGCCTAGCATTAAATCACAGCAGCAGTGCAACAGATGTTGGCTGTTCTCTGTGGTGTAGCTTCATCCCAGAGAAAGACGAGCTAAAAATACAGTAGTGTGTGTGGAATTTAAGAAGCAGAGCAAAGTCCAGGCTATAAGCCATATAGACTGTATAAACCGTGCATGCAATCATATCTTTAAAGTATTTGTTAATTTACAGATTACAGACTCTGGAAATGAAGTCTTTATGTCGCTGATGAGAGCCACAAATCAATCTTCTTCTTTTTTTTGGCATGTAGTGTTTAGGGTTAGCGTTTGTTGTTTGTTAGTCACTACAACTAACTTCACAAATTGGACAGAAATTAGTTTAAACTAAGACTTGACTCGTCAGCAGAAGCGTTCAACAGAACAGTTATAGCTGTAGTTAATAAACAAGTGTGTGTGCGTGCGCGTGCGTGTGACAGTGAGATCAAGTAGCGTTGAAAGTTAACATTAATATTGTATTTGGATTCTGTTATAATCTGAAAATAAACATGTGGCCATAAATATGTCAGTGAGAAGAGATCAGTTGAAAGAATTGATTTATTGACAGACATAGTTGGAGTGATATATTCTTTGGCGATTAGACTCTGGAGATCCCAGATCAGGGATGTCAGCCCACTTTAATCTTAAGTGGACCAGAGCAGTGAAACACCCTTTTTCTGTCACTGTACAGAAGTTCAGCTACACCTTTAATCCCACAGATGTGTTGATATAAAAAAAAGAAGCACAGTTTCAACTATTTTCTTTTCTGTCTTTTTAATTATTTATATGTTAGTTAATTATGTTGGTGTGGTATAAATGGCCATGAGGGTAGAAAAAGCTGTAAAAATTCAGAAAATATGGGTAAAAGTGCAAAGTTTTGTACTCCTTTATGTTTTTCAAAGCAGTCCACAAGGCCGGATTAGACTGTTTGTCAGGACAAACTGGCCCTTAGGTTTTAAAGCCCTGCTAGGATGCAGGTGATGGCAGAGAAGAAGCAGGTGGAGACCCAGGATTCAAAACTGGGCAGCATTAGATGGGAAAATATAGATGGGAAGGAGGCGAATTGCACAAATGAATGTCTGAAAAGGCAGCGTCACAGATGAGTTCTTAGATTTCAGGCACGTGGAACAGAGACTGATTAGCTCATTGAAGGCAGGAAAATTGATCCAGCCAGAGAGATGACAGAACCCAGTGTAACAGTGTGGGAAAGTGGAAGTGATGTAAAGAATAAACTAGCGGCACAAGTGCCCCAGAATGCAGGCGGTTGGATGAGTGAATACCAGTCTGCCTTAATGAGCTTGCACATAAGCTACATTATTATAACATTATGAATCTCAAGCAAGTTTTGTTTGTTTTTCATTCTGTCAGTGAAACCAGACCAGCATCTTTTATCTAAATGTTTTCTATTAGCCGGCAGCATGGTATGAAACTGGTTGGTTGAGTTGTTTAGTGAAAGCGATCCGCCCTTCTCTAGTATTTTTATCATGTTTAAAGGCTGCTGTACACGTTGTTGAGCTGGCTCTGTTTCACAGATGAAGTTGATGTTGAAATATTCATATGTTGAATCAATTCATAATTCAACACCCTTTTATAAAAATAATTGGAAAACAGTGAGCAGTGATTACTGAGTCTTGTAAAAGTAAAGTACTAAAGACATCACCAATTTGGTGATGTTGACACACAGCTCAATTTCTGGACATCTATGGATTGATTTCTTTGCCTGTGTGCATTGGACGGGTTGTTACCGACGTCTATGGAAAATTTCATGTCAAGAGCACTTTTAGTGGTCTAATTGGTGACGCGTTCATTACTTATTTTCCCCACAGTATATGTAGAATATGCTTCATTAATGTGCCTTTGTTCTGCATTCTTCCAGAGCACCAGGCTGCCCTCTTGCAGCTGAAGAGAGAGTGCAAGGAAGAGCTGGAAAAGATGCATGTAAGTTTTCTCATGACTGCAGTAAACCAGACACAGGGAAAAATGAGCAAAAAAGGTCAAGGGACAAAAAAGAACTAAACTAATACTGATGCAGGCAACAGAGACAGTGTGGTCTTACATCTGAGTCATGACAGGCGTGTTATAGCACACAGTTAGGGAATTAAACTTCAGTGTGGTTCGAGCTTTAGCTGTACATTTGTGCAAGATATATAAATGAATCACAAGTTCAGCTGTAGGAATTTGGGTTCTCATAGCAGATGACGGTTATGACCACAAGATGGCACTAAGTAAGCATGAAATACTCAGCTGGAGGAGCTTCAGTATGCAAACTAAAAGGCTGGAACCTTTGAGCTATTCAGGTGATGAACTAACATCAAGCCTGTCAAACGTCGATGGACAAACGTATGTTCATATGATATATGAAATGTAATTGGAGTTTTACAATCCTGACATTATGCAGAGAACAGAGATCTCAGATGGTGGGAAAAATGAAGCAATTATAAATGAACAAACCAATTTAAAAGCGCTTGCTATAATATAAGTCTTGAGGCAAACTTGGGTTACTTAATGTGTACTATTACAACTTCCAGCTGTTCAGTCCTTTCACACACACAAGCACACACAGATGGCTCCCATCAAATGTCCCTTAAAATTTTTAGTTTATCATTTTTCAAAAACGGTGATTTGGAAGAATTTGAAATATGTTTTATCTGCCTATTTAAACAAATTTGCTCTTAGAAAAATGAAAGAGACAGACTAAAGTTCTGGCTGTGTTATAGAATTTGTGCCACTGATGATAATTTGCTCTCTGGGCCACTCCCACGAAAAAGTCTGACCTCCTGAATTTCTGGTGAAAGACATTAATTTTGTTGTAATCTTTCAAATCCACTGCTGACACAGAGAAACATGTACCGTAGTCGAACCACAACAAAGGCTGGGCTAATTCTATTTCTAAACTGACATGAGTTAATAAGGAACATGTGTAAGATTTATTGCAAAACAGTTTATCTTTAAAATCAGTGCTTTGCTTTGTTTGGTTCTCCTTGTTTGAAATGTCAAATAAAAATTGGACTTTGGGGATTTTACTGTAAGAATTGGAAACTAACCTGAGGGAAACATTTAATTGGAACAAAGATGAAGCGATATAATACCCTCTTTAAATAAAGAAGTGTGTACTTGGAAGAATAAGTAGGCACTCTAGTCCAAATTCATCTCAGGGAAAACGCCGTCTACCGCCTGATACGGTTCTGTTGGATGGTGGGAAATGACTAAAGTTGCTGATACTCTGGATTTGTTCTCATGGCAATTTTCTTCTTACAGTCAGAGTTTGAGTTTAAGATGTTCCAGCTGCGTGGTGAGCACGCGGTCTCCATATCACACCTGGAGGGAGTCATTGCCAGTTTGGAAGGAGACAAGCCGTACAACGCAGGACGGGAACGCCGTGAGGTCCGCGATGTTGCTGTGTTCACCGGAGATGACCCCATAACCAAGACCTGCCGCACTGTGGGTATCCAGACGGACCGGGAGACGTTCATTAAGAGCCCCGAGGGCGATGGAGGCGGGCTCGCTCAAAGCCCCAGTCAGAACCTACCGAAAAAACTCAACTTGGACTCGATCGGACTGAATCTAAAGGCTGAAATGGACCAAGGGCCTTCTGCGCCGCCGCCGCCGCCGCCACCTCCTCCTCTACCAGGTTTCTCAGGGCCACCAGTACCCCCTCCTCCTCCTCCTTTGCCGGGCAACACTGGAGCCCCGCCGCCACCCCCTCCACCACCTCCTCCTCCCCCTGGGGGTGGCCCACCGCCCCCACCTCCTCCACCACCTCCCCCTCCCGGCTTACCTGGCAGTGGCCCACCTCCTCCTCCCCCTCCTCCAGGAATGGGGCCCCCGCCTCCTCCACCTATGGGGGGATTCGGTCTCGGCCAGAAAGCAGACATGGCCCCACGGAAACCTGCCGTCGAGCCTGCGTGTCCCATGAAGCCTCTGTACTGGACCCGGATCCAGATACAGGACAACAAGTACGTATAAGACAGGATCCACTCCACTGGGGCTCCACTGGACTTCAGTTTACAGCTTAGGTTTTTTTATAGATCTGCAAACTCTAACAAGTGAAAGTGAAGCAAAAAAAATGCCAAACTAGGTTTGATGTCATTGAAAATCTGTGGTGCACTTACAGGGTTTGTCCACCACACCACACTACAGAATTTACTGCCTCTTAAAATGTCCCACACTGTGTGTCATGGTCCCCAAAAAATCTATAACCATAGATTTAGCCATTATATTGTAAATTGTGGGGGGTGTTTTGTTTTTTTATGTTAAACTTTAAGCTAATACTTCAAAATCAAACTTCAGTATGATGATTTTAAAGATGCTTTTGCTGTTTCCTTTGTTACTGATGTAAACATGCTACTGTTAAGGACTGCATGGGTTAGATACACAAATATCCTGCAGTCAAAGGAGTAGCCCTGTCATCCCAGTGCAAATGAAGCTGTAGGCATTATTGGCTCTGGGCTAATGGGCTCTCAGTCTAAGGCTTGAATGCTCCTATTCAAAGAGATTTCAGCGATATGGTTGCTGCACCGCACTCCCTCATCTAAAGGCCCTATTGAGATGCTCTGTAATAGTAAGTGGATTATCCAGACCATTTACTGTGGCTGTGGTTGTTGCCTTTGAGTGCCAGCCTTTCAGCTTTATGGCCTTGTATTTCCATGGCTGGATTAGTGGGGAGAAGCTGAGCTGCGGTTCGTGTTCTCTCGCCGGTTGTGGCCAGCGCTCGAGGACTAAGTGTCTGCACTGCAGTAGTTTCGTGTCAGCTATAAATTTAACTGTTAAGGGGCATTAAATGGGTCAGATGTTTAACTGTAGCTGGATCAGCTGTGTGATCTGTGTTAATGGTGTGAAGGTCTGAGTTATGAGGTTTGGGGGGGCTGTAGGGGGGGATGCAGTGTGAGGTTTGAAATGGTGCCCAGTGTCTGAATGTAACCTGAGACGTGGAGTACAGTGGGCAGCGTGTACGACGGGGGGGGGGGATTTAAAGAATTCACTTATAGCCGTAGTCCAATTAGAAAGTTGTCTTGTGGGTTTTTTTCTTTTTGCTAGGAGGGGGAGTCGGGTCTGAGTTTCTTTAGTAAGCTACGTTCCTGCATCAGAGCCATCAGATGTTTGTTGGACTCGAGGTGGGAGAGAACAAAATCCAAGGATTTGTTAGTTTGTTTTTAAGGCGGTATCATTATAAAGCCTCTTGGCTGCCCTAGATAAATATGCTCACCTCTGCAAATGCATGCTTTGGAGACGCAGCTGAACTTGCCTGACCCTAATCTAGTCACTGTTGAAAGGCAGTTGATTGCTCTGGTATTTAAGCCACGATAAGCCTCCAAGCACTTGCACCCAGTGCGGTTACATCCAGGCTCTCTCAGGTGGCCTGCCGGCTGTAATATCGTTCAATGGTGACCTGCAAGAAGAACTGTGACGCGTGAGGAGATAATAGAATACATTTCGGGTGGGAGGAGCCTGCTGATTGTGGCGTTAATGTCATTTTGACGACCAGACGTGATGGGGGTGGGGGGGAAGCAGAGTGAGGCAGGTTGAGTTGAATTAAACAGATGTGTTTTTAACAGCAAACTGCTGAACGCCCTCTTGACTCTTAGACACCTCTCGTTCTCACTTTGCACCTCCGTTTGTTTCTTTTTCCACGTTACTCGGCAACTTCTGCAACACAGCATTTTGTCCTTTGCCTGGAAATGGTGGTTTATTACAGAGACAGGCTTGTCTTTAAACTTTTATTTCTATCACCCGGGTTATAAACGGCGCTCTTAAAAGTCAAGATTGCGACCGTGGCTGCCAGGTTTTTGTCCAAACAGCAAAATGGACAACATCAAATGAGCTTCCAAACATGGAGAACACTCAATTTTGTTTGATTCAAGTAGCCTCCATGTTGCTAGCCGTTCTATGAGAAGCCTTGACTGTGATCTAATGTTTTACACGCTATAACCTCAGTTTTTCATGGTCTGTTTATATTTTAAAAATTTATGATCCGTTTTTTTTTTTTTTTTTTTGTAGCAACAACACTTTATGGTGTTCTCTGGAGGAGCCAAACATCGTCAACGCCAAAGAGTTTGAGGACCTTTTTTCCAAGGCCACGCTGCAACCGAAGAAGAAGCCGCTGTCGGACACGTATGAGAAGAAAGCCAAAACTAAGAAGGTAGCATCATTGGGCTCCACTCACTCCCCGGCTTGGGTTGTATTGACTTTGGGCGCTGTGTTGAAAGCTTAATTCATCACTGTATTCTTTTGCATGTGGTTATCTTGCACGTTTTGCCAGCTGAGGGCAGGCTTTTTCTTTCATTTCTTTCATCTAGCTTTGTTTAATAGAGGCTTTCTGTCTGCCGTCATCTTCACTCGTAAATCCAAGGAAGAAATAACAAAAGGTGAAACAAAAGGAGGGAAAAAAAATTGATTGCGAGCCTCATCAAGCCCTCCTCCAGATTGTTGTCTGTAGTTGCCAGGTCCTACACTGGCTATCAAGTTCACTCCCTTATGTGTGTGTTGGTGTGTGCTTTTCTCCCCCCCTATGATCGAGTTCTGCAGTGTGGTGTAACCAGGGCTTCAGGATTATGCTTTTTCCCTTTTGTGCGAGGTAAATTTTTCAAATCAAGAACAAAAAATCAACACAGATGTGCTTTCTGCCCAATTGATCCACTATTCCCTCTACCCCACCAAAGACTCCTCGATGCCGTCGTGTTAAATCCTGCAACTCTGCACCTCTCTCTCTCTCGCAGCCAGCGCTGCGTCAGCGTCCCGGCTGCCTCGCGGTCCCTGCCAAGGCGTCCGAGCAGTTAAAAATCAGCCGCTGCCCCAGACTTTAACCTCTAAATCCATACGCGTCCCCTTTTCTGATCAATTTGTTAAGGCTCCACTCGGCTCCAGAGGGCCAGAACGTGTATATGTGTGTGTCCATCCCAAGATCTCCCGATTCAGTCGGGTCACTCAGACTGTCCAACATTTGATCCAACACAGACAGCCACATCCAGACACAGATCTCGCCAACTGTGTCCTGTCTGGGCTTACATCATTCTAAAAGAGGTTTGGCCCCCATTAATAACAACATGTTGAAGCAAATTCATAACAATCAAAAAAATCCCATGTCCAACATAACACTTGTCCCCTCCCCCCGGTATTTGAAAGAAGGACGTTTGTGCTACACCGGCTGGGTTTGTTATCTGTGTTTAGACTTTTTGTTCTCAGTACTGTGGTTTTATTTAATTTAAATTTATGCAGTTATTTCTGGGGTTAAAGGGGGAATTGTTTCCGGCTGCCTTGACGTTCAGCTCACTGGAAAGGTCATCGGAATAATAGAAACTTGTTTACTTAATAATTTTCTATCCCTGAAAGTTTATACTCTGAGTGACTGGAGGGGAAATAATTTGCGAGGGAGATCATCTAAATAATAACCAGCAGATGATGGTTTCCAAGAAGTTCAGCTGGTTAAAGTACAGGAAAGAAAGGAAAGCGGGCCACATCTTTTTGGGAAGCTGGGGAGTAAGGGGAAACAGTATAACAGAAGATTAGCTGCTTCTGAGCGGAAGGAGGAAAGAAAATGGATAAGGATATCTTAGATGGTGCAAAAGAGAACGCTATAGGCCCCCCAGCAACTGCAGAGTATAAAAGTACACGTTGTTTACTTGTTGTCTGACAGAGTCCTGCAGTACTGAAACAGAGGCAGGCTCACAACCTCCAGGATATTTGGATGACATTGTAGCATTAGTCATGTTACATTAAGTGATACATGTGATTCACAGGCAAGTATTTTTGGCTCATGAGTTGCATCTGCTTAGACTTCTATGGTAAATGGTAAATGGCCTGTATTTATATAGCGCTTTACTAGTCCCTAAGGACCCCAAAGCGCTTTACATATCCAGTCATCCACCCATTCACACACTGGTGATGGCAGCTACATTGTAGCCACAGCCACCCTGGGGCGCACTGACAGAGGCGAGGCTGCCGGACACTGGCGCCACCGGGCCCTCTGACCACCACCAGTAGGCAACGGGTGAAGTGTCTTGCCCAAGGACACAACGACCGAGACTGTCCAAGCCGGGGCTCGAACCGGCAACCTTCCGATTACAAGACGAACTCCCAACTCTTGAGCCACGATCATCCCCATGAGAGGATGTCACACTGTTTAAATTCCTTCGGGGTGCAAAGGAATAGGGCTTCCACAATTTTCATTGCGTCATCTTTCCACCTAGTTTTGTGAGCGCACCGTCATAGTCCTGGTTGCAAGCGGTTTGATTTTATCAGTTATTCTGAAGCTTAATAAATGTCAGGAAGTGGCTAAATAATCTATGCAAATGTAGTGATGCGTTTGAATCACAGAACAGAAATAAAGTATTCGAATAACTTGCTAAGAAAATTCATATGAGAAGCTAAGCTACTACTTGACCTGCTGTGCAAAAGTCTTGAGCCATTATTCAGTTATCGGAAAAAATGGGAAATGAGTGCAGCAATTATTAAACTGTGCAAACATGCATGGAAATACAATTTATAAGGCAAAAACAGTTTATACTTTAAAGTCAATATTTTTGGTGTGACCACCTTTATTCTTTAACAGAGGCTGAACTCTTTCAGCTTTCTTATCATTTCTGTAAGTAGTCTTCAGGAGTAGTTCTCCAGGCTTCTTGAAGGACATTCAGGGCTCTTCCGTGGATGTTGGCTGCCTTTTGTTCCGTTCTGTCAACATGATCCCACCCTGCTTCAGTAACGTTGAGATCCACTGGCTAAAATTCAGCCCCAAATCCTGACAGAGCCTCAACTGTGTTTTACAGATGGCTTTAGATACTCACTGTTGTAACGCTGTTACTGTATCGACAGTGATTTGAACCAGAATTTTCAAATATGGATTCATCACTCCATGAAACCTGTTGTCGGTGCTTTTGAGTCGAGCACTTCTTCTTTTATCCTCCACTTGTCCAATTTCTTTTCTTCACAATTCACACCAATCGGAATCACTGTTGATGCATAAATACTATTTTTATGGCTCTCAAACTGTATTTTCATTGGCATTTTTTAAATATTCCCTAAAATACAAGCGAAAAGTGTCTGAAGATTCAATTTAAAGTTCTTTCTTTGCCAAATTGTCTGTTATGTGCAGACACATTGTTTTGTTTTTTTATGCTTGAAGGATTCATAAGTCAGTGTTGAGTGGCTTCACAGCCACAGCTAAGAAATGTTTTGAAAGGCCGCGAAGAAGCCAGGACGAAATATTCTGCAGGGCTTCTTTCAAAAATACAACAGTGTTTGGCTCCTTAGACGTAAAATATAAAGAGTTTTTCACTGTACTGTATTTCCCATAACTGACCTGTTCTTTCTTCATCTACTTGTTTCAAATTGTAATAGTTGTTTCTTAATAAAATAAGTAAAATAAACAGACTTCTGTAGAAGAGATCAAGAAACTTCATGCGCAGTGGGACATGCTTCCCTTTTTTGATTGTCTGTCTTCCTGTAAGCTTCTGGCAGCGCTGCACCTTCACCTCCCTCTAAGTTGTAGGAGGTTTGTTAATAAATCTGTCTTGTTCTGTAGTTTTCGCAAAAATCATTCTCCCCACGTGGTTCTTTAAACGCACTCGGAAGCTTTATAAATGTCTGCCCAGAACAGAGATTTAAGCACGACTGTTGAAAAGACTCTTTTATTCTGGAGGTTCTGATTGGACAGGGATGTAGGTGATAGCTTCTCAGTTTGGCGTGACGTCTTCCTCTGCGCAATACCGGCTGACACACATGTGGGCTACCTGCCTCCCATCTGTCAGCACACTCATTTTCAGTCAACGTTGCCAGCGAATCTGGTTACGTATCTGTATTAAGGAGTCTTTGTTTGTCTCCATTTGTGTGTTTCTGCGTCTGTTTTTATTTGCGCGTCTGCGTGTGCCCGCTTGCTTGAACACACCTGTGTGGTGACGGCACGTCCCCCGCAAGTCATTATGCACTTGCTCAGAAAGTGTTGCCAGAACATGCTAACACCACAGCCCCGGGGGCTGTGGACGGCGAGAGGAGATGAGTGGGTGGGAAAGGAATGTGTGTGTACATTATGCATATGAGCCACTTCCCCGTTTTCCAGCAACTGCACACGCCAAGAGTTGAAACTCGGGGGATGCAGGCGATGCCTACATGAGTGAGTTAATCTTTATCATGTGTGCCATAGAAAAATCAAAGCTCTTGTTTACTCTGGAGCTCGTCTCTCTGCGCCGATTAGCATATCAAAGCTGAGGGGAGCTCTCTCACCGGGGAAGATGGGACCGGGGGTATAATTGCACGCATGTGGCTTCACCCCGATGGCTGGTGGAGGCGATAAAGTATGGGCACCTATGTGAGCGGGGGAGCAGGCGATGGGCACGTCGGTGCATTTTTGAGGATCGAGGAGGGGAGGGAGGGATGATGATGATGATGATGAGGGAATATTCCGGTTAAATATGCCGGCGTGTGCGTGTACAAATATGCACATTAGTAAACACAAAAACTGAGGTCTCTTTTATGCACATAAATCAGAGCTCTATCAAGTTTATACATGGCAAGTTAACAAACAGCAGCTTTACGGGTTTATGGGAATAACTTATAAGCAATCGTACTACGTTTATTAAAGACATATTTGAAGTGGTGGCTATGACGTGGGAGAGTGGGCGTAAGATTAACACTTCTGGGCGAGACTGGGGTTGCTGAGTGTATCGCAACTGGTTATTGATGGGAAGTCTCGAACCAGTTGTTATTGTAACATTTGCCTGGGTGATTTCAGACAGATAGTCAGAGAGACATCACTGCGGAGCAGGCCGCTCGCTCAGACGTGGCTGTGTAAACTATCCGTTCGGCTCGGATTCTGCATCACCCAGGCCGCATCGCCTAACACCGGCCACCTGCTTCAGCTCAAGGCTCTGACATCTCAGTGTCTCCTTCCATGATTTTGTTTATTTTCTTAGACTGCTCGCTTTCCCCCCCCCCTTTCTTCCTCTTTCTCTTGACTCGTCTCCGTTACTCGAGCGTCCTCAGCCGTGTCGGGTCAGTTCTCTTGTTCTCCACCGGAGGGAGGCATTAGCTATTGGTGTCTACCTGTCTCAGCATCAGCATCTCCCGGCTCTCTCCACCTACCCCGAGCTGTTTGCGTGTCTCGAGGCAAGCATCCAACATCACTTGTCTTTTCTCATTAACTTAACTGTTTAGGCTAATTGGCGACTTCTGCAAAGGTTCCTCGCCGCTTTTAGTGCAGCCCATCCAGAGTGGTTAATTAGAGGTGTTGGGAAAGCCTGGTACTCAGCCGTCTCATAGTCCCCAGTGTAGGAGATCCCTAGTGATCCAGGTAATAGAGCTGGAAGCAGCATGGCACCCACTAACGCCCTGTAATGCAATACCAACTTCTAAGGCTTCTGCTCTCCAGCTCCCACTGGACAGCCCAGTAGCCGACAACACCATAATACCTAATGAAGAAGCCTGACACATTAACTTTTAGAGCGGGGCTTTACCTTGCCAAAACGTTCTCTGGTTTTACGGCTAATTCAGTCATAAGTAATTGTGACCATGTGTAGGCACAAATAAAAATCCTGTGAATTTATAGTTACTGCTTCTCTTTGCCGTGCTCTTCAAGACTGTCCTTTTATGGTGCCACTTTTTGCCTTTGTACTTTCACTGCGACTTGATATTTTTTGATTATATCTCGCACGTGTTTTCTGGTAAACTTTGGAGGAGGTGCTTTTCCTAACGTTCGCTTTCTCATTAATGTAACTTGATAAAGAGGGTCCCGGCTATGTGTGTGCGCGCGCCACATTTCCCGGTAGTTTGCGTCACGATGATGGGTTATCACAATTAGTGCTGATTAGTTCGGTCATTTGGGTCAATCCCGGGTGATTCGCCGACTGCTGGGACTAACTGGGGCTTTGGGCGCTCTGTCTCGCTGGTCGTCCGTCACCTGCCACGGAGGGGAACTGGTGAATTTAACCCACCCTCTCGCTGCTCGAATGAACTTTTTATTCACCGTCTGTTCCTCAGGTTATTTGATGTCACATTTTGAATAATGAGGGATGATTTGCGTAAAGAGTAAATGTCATGTTAAGCTAAAAAACTGCATTTTTCTATAACCCATATTTCATATTTGAATCCCCCCACCACACCCCCAACTCTCTCGATACTTTATAATGTAAATTATTTTGTGGTTTGTTTGGTTTTTTTCTTTCTCTCCAGATTATCAAGCTGCTGGACGGGAAGCGTTCCCAGGCAGTTGGCATCCTGATATCAAGCCTGCATCTGGAGATGAAGGACATTCAGCAAGGTGAAAAAATCTTTTCCAGCGTCATCTAGAAGCTTGCAAACACTACATTATTTTCCTGCCTTTCACAGAACAAACTCGTATTCCGATTCAGCTGCGATAAACTAAATTTACTCTCCTCTTCACCATTAAAGTGAGCAGGACTCCTGAGGAGATGCAGATGGAGTTATTTTTAGAGATGAGATAGTGAACTCTGCAGCAGAGGAGAATTTCCAGTGTCTTGACAGCTACTAATTTGTAACTCCAGACACTTTTTTTCTGGATTAATTTGTTTCAAGTGGAAAGTGGATGATTTTTCCAGTTACCACTGTGGGAAAGAAAAATCCTCAATTTGTCAAAATGTGAGACGGCCACGTCGCGATGAAAGCAGCCTTTCGCTTTTTCTGACAGGCCTCCTGTGCTGGTTAAAGTCAAATTGCCATCTCCTTCATTTTAAGAGCTGAATAGATTGATTGCATTCTTGACGGTTCTGTGGAAAATGCACGCATACATGTGCATGTCTAAAGTCCCTGCATGGGTGAGTAAACGCATAGTATGTGTGTTGGGGACATCATAGGTGGGCCAGGAATTAGTCCGGCCCTGGGACTGTGGCGGAGAATGGCTGCCGCCTGCTTGTCTGAGCATGCGGCCAGCAGATCTGTTTATTGTAGCCAGTGACGGTTTCCACAAGCCTAATGGGACTGACACCCCACTAATGATCTAAGCATGTACAAAACCACGTTCCACAGTTAGCAGACACTGCGCTACCACATAAAACCAACTCAAAACACAAGCCAGAAAAGCGGATACACCAGGACAACCATCCTGTTTCGATTTCTTTTTTTCTCCCCCCTTTCAGTTCAGTTTCTCTTCTGTTCCAGTGTCAGTTTGGTAAAAAAAAGGCCGGCTCACACCCAGCGTGAGGCTGCTTCCTTGTGCTTTAATGGGAGGTGTATGCGAAATGGACAATTTGAATTTGACAATGAAGGACAGCACCTTAATAAGCACTTCTGAGGGCGCTAGTCCCTTGCTTCGCCTGCTTGCCTCCCCTTTGTTGCCAAATTAAAAGGACATGGTACATGTAATGTAATTACAGCTACTAGGGAGGGAGAGAGTGGGAAGCAGGGAACTAGAGAAGGCAGTACTCGGGTTAAGAGCAAGGGGGGGTCAAATGCACCCGTGGAAGTGACTGGGCGACCTCAAGGGCCACCATGGTTCAAGGGCAAAGGGAGGCTCTCCCCCCCACACACACCACACACCACACACCACACACCACACACCACACACACACACCACACACACACACACCACACACACACACCACACACACACACACACACCACACACCACACACACACACCACACACCACACACACACACACACACACACGAGTGAAAAGTGGAAGGAGAGGGTGTGAAGCCGTTGGCAGGCACGCTTTGATCTGTCGGTGTGGAGAGATATCCGGCTCCCCTCGGATCAGAGTGCTCCTGTGCACACTGAAGCAGGCCCCCTTTGGTGGGTGATTGACGGCTGCGTGGCTGAGGGACTGAATAATCCACTCTAATAAGATGTAGGAAATGGACCTCCAGCGTTTTCTCTGATCCAGACGTCGGGACCACATTGACAGCTTCTCTGCAACAGAACAGCTGGGAACCAGAACGCAAATTGTTACCTTGTTAGGTGGAAGTAGTCGCTGGCCAAAATTGTTAACATTACCTGTGCAAGTTTAATACACGAGACATTCAACTGATAAAAAAAAGAAAGAAATCTGTTCTAAAGACATTTTTGCAGACCTTTTTTTGTTTGGTTTTTAATGTGTTTTGATAATCAGAAGTGCCTTTTTAGTTCCATTGGTTTCAGTATAATTAAGACAAGGACAAAGCACCAGATTCTCCTGCACTGAGCAGCTCACACCAAAACAATCAGGATGAATAAGCAGCCGTGTAGTCCAGCAGAAACGCATGTAAACTAGATTTTATGATGTTCAGCTTTCTTCTTTTGGGTCAAATAAGTGTCATAAGTTTTGTAAATTTCAGCAGGTTTAGCTGATGTGGTATGTTGTGTAGTTTATGATGGCAAATGTTTGCAAACTTTAGCTTAAATTTGCAGCATAAATTGCTGATATTAGTTTTCGACTGATTGACGCGTCTCCTCTGTGGCCACGGCAACTGAGTAGCGCATTTCAGAGGAGCAGGTCGTGCACAGACCTTCTCGGCTGACAGCGACCAGACAACCATGAGCTGATCCAAAAGCAGTGTTGACCGTACCCACTTCTACGTGCATCACTAAGCTATAAACCTACGACACGGTCTCTTTCTGTGATCGTTTCATTTTGCCTTCTGTTTACACACTCGAACGTACAAAAACCTTTTAAACGATTGCCTGTTGCATTCACTTCCTATCTGCTCCGGCATCCTTTGTTTTTCCTTAGTGCACCATCTACTGCCCACCTCAAACTCATTAGTTGGCTGTTGGTGGTTCTAGCTGTGAGCTCTGAGGTTAAGCAGTTTCAGGCTTTCCTTTCTTTGCCGTGCTGACGGGCTTCGTCCCCCAGTTCGCTTGTCCACGACAAGAGGGGGGAAAGGAGCTTCGGCGTACACTCAGCATCTGCGGTCTCAGACTCAAGTGTGCTCAGCCTGGCCACACTCCCAGCTTTACTACCTCAAGCTAATATTGTAAATTAGGTGTATAATTCAGTTAAATGGCAACTGAGTTATGCACTTCACTTGTTTTGTTTGTTTTTTTAATGTCATTCTTTGTTTTACTGGTTTGGGAAATCTTTTTCTGTCAAATATGAATATAGGCTCTATAAAGCTGCCACAAATGTAATGTTCCATTATTCAGCCTGTAAGTAAATTAAAGGGCTGTTGTGGGTCTGTTCTTTATAACACCGACTGCTTCTGTTATCTTTTCCAGCTGTTCTTAATGTGGACAATTCTGTGGTGGATTTGGAGACAATTGAGGCTTTATATGAAAACGTAAGTAGCGTGTGTGTGACATTTAAATGTCTAAACAAAAGTTTCTAAAGTTTTCACAAGTTTAAAATAAAACTAGATAACATCTACATCAGGGGAAATTATCATTCGACTCCCTGCTGAATTTGTACGTTTTCTCTAATTTTTTTTTTCTGTTAGCTTCATTTTAATGGCGAGATACAGAATATCAATATTTCCCCCACTATATATGGTGTTACCGAAGCAAATAAGGTTTCTATACAGATGCATCTTAAAATCTTCTCTAACAAAAAGTTGAATCACGTATATTTCATCACAGTATTGAGCCACATCTTTGTAATGACCTTTGCATTGTCTCTCCATAGAGGGCCACCAGTGACGAGATGGAAAAGATAACGAGACATTATGAGACATCCAAAGAAGACGAAGTGAAACTGCTGGACAAACCTGAACAGTAAGATTTTGTTTTGAATCAGGTCTCACCAATTTGATTATGTGTGAAAGGATACAGAGATATAGAGCTATGGATATCTATCTCAGGGCTTCGTCATTAGTTTCTGCACAAAGTGTGCATTTTTACATAGCCTTTGCGTACGTGCAAAAATGTGCATTAATGGACACTGCTTCAGTAGTTTTTGTCAGGGTTAAGCAGTCCAGCCAGTTAACGAGGCCTGGATCCAGCGGTGCCATTCAGCCTGGCCTTCCTATTTCCATGTTTGACCAGAGCTGTCACTATAGCCTCCTGAGTCATCCCTACTCAGTGTCTACCTCCATCAGCAGGGTCTAATCACACAGGATGTTACCACTCCACTCCGCTCCCCTCCGACACGGCACTGTTTACATAAGTCGTCCCGCATCAGGCCAGAGCTACCTTTGATCAGTCTCCGTGCGCCGCTCGCCGCTTTCCTCCACCCGACCCCGCGGACCTTTCAAACCCAGCCGAGCAGCGCGGCTCATGACTAGCAGCTGCCTGCCTGCGAACAGCAACGTTGACTCAGTCAGCCTGCGTGGGGAAGCTGGGCCTGCCAAGGATCCAAAATAGTTCTTCCTGTTAGACGTTTTGTTTAATTCTGTCATAACACATCCCATACTCTTCCACCTCCTTCTCATCCTCTCTCTGCCCCTCCTCCCCTTTTGTTTTTCAGGTTTCTCTATGAACTCTCTCAAATTCCGGACTTTGCGAGCCGAGCCCGATGCATCATCTTCCAGTCGGTATTCCTCGACACCGTCTCTTCTATACGTCGCAAGGTGGAGATCATCTCCAACGTCAGCAAAGTAAGAACGTCACGACAACAAACTGCTTAAAAAGTGTCCGCCTACAAGAACTAACCCCAAACAAACTGTGTTTGTCAATGTCAGGAGTTGCTTGATTGCAACAGTTTGCGGGATATAATAGGTCTCGTTCTGGCCTTTGGGAACTATATGAATGGAGGGAACAGGACGAGAGGGCAGGCTGATGGCTTTGGGCTGGAGATCCTCCCCAAGCTAAAGGACGTCAAGAGCCGGGTAAAACCGTTAAAGGCTCTAAAGTCTTATAAAAGTAGAGTAATATCCTAGTGAGCTGATTCATGCCCTTTACCTTAATTGTCTGTTTTGCTGTTTTCTTTCTTCAGGACAATCGCATGAACTTGGTGGATTACGTGGTTTTATACTACTTGCGTAATTTTGATGAGGTAAATTAATCATTTTAAAAAAAATAAAGTTTAACAGCTTTTAAATGTCTCCTAAGTAACACGTTGCTTCATTATTGCAGCATGCTGGTACGGAAAAGAGTGTGTTCCCTCTGCCAGAGCCACAGAACGTCTTCCAGGCTTCTCAGGTTAAGTTTGATGACCTCGCCAAAGACCTCCGAAAACTCAAGAAAGATCTGACCGGTACGACGTGCCCCACTCGTATAAGCGGGTTCATTTCTACCACATTGAATTTATTGCTTAGGTTATCTTTGTTCCCCAGTAAATCAGTCAGCGTAATTGTATACATTACCATCTTTCACCAGAGCAGTTTAAATGTAAATGCACATCCCGTGGACTCTCCCCTCCCTCTGCAGGGAGGTTTCTGGGTTTATTCAGGACCTCGAATGGCCCGAGGGAGCCTTTCCCAATTCCCAGATATTGTATCTTAACAACCGTGTCATCATAACACGACAGGCTTTCCTGTTACAGGACTAGTGGCAAGACATTTGGCATCTTTATATCTTTGTCTGTGCAGCATTTAAAGCTAGAGTAAAACCCAAAAAACAAATTCCAGGTCACTGAGGATACATCAGAGGGACAATAGGGGGATTAAAAATTAAATACACTTTTGATGTTCTGTGCTGGTAGTGTCCTGGGCGCCGAGCCACTCAGTAACCCAGCCAAGCAGCCAGTTAGTCTTGGCCAGGGCCACACGGAGGTTAAAGGCGATGCCCCCCGGTGCCCCTTGTGTCTGTCGTTATTTAAATCAACCAATAATACGGCATATGAAAGCAATTAGATATGCTCCACAGCTCTCCCCTGCGTCTTTCAGATTGCTGTTAAAGCCCTCTCCTCTCTGACCCGAGGGAAAAATACAAAGAGTCTACTAAAGTACCCAGACCCACCTCAAGCTGTCACTCATTTATTAGGAAAAATGGAAGACCTGAAGACAATAAATGCAACACGAGGGCCTTCGTATTTGATCTCTGCTGCAACGCAGTCTGGCACAGTAGTCCTTAGGGGTATTTGCATCACAGGGCAAGCCCTGGATTCTGGATGTTTGCTGAGCTCCACCTATGACTCCCACCATTTTTATCCTCTCCAGCCGCCAGGAATAAATATTTATGCCAGGCTATTATAAACCAGCCAAAAGAAAGCAACTGGTCTTAATTATAAAGCTAACACAGATCACTTCCATCCACATCGAGAGCACTGCCTGACACTGAGAAGCTAACATCGGATCACGCTTTGGTTTACTCGCACTGTTTGACTTTGGCGAGCAGAGCAGCCCACCCCTCAGGTGGTGACTGCAGTGGTCGCCGGTGTCTTGCCCTGCAGCCTTGGGTCAGAGGCAAGGAGTTGTGATGCTGAGAGTGAGAACTTCATCCCTGCTGAGCTTAGTCCACCTCCGTGGGCCATGGGCACATTTAGGATACTGTATGTTTCTGAGCTTTTGAGCTGAGTTGCTCCGGAGAGGGCTTGCCGTCCACTTGGCTGCCCTCTTCTTCACTGGCTTGTGCAGAAACGTGATCCTCTTTTGATGGGGCTTCCTGTTTGGGAAGAGGGTGATGACCTTTTCTGTGCTGCTCTCAGAGGGAGAGGGATGAGTGAGAGGCCATAAGGACTTAAACCTACTGTAGGACTCGGAGCTCCCAGTGAGACAAACCATGCTGTGGTTAATTTGTGCATCAGTCTTTAGAACTCGGCACTAAAGATTAAGTTTATCATTAAAATTTGGCACAACTCAAAGTTCTTAAGTCTTCCCAGAATTCCTTTTCCCTTCTCGACCAGCGGCTACCTACTAAAAGATCTCTTTAACGGCCACATAATTGAACCAGACAGATGGGAAGGGATGCAACCAAATGAAATGGGATCAAATAAAAAGAAACAGTCAGAGCTCATTTGCTGCTCAGGGGAGTTTAGTGTTTCACAGAAGTCCCGGCCTAGGTTAGGCATTCATCACTGTGGCAAATCAGACAGTGTCCCGATTTTAAATGGCCTTTTAATGTCAGGTTCAGGCTGGGCCTTTAGCCTGAGGCCTGTTTTACGATGGAGCCTCAGCTTGGAACAGAATGAGTGAATTCTGTTGACCAAACAAGGCAAAAATTACTCTAAAATCGGATCCTTTTTTATGTTGGTTGATTTGTTGCAAGTAATCGTGCGATTTTCTAGCTTTTTGAATACGAATAAATTTGTCAGCACATTGCAGAATGGCTGCATAGACCCGGATAACCCCAGGTCCATATGTCACATACCCAAAGAGCTAAAAAATGGATGGATGCATTTGAAATGTAAAGTTTGTCTATATCTGTAAAGATATAGACAAAAGCACCTTTTCCTTTTAATGCATCTTGAAGCCATATTTCAGTGCTGCTGCTGATATTCAAAGTCCTGCCTGAAGCTTCTACCTGTCAGTGCTGTATTTCCAGCAAAAAAGGGAGAAGAGTTGTAGTTAGGTGGATATGAGTTGATTTATGAGGGATGGAAAGGAGAGAGAACGCCTTACCCTACGGCAGTCTCCTGGCTGGCCTTGCTGAGAGGTGATAGCATTTTTCATCCCATAGAAAGGAGAGCTGGATACTGACAGACCACTGGAACTAAAGATAATTGGAGATCAGTGAGAGAATTCACTTTCCAGGTATAAATAACTAGAATGTGCCACGGCTGGAGCACTGGACTGGTTTAACCTCCTGGGGGGAAAAAAGAGTGCAGCAAAGTTTATGAAGTTCACTGTTACATTCTGAATATAACTTACATTAAAATGTGATGTGATGTGGGAACTGGGATTTAAAGGGCAGAGCTGTTGTTGTCTGGACAGAGAGCCCAACAAAGCAAAGAGTAAAAATCCTGTTTTTATGTTCTACTACATCCTCCCAATGCTGGCTCTGTAAATTGTGTATGGTGCGCATGTATATATGCAGTACCTCTGATGGTAATTCACATTATTATTATTTAAATTTAATTAGTTTATTCAGCGTCCTTTTAAATGAGAAGTCTTATTTAAGAAGATATTATTAGGTACACCTATAAGAAACCATTTAAAGTACATTAAATAGGTGCTGTAAATTTCAGTGCGTACTTTAAAATAAATTTCTTTCATTATACTTTTTTACTAAAGATTAAAAAATGCATTTGTAATGCAAGAAGACTATTAATTTACATTAATTTACAGAGCTGATTAAGTCGTCTATTACTCCATTATCTTTAAAAAAAAACTTGCATGCAAACATTAAGATTAGTTTTTTTACTTAAGCTTAATTTTTGTACGTATTTGCGATTAGCTCACTTACACTCACGTTACCATTAACAGAAGTTTGGCTTTATTTTTCTGGCCTGATGGCGTCAGTCATTTGCTTGCAGGAGAGTCCTCCTCCTGAATGCACTTTTTTCCAAAAAATGTATTATCACTCCAAGACAATGTCTCAAACCCGAGCCCTGGGCTTTTATTCTTTACAGCTGTTGTGTTTTTGTGGGCTTCCTCCTTGCGGCCTTTGCTGTCTGGACCACATTTGGAAGCGAGCCGCCTCTAAATTGTAGACTTGCTGTTTTGAACACTTTTTTTTAATGGGTCTTTTTGAGTCGGGGGATTTTTGTTAAGGAAACGTGGTTTGTTCAAACAGGATATTTTGGTTGTCATGTTTGTGTGCTTGCTGAGTTCTGTCTTTTTATTTGAATAACTGCTGGCTCCCACTTTTAAATAGAGCCCTGGATTCCAGAACGAGCGGCTGTTGACGTAGTTGCGTCTCAGTTTTAATGCTGGGATGTCGTGCTTCCTGTCTCGTTTAATAAGACACCCAGTAAATAAAACCAAGCAATAGAGCGGGTTTACCGGACTACAGGTGCGGCAGCTCCGCATGCAAACGCACGAGAGCCAAACTGAGATGTTAAAGCGGCGACACAGTGAAGTTAGACTGCGGCCAGACCTGTTAATGCTCTTGTTCTGTTGCAGAACTATTTAGCTATGCTGTCATAAGCAAGTTTAGGTATTTATTGCTGCCATTAATGACTTACAGGTTGAAGGATTGTGCAAAGTTCTTTTTGCCAGGCGTCTGTGTGTGTGTGTAGTTACAGTTGAGAGGAAATGGAACACGCTCACTCACGGCTGTTTCCTCTGAACTTGTGTGAGTTGGATCATTTGGCACGGCAGAGGGGGGGGGGCATCCACAAACAGCAAACACATCTGCTCCGCTCACACATGTGGCCAGCGCTGAAGGTAGAATACAAATGAAATGGTCACCATTGTGTAAACTAGTTTTAAATAAACCTCGACAATATGCAAACTGGCATGTGCCTGATGCGTAAATCGAGGCGCGGGGTGGGAAATCTGAGGATGGGTGAGAAAACTGGTTTAAATGTGGAACTAGAGGACAAAATAAAAGCGCAGCTTTGTGCTTACTGTAAGCACTCGTTTAAGGCCAAATATTACAGGCAAAAACATCTATGCATTACACTCTGAATATTTGTATTTTATAAAGATGAAAAAACGGTGCATTCGTATATCTGTACCTCTCACTTTAGGCCCTTCTTTCATCTCTTTTTTCTTTCTTTGTTCTTTCCTTCTTCTAGCGTGTGAGAAGGATGTGCAGAAAGTCTGCGCTAACTCATCAGAAGAACACCTGCAGCCTTTCAAGGACAAGATGGAGGGATTCGTCTGTGCTGGTGGGTGAAGTTAACATGTTCCTGTTTATCTAAAACAAGGAAAGAAATGTTCCTTATTTTTCTTCTCTTTGTAGTTTTACTCTTAAGTGCCATGATCATGTAAATACGTGTGGATTTGATGTTTTTTCTGAGGAATGTCTCATTTCACATGGCTGCTTTTACCTATAAGAATCCTCCAAAAATAATGTCCACAGTCTTCATTATCAACACTAAATATTTGCCAAAACATAACACAAAGATTACTATTTAAATTAGTACAATTACTATTGTGATGTGCGTGTAAACCTTGGCTTTCCTTTCCAAATGTTCAGCAGTAACCATTTCCTGCTGCTGTTAAATTAAGATGAGGGATACGTTGTTTAATCTTTCCCGCTCCCTTTAAATGACACTGAAGTCCTTTCCCTCCAATAGCCATAATGGATGTTTGCCCTCACTCGTGCTCATGAGTGGGCCTGGCTCATGTGAAGGTGTTTTAAAAAATAAAACAATCATTTGGAGAGATGATTTACAACCAGTGAGATGGCTGCAAAACCGAGCTCCGGGAGACAGAAAGGCCCCGTTTTCACCCTGACACACAGCATGAGTCCTTTTTAAAACGGGGAGCTGTAATTATGTTTTGTTTTTTGGGGTTTTTTGCTACGTCAGACAGTCAGCTCGTTGGTAGAGAACCCGTCTCCTGGTGAACGTGGGTGTTTTTGTTCTTGCTGAGAAGGGGCGTCTCGGTGCCCTGTAAGACAGCATGAGGACAGGAGTCTACAGGCCTGTAGAAGAGATCACGTTGCGTTTAACATGGGTCCTATGTACTCGTGGGTTCCATAAAGCTGGCAGGACATCCTTAGCTGTGGCCTAATAAAGCCGACTCGCCTCGGTGGATCACTCTTAGGGACCAGGAGCAGATCTGCACTGACAAACTCGGACCATCTTGTCTCCTTTCTGACCCACGCATTAGCAAAGTCCTCTAGTGTTCGCTTGTCAAACTCATTTTACACAATGGGCCACATATAGCTCACTTAAGTGGGCCGAAGCAGTAAAACTCCACTTTTTGACGGTGTAAAGAGTTTAACTGCACATTTTAATGCTTCAGATTTCTTAATATAAGAATAAGCTGTGCAATTTCATCTCCGTCTATGTGATAAACCAAATTCTGCTGTAAATAAAATAAATCTCTCAGCACGACTCTTCAAGCTTAGAAATGACAAAATTAATGTGTAAAACTGCAGAAATAGTTCTGGTATATTATTGCACAAACTATGCTGGAATTGTATTAATTTCCAGAAAATTTATTATGGTATTCACTGTGGATCCACTTAAAAAAAACATACGTTTCTACAGTAGATGGTGAAAAAACTGAAACTTTTTTGTCATTAAGTGGTTCATTAATCATTACTTAATTACTTTGGCATAGTATAAATGTCTGTGTGGGAGGTCTTTATCAGTAGAAAAAGATGTAAAACTAAAAAGTCCAAAATGTATACCCCCCTCCACATTTTCCGAGGCTATCCAGTGGATTGGAGTGGACCTAATGTTTGATATCCCTGCTTTAGGGTGATGAGAATTCCTGGAAATGACCCAAAAGGAAGAGTGTAGGGAAATCCACCACATCTGATTTAAACCACTTTCGCTAACTGAAGTGAGGCAACAGTGGTAGCTTTAATATTGTGATCACATCCTTAGGCCTGGTGGTGCCTGCATAAATGGATACTGTGGTTCTAGAAACTGAGCAGTGAGCCAGCTGAGCCCTCTTGTCTCAAAGGCTTTCTACCTGAACGGCAGTATGTAACCATAATTACGAGACTTCCATTAAAAATAAACAATTCTCCATTGCTCTTATCCTGTAACCTTTATCCTCTGGAATTTGCTTGTTCTTTTATTTTAATTTCTCCGTCATATGTCCAACCTTAAATTTTATATTTATTTCATCCTGTATACTGATTTTCTGGAATATGCCTCGGTTTGTTTCCTTTGTTTAATCTTAAAATAAAAATCCAGGTTACGCTTTTTCTTTTTAAACACATCTAATCAACCACTTTTTTTTCTTTGCCGTTTTATTGGACGCTCTGAAACCTCTGGGGATACTGACACTGGCATATTTTTCATGTTGAATATACACCGTGACTAATTGAAAACAAATTCCTGCGCCTTTTTTCATTTTTTTTATCTCGGCTTGCGTAAATCTCGTTTCACCGTCTCTCCTCGGAAAATGCGTGTGTATCATCACCTCCTCGCGCTTCCTTTGTTGTTAGTGAGTCAGTAACCAAAACTCCACTCGCTCAGACTGCCTGTGAATTACGTAGATGAAGTGAAATTTGCGCTTAACAACTGTCCAAGGAGCCACTTCTAATCTAAAGTCTTTGAGATGTGTCTCTGTTCTGTTAGTGGAGTTGTTCAGGGGTGAAAAGGGGTGTTTGGTTTGTTTTTATATCTCCAGCATCCCCTCTCAGACTGCTCTACATCTCTTTGTCATCTGGCTGCGAGGTAAAGCGGCAGTTTGGAAAAGTGTGTCAGAGTTTTAAAGCCTCGCTTTATTGTCCTTCTCAGCATGCGCGTCTCATAACTTTCTAGTTAGCGACTAGTGGTTTCATGTTTGCACGGGGGAGCGGAGGAAGAGAAACTTCACACATCCTCTCCCTCTCTGAGCCAATCTCTCTCTCGCTCTCCCTGAACCCTCCCTCCCGACTCCTATGCCACCTCTGCAAAGTCGCACCAGAGGGGTACCTCAGGCGCCAGCCTGACCCCCACTGAGACTAACGCCATTGGTCACGGCCCCACTCCTCTCCCCCCCCCCCCACCACCTCCCTTTATCCCAGACATTGCCACCCCCCCTTCATTAGGTTTACCTTAACCCTCTTGCCCACATACATGTTTAAAAAAAAAAAAAAAAAGAGAGAGAGATGAAAAGTAAACCGGGTGGTTGATCGAAGGCTTTAGTTCACCTTCTCCCAGAAGACCCCCAAACCTGCCTTTGAACAATTTTTTGGAGACTCCCCCCTCTTAAATCTTCAAGTAGGAAAGGTCCCCCATCATTGTAAAAAGGATGAATCTGGAAAAATGCTATAAATCTGAGATCACAGGCACTCTCTGGCCCTAGATAAATTCTTGCACCTCGGCCTGGCCCGCCGCACACATCTGCCTTGCATTTAGACACTTTTACATGGCAGGAGTCCACAGGAGCCTCCAGTTCCCAAGCCTCTCCGCTCAGCCCTCCACCCCGGCTTCAGCACTGCATCGACAACACACACACAGACACGCACACCTCAGCAAACGGACCACCATCCTGAGGCTGAGGTGAGGGACGTGGGGACTCGCGTGCACAAACACACAGAAGTAATGTCAGACTTTACAAAGTGCTTAACAGTTGCTTGGATAACATGCTCACCGTCAGTGACATCTCAACCCCCACAGCCCTTCTTCTTCTCCCCTCAGCTTTGAGGATGATTAATGAACACAGCGCCCCCCTCTGGAGTCCGCTTTTAATGAAACATTTGGTTAGCAGTGTCTACACAAGCCTCATATTTTGCCCCATGACCTGTCTGAATGTTTTCTTTCTGTGTTTTTTGCAGCTCAAAAGGAGCATTCTGCTGAAGAGGACCAACTTAATGCATCACAGAAGAGGTGGGAAATGCACTGTAACAGCTACAAGCTAATAAATGTTGGAGGAAAAGTTACACTGGAACAAACAAAAAATCATATTTTCCCATCAACACAGGGAAGTTTGCCAAGTGTTAGTGATTGCAGGCGCCACACAGCTGTGAGTAATGTAGCAAGCCTCAATATGAGGAGATAAAGTTTGTGGTATCTGATAACTAATGCTTTCTATGCATATAGCTGTATGCACATATTAAGGATTCTGCAAAGATGCACCAGTCTCGGCATGTAAGCACTTTGATGAGTGAGGCGGCCATTCGTTGGACAGGTATAAGATGATGCATATTTCACATTTATTGTTGAAGATTGGGCACACATTCATACGTGCACAAGGAGAGATTATTTGAGTTATTTATCTTTAAGACAGTTAAGCAACATGTCTTGGGCTTATCACCCACGTACTTTCACTGGATCCTCTGTGCTTCCTCCCTTGCAGTTCCAATCATTCTTATCTGCCATGTTTTGTGCAGAAGACTCCTGAGAGTTTTCTGAGAGGCATCTGATTTATAGGCGCGAGACCCACCGGCAGCTGCTGAGCTCACCGTCCGAGAGAAATCATATCTGGAACGTATCATATTGGAAAAAGATGGTGGAGCAGACAAACAAAGCAAATAGATTATTTTTTACCGTGTTTGGATAGCGAGCGGGATTGTTTGCTTTATATCGTAACTCGCCCGCTTCCAAAATAAATCAAGAAAAGTGCATAAAGGAGAAAGCGAAAGGCTCCGGACGCGAGTAAATGTAAACTATAAACAATTAGAAAGTTGATTGCTTTGGACAACACTAACTCAGCAAATGGCCCCGAGCTGTTCTGTTTCATGTTGCTGCTTTGAGCCAAGATAATCACCGAGAGAATGGCTACACCTCTCCTCCTCCCCGGCCCCACCCTCGCCATATAGCGATGTTTCTGTTGAACCAGGCGCGCGTGCCTTTGTCTGCACCCCCCTTGTGAATGAGTGACACCACTGTAATGAAGGTGTTGAACTTGGAGGGGAATATTGATCAAAAGGGCCCCGCAGCTGACAGCACCTTTAGCTTTAATGAAGTTTTCCTTTAATTTCATCTAAAGAGGGGGCTGGCTGACTGGTGCTAGGTAGAGCGAGAGGGAGGCAGGGGTCTTTCTCGGGTTCCCACAGAGCCACCTCGTAAAAGTGACACGCCGTTGATGAATATGGGCGTCAGAGGGCTCTCTGGGCCCTGGGTGGGCTCTCACATCTGTGCTGGATGAGGGATCCTCACACAAAGGCATAACAGCAGCAGTGTTGAGATTATGGCTTGTGTTAATAAAAGAAATAGACAACACATCCTTAGTGCTACCTAATACCTCAGTCTAGACCTCATGAGGATTCAGAGTTTAAACGCCTCTGAGTTGAAGCTCGCACGCACACACACACAGCAGGCATCGACTGGGAAATGTGAATTAGGATTTTGACAAGAATTGGGGCTAGATGTCAAACCTGAGCATGATTTCACAGAAGATGTTACTGTTAACGGTCACCGAGCCTCCATGTCGGCCTCGTATGTTTCCGGCTTGTCCTTTGCCCTCTCCCGTCCTCGAGAGCGCAACCTTTCGGAAGCGTCATGAGTACAAGTACATTTCTTCAAATTTGGCACACGGACCCACTTGGCCTCAAATGTGAACCGAGTGCATTTTGTTAATCAAAGTCACTGTGACCTCAGAAAAAAACACATTTTTGGCTGTAATGCAAGAACTCTTGCAGCAATTATGAAACAATTTCAAGCAAATGTCCAGTTGGATGAAGTGATGATGCCATGACATTTTAGTCAAGTGGCCAATACTGACCGCTATAACTCAGCAGAGGGCTGGATTGTGTCCATATTTCATATTTGGCCTGATACGTAATTGGTGGAAGTTTTTCACCCAGTTCACGGCTCAGGTGGCTGACAGATCTTCTATGTTTCGTGGCTTAAGATGTGTAGAATCTTCTGTCATGGCTACAACGTTGAGCTTTTATTAACCAGGCTTGTGAACACATGTTATTTGTTTCTCTCAGTGACCTAATGTGTCGATACAGTAGACATACAGCAGAACAAGAACAAACAACCCTCATCGGAGAGCAGTCAGATCAATTACTTTGTACATTTTGTTAGATCGCACATCACAATCTGTCCCCTCTCCTTAGACCGTCTCCTGAGATGAGTCACAGCTCACATTCATTGGTGATGATGGTTCATCTGTTATTTGGACTTTATTGCTTCTTGTCGCTTTTTGTTAAAGGGGGAAAAAGAGATATCTTTCAATATAATATAACCATGTTTGATGCACATAATCATTGTCATACTTGCATATACATACATTTTATTAACAGCGATGCAGCTGCATAACAGCTGTCATCAGTTATGAGGCTTTAGTTTGAGTTTCTTTTTTTAATGTAACCTTTATTTAAACAAGATGGTTTTGAGAATTCGCACATATAAAATTATAAACCAAATGTATCATCGACACACATGCAGTTCTGTGCAGAAACTTTGGCCACCCTTCATTTCTTTTTGCTTTCAAGGAAGCAGACTTGGAATTCCATCTTTAGGCACTTTGTAAACAGCAGCCTGTTGCAAAAACACATCATTTGCTTTTATTTCTTTAATTTGTCAAAAAGATAAAACAGTTTGACAGACATAAAATAGTATTTGTGCACCACCAACATGGTCATTAGCAAAGAGCTGTTAGCTTAACTCATTCACTGCCAGGGTTTTTGAGCATTTTTACTCATTTTTGAAGAGCCACAGAAAACTGTGTGTTATGATCATATAAACGCTGAACCTACCAAAATGAAGAACAGACTCTCTTCTTCCATCCAAAAAAAAAGCTTGTTTCTACCATTTTCCATTCTTTAGTAATCAGCTGTAGAAGAGAGGTGGGTTCCACCAAAAATGCCTGTTTTGACCACAAAAAGGGAGAAAACGAGCTTTTTGTGAAAAATACATTTCAAGCAGTCTGATGTTCACTGACAAGCTGCCCGAGGTTGTATTCTAGCCCCTCCCATTGAAAAACGTAATTGACATCTATAGACGTCAATGGCAGTGAATGAGTTAAGTGTGTCGTTAAAAAAATTTTGAGGAAACTCTCGGCATTACAAGCATGCCTACATAGAAGAAACAAAGGAACTCTATCAGTAATGGTTTGACCCAGACCGCCACATTATTGAGACAGCGTGGGATCATTTTGATAGAGAATGAAAGAAAAGGTAGACGATATCCAAAGAAGCACTTTGAATGTCCTTCAAGAAGCCTGAAGACTGCTTAAAGAAATGACAAGGAAGCTTCCTGACAGAGGCTGTGGGTTGAATAAACACTGACTTTCAAGCTCATTGGAATTGTACAGCAACTGTTTTTGCCCTATATACTGCATTTGCTCCCTAGTATGCCTTTTATACATTTAAAAAAAGTCAACAGACTTAATGAAGACCCAATAAAACCACTTATAGAGTAAACAATCATGTATGCTAGACAGCCTAGACGCCTGAAATGTGATTGGAGCACAGCAAAAAGTTGCAACATTTGAGCAGCTTAACAGTTAAAATAGCACACACAAAAAGATGCAATGGCTTGTGAGTTTTTAATGAAGTAACTTAAAACTAATTTAGCAAAAATTTTTGGTTTTTTTTTTCCTCTCATCTGTCCATAGTGAGCGCTGAAGCCTTTTCCTCAACATGCACTCCTAATTTGTCTGCTTCGTGTTTGGGCTCCACTGAGGTTTTCTGGTTCTGTCCTCAGTTCCGTCTCATTAAGCCTCCTTCTTCCCCATCATGCTCAATTTCATTTGGCCCAAGTGCCAACTCTGTAGTCATTGTGCAGTTATGGTTTTGCTGCTGTTAGTTGGTATATTACTCTACTCCGTCATTACATATGAAAAGATGGCCTCCGCTTTGTGCCTCTGCTGAATCAGCCAACAACACGGGGGTTTACGCCTGTAATCTTTTTGCTGCCAAAACATAGGAATGCAGAGTTGCCTGTCTAAATACTTTGCTGATTCTCACGTCTGTTCATGGTTTTGTAATGGGTCTTTTTTTATAGCTGTCAGTGAGGAATGCTGAGCTGTGGGCGCTGCAGTAAAACCCTCTCACGGCAATGGCATCATAGCGTGGATTACTGACATGTCGTCATATGTGCAAAAGTGAAATCAGCCTGCGATGGCAAAATGAACAAAGGTCCGCTTGATTTTGTTTGTTTTCTAGGTATGTGCGAGAGTGTTTGCATCTGTTTTGAGTGAGGCTTTGTGTATCGGCTTGTTTCTGCTTGCTCATGAGGCTAAAAAGAAAAGCTTGTTGCTCTGATTAAGTGCACGCTTTTGACATGATGACCCAGGGTCAAGAGACGAGCCGGTGGAGAAGAGACCCAGTTCGTCATGCCAGAGCAGACAACAAAGCTGCCTGTGACAGCACGTCTGTTTTGGTCAATCTAAACATCTTGGAACATTTTCTTCTTCTAGCTGCTTCTTTAGATTACAGGATGATCTACAGCGCTCTCCTGTTTTTGTGCATCCCAGCAAAAATGACGCATCACTTGGAAATGGGAAGCAGACTCATGCAAAAACTTTTCTTTCTTTTTTTCCAAACTTGTAGCTGGCCGTCTGGTCACCATATTGTGCACCATTTGACTCCAAGTGAACTTGTCTCAGATTAGTGTCGCACAAAAGCCACCTAGCATCTGGAGGTCAGAGCGTATTTGGGCGTCAGTGGGACAGGAGAGCATCCCTTGAATCATGGCTCCCTTTTATCAACCCCCCTTTTTTGGACAGGCACAGGCCAGAAAATGTCTTTCATGTTTGGGTTAGAGAAGGGGGAATCTGAAGCAGCAGGCTGCTTTTCTTGCCTCGTGTGTGCCGCTGAGAGCCTTGCGAAGACTTCAGATTTGGTTACAATTGAATTAAGCTGAGGAGCTGGCCTTAAACAGTGTTGTAGCTCAGTGAGTAGAAACACCCTCAAAAATCCAGACTACATTTATTCCTCTGATTTGTCTTTGTGTTTTTATGCGTGCATTCCCGTCTTTGATTTGTCTGCCAGTGAACATGTTTTTGTGGTTGTGAGTTCCATAGTAGCGTGTGTGTGTGTCGTGTGTATACTTGTTTAAATGTGTTTCTAGGACCACTATACTTGTAGGGACCAACAGTCACTTGTCGGGACAAAATGCTGAGCTCACAAATTTGAAGGCATGTTTGAGGCTCAAAATATGGTTTTACAGCTGAAGTTACATTTAAGTTATGGTTAGAGTTAGGCATTCATTTCTGGTGGTTAAGGTAGGAGGCTGGGAAAAGCATATGTGAATTTAAAGTCCTCACTAATATGTGAAAACGTACGTGTTTGTGAGAGAGACAGAAGGTGTGTTTGGAGGAATAGGAGCCTGTTCTTGGCTGTCTTCATCTCTTCTGGCAGTCTTCCCATGCAGGCTGTGGAGGTCAATGTGATAATGGAGCCGCCGCTACTGGCTCTCCCCTGTGGCCCAGCAGGGTGGACGCTCTCCTTCCAGCTCTGTTTCTCACCTCTCCTGCTGACTCTAAATCCATCATTTTCTCTCTACATTTTACTATTTTAAACTCTTTTTCCTCTCTCGCTCTCTCTGGTTTCACGGGTTTACATACCGTAACTGCCTTGTACTTTCTAATGTTGTTTAAAATCCAGATTAGTTCACAAAAACATACTTTCAGTCAAAATCTGAGATTATTTATGTGTGATAAGACAACACTGTTTGAGCCTTTGCTGTGTTTCCACCCCTCCCTACAGTTTCCAGGACGTGGTGAACTACTTTGGTGTTAAGCCAAAGTCCGGGGAGAAAGAAGTAGCTCCGAGTTACATCTTTATGCTTTGGTACGAATTCTGCAACGATTTCAAGAACACTTGGATACGACAAAGCAAGAACATCTCCAAGGAGAGGTGAGCTGGTACCACTACTGGGTTAAGTCTCAGAAGAAATCAGGAGAAAGGAGTCAGGAAGGGCGTTATTAGGGTTACTGAATAATCCAACAATCTTTAAAAAAAAACAATGACTGAATTTTCCCTGTTTTCTGTGAGTATGCTAGAAATAATCATTCTAAAAAAAACTAATGTCAGGAAGGGAATGTAAAACTTTGCAAGACTCAAAACATAATCATTTCAGATTAGACTTCTTTGTTTCTGTCACCTTTGGATTGGTGCTTAACACCTCTGGACATCATGTCAAATTAGCACTAATTGTACAAGGGTGATGTGCAGATGCCGGGTTGTAATTAAAGCAAGGAGGGAGGCCATCAAAGAGGAGGTGAATGGGGGAGTAGCTGAGGCCTTGGTCCTGCAACAGGGGCCTGAATTTATGTTTCCTCTGACCTGAGGCGTAATTGGTAGTGGGCTGGGGGGTTCCAGAAAAAGGACCGGCAAGCGGACAGTGGCCTGTGGTGGTTTAAAGGCTGCGTGTTATTAGAGAACTGATAAACACCGTAGCGATGCTAAGCTCGAAGGAGGCGGTGAGCTCTCGCTGTCCAGAGAGACTGTGTGGTCATTTTTATGCCACATTAAGTATCACATGGTTTCCCTGTTTACTAGGTAATCGTGCCGCTTGTTGCTCGCAGCTGATTGTGCTTATGTACATTTAACTTTATTTTAAATACTGTTTGTGATCCCATTAAAAAGCCAAGTGTTTTGTTTTTTTTAAGGTTGCCTCATTATCTCATCAAGCTGCTGTCATTCTCTGCTCATTCCCACTTAAAGGGCTTTCACTGACCGCAAACTCCAGAGTGGATCAGAGAGAGTGTGTGTTTGTGTGGCTGGGGGGGCCACTGCATGGCTCTGTGGTGCCCCAGGAAGATATTTAAATGTCTTGCTCTTATAAACAAATTCACAAGAGTGCAAGGATGAGGCTTTGTATTTGATCTGGTTACACTTGGTTCCCAATTGATTTGCAGAAGTTTCATTGTGTACTTCTTTTAACTGTCTGATAATGTTGAGCCTTGCTGGTCTCTTTCTTCTTTCCATAGGTTGAAGGAAGCCCAAGAAAACATCAAGAAGATCACAGCAGAGAAGAGAGTCGAAACCAAGAAGATCAATGCCAACAGTCTGGTGAGAGCTGATCTGTATTCAGAGACCAAATGGAATTTCCCAAAAGCCGCTCTTTCTTGTGTCGCAGCTGAAATCGATGCGCTGAATCTTTTTGTGGTTCTTGCCAACAGAAGGAGAGGCTGCGACAGAAGGAAGCCAGCGTGTCCTCCAGCTGAGCAGAATGATAAGTGGCAGAGCAGAAGAAGCACGGACCGGCGGTGGTGCGCCAGGAAGGGTGCAGGGGCCCATCCATCCTGCAGTTACCACCTGCCTCAGCAGCACTGGACCCTACCCTCTGTTCACCGTACGGACCCACAATAAAACATGGTCAGACTTTTACTACTCCCACTACCGTATCTGTGCCCCACTAACAGCACTGGACATCCCCTCCCCTTCCCCTGTTCTCCACCGCCTTCGCTTCGAGGCTTTTTTGGCACAACCCCAGTTAGCGAAGACGATTGGCCGCCGCAGCCGCAGCGAGGGGAGTCATAAAGGCCAAAGGGTTGACCTCATTCATGCAGCATGGCGTGACCCCTGAGTGCCCAGCTTGTGAAAGGTCTCCAGGGTTCAGCGGGATGCACAGCAGAGCCAGCTGACACATCCACAAACGTCCTTCTGGACCTCTTCCGAAGCACGAGAAACAGTTTCTTTTCCAAACTGTATCAGATGGCGTATGTGTTAAAACGATGCCCCAGCGCGGGCTGTGTTTCTTAGACGTTGTTGTCGACCTACAAACAGATATGGCTTTACTGCAAGTGTCTGCTGGGAAAGAAAAAAAATCACTGTTGACAAAACAGATCTCTCACTTGGAGCAGGGAGAAAGAACTTTCCTGTGTCTTTCGCTGTAGCGGGTAGCTTTTCATTCACCACGGCTCATTAAAACTCTTGTAAATATGTCATGTAGTAGAACTGGCAGGGACTGTACAGCTTTGGGAAATATGATAGATTATCTATGCTGGGCTTTAAGTGCGGACGAAGACACGTCGTCTAGAAGTTGAGTGCGTGTTTAAAAGGGGCGGGGGGGCCTATGTGTAAGAATGTGAGGTTTTGCTGTACTGCACCAGACTGACCTCTCCTGGGTGACGGCCAGAGGAGAGCAGAAGCTGGCAACAAATGTGGCCCGGAGCCTCGGCTCACACAAAATTGGACTAAGAAAAAATAATAGTAATAGTTTTGAATGACACAACAGGTTTTGGGCTCACCTGCAGTTTTAAAGAGAACTTATTAATCCTTCAGTGAATGCTGTACATGACGTTGTCCCAACACAGTTTTAAGCTGCTTGCTTTAGCTGTATGTTGCTGCACGTCGTTTTACCCCCCATGCTGACCGCATGCGTTGTTTTTGCAGCTGTCTTTCACTGTTTTGCACCTCCTTTTTCCTATGCAAGAGTAACGTTTCCCGTTAGAAAATGTATAAATTATATTTCTTCATGATGAAATCTTATTTTATTTTTGAACAAATAGAAAAAGTGTAATAAAATCATGCTTTATTTTCACTAATGTAAGATGTAGCTATGCTCCTGTATCACTAAAGAAAATTGTATTTATGTAACAAAATAATTATTTTATGCCCCCCCCCCCCTCCCAAAAAGAAAAAAAAACAGCTTTGTTTTGTATATTTTGATTGGTAACTGAATTGACTAAGAAGTTGCTTGATAGGTCAGTTGATTCATGGGTATTTTTTTTTTTTTTAATGTATGTTGTAAAGATTTCCAGCGTGCTCATGGAAGTCGAGTGCTTTGCACAGAATAAAGACAGAAAGTTTAATGTTTATATTTTGGAGTAATGATGACTGTATTTTGGGTACTGTGAACATTTAAGATGATCACCTGGAGCCATGCGAGATGTTATACCTCAGATTTCATCGTCACACTATCCATAAACTGCCCCTTCGATCGATTACTTGTTTTTACCCTCCAAAGTCTTTCACTTGTGCCATTTATTTTGTATACAAATCTATATAAGTCGAAACTTTAAAACTGCTATATTTTACTCCAGAGGAGTTGGAAAAACAAAACCAGAAACATAAAAAATAAAGAAAATGAGCAGATGCTGACCAAGGAATTGCTGTAGCCTCTACTGTATGTATGTTGGTTCATGTGACCTTCAGTAGCTCTCATGTGAATGCTTTGTAATTTTATGGAATTGTTTTAAATTTCAAGAAATAAACTGTGGGATGCTGAATAAGTGGGGCTTATTTTGGACGAAGACGTGGACTTTGAAAGATATGTTAATGCGGCTTCTTTCAGTTTTCTGCTGTCAACGCCTCGATTTAGGCCCGCGCTGTGAAAATATGATATTTATGTAAGGAACCTGAGTCATTCGATGATTCATAATTCAGCCAGACTGTTCAATAAACTGAGTCAGAAGTTGTGCCAGTTCCTGGAAATCTCCTGAAATAAAATAATTGGGAGGAAATTCTCATAACATCGGTTTAATGGATGTAAAATTGGATGAGGTTGGTATTTTAATAATTTGAATGAGATTTAAAACTTATTACATATTCATTAAAAAAACTTTATGTTGATCAAATAAGAATCAGAAAATTTCCAAATGATTTTTTTTTTTTCCTTTTTTAATGAAATGTTGGGACCTCCCTCAACTGTAACTGACATCTATGTGAACCAAAGTAATGCAAACTGTGACTGAATACATCAGTCGTATTTATTGTAGACTGGCTAAAGAACAAAGCCTCTAGTTCTAAAATTTTCCCCCCATCACCCACTTATTTATAAATATGTTCATTTAGTAGAACATCTTTTCATTTACACTTGAGAATTCCCTTAAGAACCTGACAGATTTGCGAGCCTTGTAACCAGATGCGGTGAAATTGAATCCCATCATTTCAGCAGATCGCTGGAATAGCTGACTTGCAGCTTTTTTCCCAAAACGGACTTTAAAATATATTCCAGGGTCTGAATGCGAGTAACTCGGTAAGATCCTGGCTCGGTGCAGGAGGGGAGCAGGAAACGGTGAATGGAGGGATTCAGCTTTTTTGTTTTTGTTTTTTTTTTAAACACAGCAGATAATTTTCGCAGTATTCCAGCATCCATTTATTTAGTTTTCGTGGATAATTTAATCAAATGAATAAACAAATGGGTTACATCAAAAATGGCTTAACATTTTACAACTATTTCACCTCGGTAATGTATAAGCCACCACTGTACACTTCCATTTAAACTAACTTCAGAAGCCATAGTTTCTATATTTGACTAAGCTCACAACTTCAAAAAAAATAAAAAATAAAATAGAAAGAAAACTTCACTAATGGACTTCGAAATTCACAGAAATCAATTAGGTTAACCTTGAACGATTCTTGAAATATCGAAATAAAATCATTTTTCTCCTTTTACAAATAAAGTCGTTCGCCTATCAAATTCCACACAGTGGAAACATCCAGTTTAGCAAACATATATGCGTAAAATGCAGGATGGACGGAGACGTTTAACAGTCACAAGGACTGTTTTGGAGCAGTTAAATAAAACCGGTGTTCTGCAGTCCTGTGGGGGCAAGGAAGCCGTGCGTAAAGCATGCCCATTCCAAGTAAGAGTTTCCGTGCAGTGATCTTTTTTTTAGTCTGGTGATGTGTAACAAGTTGCTTTTGACGTTTTTTTTATTATTTTGTTTTAAGTTGCATGTCCATATTGGCTCACGTGCTGTACAGGAGAGACGTAAGTATCAGCGTGTGCGGTGCTTATCTCCAGATGGAGACGAGCACAATTTCTTGGCTGTGAGACAGCTATCAAGTCCACTAAGAAGAAGAAGAAGAAAAAGAAGACATGAAACACACACACATAATCGCTGTGTTTTAGTCCAGGTCTATGGATATGCAGCGACACTGTTTGACGCGCTGGATGCGCTTCTTCTTGGTGGGCGGCTGCTGGTCCGGACAGTTCAATGTGAAAGTCATGGTGGTAAAACGCTTCGGTTTACAAAACGAACAGGACTGGAAGGCGCCCTCCTCCCTCCGGATGTGCCTGGGGATGTAGAAGGAGTTGCACTGTCCGTAACAGAAGCGGTTGATGATGGTGCGGCTGACGCAGCCCTCCTCGTGGATGGTCTGTTTGAGAGGTTGTGTTTTGCACCAGTCCCGTTTCAAATACTGGCGCTCCGTCACATGTAGAGCTTCCTGGCTGGACTCCAGCACTTCGTCGGCGGGTGAGGATGAGCCCGGCCTCTGGCGAGAGCCCGAGCCCGCCTGCGGAGTCTGCGGTTGCTGCTCCGATTCGTTTGGGTTGCTTTTGTCAGGATGAGGAATGGCGCCTTGTGAACCTCTGTTTCTTTTTGAATCCACCGGAGAGGAGAGCAGCCCAATGATGAAAACCATACTGTAGAAGATATGCGTGGAGTTGGCCATCCTTGTAGAGAAAAAGAAAATGGTTCGTCACTCACACAGTTTTCGGCTCTGCATGGGTTACGCACAGCTGTCATAGTTTTTACGCTGCGTAAAAACGCACCGAGGGAACTTTTTCCCCATCATTTCTTCTTTGTTGAAACAACATGAAAAGGAGGCTGACGTTTAAAAGCAGTCATTCATTTGAGTCACCTCAGTCCAAATAAATGACAGAATAATATAATTATGTTCCCATAATTATCCATTCTCCAAAATATTCCTGCCGAATTTATCTAAAAACAGTAATAAACCATGTCACATGTCCTGTAAACCGTTAGTGGCTCCACACTTGCGCAGCAAGCGATAGAAAAGCATGCAGTTTTACCATTTCTATAAGTTATATATCATGATGTTTAAAAAACAAATAGAAATACCTGCTATGCAACACTGCTGCTACAAGTGCGATGATCTGGTCCTCGAGCTTCACTGCGGCACCTTTCGAGATGATAGGTACCTACTGGTGTCGACTGTGCACTGGTGGGACTGTGGATGGGTGGGAGACTAAGCGCTCCATAGACAGGGGCCAGGGGGTTTAATACAAATTGCTACAGCGCCGGACTGTCTCCCTTTTAAATGTCTGCCAGCTGAGATGTGCACAGCAGTTATTGGCTAAGCACGATGTAGAGAAAATCAAGACTATCCGCCCCCTCAACAGTTTCCCTTAGCCCACAGACAACCGAGAAACAGTGAAAGAAGGCAGGCAGGGAGGGAGAGGGAGCTGAGTGCGTACTGGGGGAAAAAGTAAAAGTGCGATTTTTGTTTGTTTGTTTTTGTTTACATGTTTCAAGAAGACACGACCATAATACGGTGCATTATATGTAAATGTGCAACTATAAATGAAAAGCGGAGCTCGAGCTGCTAAAGCAAACAAATGCAGTTACAGACAAACTTTAAAAGATGAGCCAAAATGCAGCACCTCTGACACCAGTTAGTCGAACTCCATTTCCATCCATTCAGCAGGGTGATAGACGTCCAGCCTGAAACAAGGGTAGCTCTTCATGTATCACAGACCTGAGAAAAACAAAAATCATTAAAGGCATTTTTTTTAAAAATTGCATTGCTTCGTACAATCGCAAAAAAAGCGCAGTGGTGTAGCCTAAGCCAGAGTATATGTTTAATCATTTCACTAATACCTGTTCATTTATGACCCAAACGAGTCACGTGATCTCGGCTTAGTCCATATTTTATCAGCTCAATTGTTTTGTGTGTGTTTTTTTTAAAATCAGTCATCTTCAAGAGGAAGTTTGGGATTAGTCTCATAGATGATGTTGTATCCTTCATGTTTGGCATTATTGAAGGCATAAACGTTTGCCTTTTCAATTTATTTTTTTAAAAAAAAGTAAATGGTTTTAGAAATTGCTGACGTGACTCTAAAATGACCCACTTGACGGATTTTTATTTATTTATTGTCAAAAACCTGGCATCCCTAAAGTTTTCTTAACCATTCCAGCCCTGTGAAAGGGAACTTTAAGGAAGCTGAGAAGTAGCCGCACCACCTTCCCCCAGCATAAACCCATCCGCTTATTACATTGCCCAATCTGACGTATTTAGGGGTCATGACAACGTCATGAGTCAACAACCCCCCAAAAGACCATGCGCTCCGGTCAGTGCAACATGAGATTAAAGCGTGGCATTCTGCCCCAGGTCCAGTCATACCTCACACACATGAAGGATGGCAAGCTTCCAAATGGGCTGAGGAATAAATCTCCAGGAATGATTTTAACCCTCACCCGATCGGGAAAGGCTTCCGAATCTGCAGGGGGGATACAATGTCAATTTGCTTTCTTCATGCCGGGTTAGTCAAGTACATAATGTTACATTTTTAATAGTATCTGGGGCTTTAGTTCTCAGTTTGAGTCAGATTGCTGACTCAAAAAATAAAATGTTGGACAAAAAAATAAAATAAAAATAGTAACCGGTTTTTTAAATCTTTATATAAACTCAACTACGTTTAAATAAATGTTGTAAATAACGTCATATATTTCTCAAGTAATATATTTTAAATCTGGATAGACCTTCAACAAGTTAGTGTAAACACTCTAAACTTCCAGCTGACACATTCTGGAGGCCTGCGCTAACATCCCAGTGCAGCCGTATCTCACTTTGCAGCTGTCTGCAGTAGCTGTAGCACTCCCCCTGGTGGTTGCACGGAGTCCAAAAATTATTCAACCACAAAACAAATCATGTTGTTTGACTTTATTCGTCTGATGCAGTTAGCACAAAAAAAGAAAAGAAAAATAGCTGAAGACTTGAAAAACAATGGCCTGCAATAGACGTGATTTCATGAACACTGTTTGCTTTTTTCCTCCCCACAAAATCCAACAAAGGTGCATGTTTTCTTCCCCTGTTCAAGACATGACAATAATAATATGGAATAAAAACCCTTTCACTTCAGTCAAGTCCCCCCCCAAACATCTACCTAACATTAAAAGGGCATAAATATAATGACTCAATCAAAACATCCCAGTCACACCAATCACATTTTACACAATTTAGCCTGCACACTACTAACTAAACGTAATCTTACAGGCTGATATGTGTCGACATCTTAACTTCTAAATTGGTTTTACTGAAGTAAAACAAATGTAAGGCATACAAACATCTCCCAATAAGGCCCTAAAATAACACAAACAGCATCTAGACAGCTGACAATAATTTAAGACCCTGAAAACATGAATAGGTTAGGACGTTTAACATCACTCTCAGCAGACACCTGCATAGTTAAAGGAGAGAAGAGGCCAAATGGATATTCACTATAAATCGACAGGCTTCGTAGCAGACAGCAGCCTTCCTTGGTTGAGAGGGTTTCTGGGTGAACCTCTGTAATAGTTCATGTCCTTCCCAGCTAGCTGCTGCAGAGGCTTCTGAGCTCCTGATGGCTCATTGGTTGAGCAGTCCACTTGGGTCTTTGATTGGACCTTGTTGGTCATGTCGCCCAGCGCACAGGACTTGGTGCGTGACTTTTTTGGAGGCACTGGAGGGGGCTTCTGTAAAGGGCACGTGTGGCTGGATGGCACCTCGTGTTCTCCGTGGTGAGGTTGAAGTTTTGGGTGAGGGGAAAGGCCACTCTCTAGACTCACAGCCTTTGCTACTTGTCCACGCTGGTTGGTGATGGTACCTGCAGTTCTAACAGGTTTCCTGCTCTCTCCCATGAGAGAGTTAATCCTGCGAACAGTCTGACGCACAGGGGTGCGGTGGAATTTAAGCGGCGACTTGATCTGATTGCTCTTTGAGCCTGTGGGAGAATAAATGGTGAGCTTGTTGAAGTGCTGAATGTGGTCTGCCACACGACGCCTTTCAGCCTCCTGACTGTGTGATGAAAACGTTGGTTGTTTTTGGACTTTGGTACCAATCTCTGGAGAAAGTTCCCTCTTGTCATGTAACACACTGACTACAGCGTCAGTTTTAGGTGGTGTAACAAACTCATTTCGGAGTTCAAGACCTGGTTTGTATGGAGTTGACTGCCGTCCAGAAGAGACACCTAGTCTGAAGTGAGCAGGACTTTGGATATCCAGAGCATCAATCAACTTGCTGCAGTTCATCTCCTCCATCTCCCTTTCTCCTGCTCCTACTGTGAAGCTGTTATTCCCACCAGCAGGAGCAGCACAGAGAGAACCTTTCTCATCCTGGATGACTGGGCTGTGGGATTCAGCAGCCTCAAGAACTACACTATCAATATGCAAAGGAGACAAAGCAGCAATTTCAATCTGGCCAAAAGTAATGTTCTGTTCATTAGCCAGAAGGCTCTGCTGCATACAGAAGCTGGGGGCTTCACTTGGCACAGACAGAGATTTGGCTGTTGAAGTCTCTGGAGGAGGGTCTGTGATCATGTTGGATGGTTTTGAAATACTTGCTCCTGAGGCTTTGCGGGACTCCTGTATGACAGCCTGGAGATCACTTCCAGACTCTGAGAAGGCCTTCTTGATTTTCAGCAGGGTGGGACCGGTTTGTCTCTGGGCTTCAGGGATTGAGCTCTCGCTCTCGAGGCTCTCTGCACTGGAAGCACAACACAACTTCATGGGAAGGCTGCTTACTGCTGGGGGCTTGGACACGACGATGGCGGGCTCAGACATGTAGCTGCTTTTAAGGCACAGGTTCATTGGCGTATCCGTGAAAGACCCGCCGCTCAAGGCCTGGGCTCTTACGGGCGTCTCCGCACACCACAAGCTTCGGTGGGCATTTAAGTCACATCTGGGCGTCAGCAAGTTGTCTTCAGACTTACTAATGAACTTGGAGCCTGGAAAGGTACATTTTTGATATGCATTACATGACAAGAAGATTTAATATTTTATTTTAAGCATAAAGTTCAGCTGTCTGGTACTTACTCTTGGATTCAGTTTTTCCAGGCTGAACTGATGGAATGAACTCTGTCTCTTTGGTGAAACGGAAACTGGTGGTGCTCTCCTGTTTGGCAAGTCGCAAACCAATGGACTCAGAAGCCTTTATGAGCAGCATGAAATGAGAAATGAAAGAGGGTGAAATGTCAGAGTAGTATTTTGTTAAAAAGGATCCCACAGAAAAAACCCAAAAAGTAACATTAAGATGTTAATATCATGACTTTTGCGGTTAGTTCTTCAGAGGATGATAAAAATCACTCAGAAGAAACAATCCATTTGATTTTTTTTTAAAGTTTTTATTAAATCAAGAATACACAAATGACTATAAAGCATTAGTATAGAGCCTTAAACAGCCTACACAATGTACTCAAACACTGGTTACTATCTATCTATATCTAGATAGAGATATAGATAGATATACATACACACACACACATTTATTAACATTCGTCCACCTGAGTGCTTAGTGTAGTAAAATCACTGAAATCTAAGCATAACAAACACCATTCTATTGTTTGGTACCATGCAAATATCACAATTTGGTCAGTAATATTACATCATATTACAATTACGATTACCTGTAAAGTCCTGCATGGATTACTTGTTTTAGAGTTAGTCACTTTAAGTAAACTTAGTACATTAAAAACAACAATAAAAAAGTGCTACTGTGCACAAATACATGCCACATTACTCCTCATGTGCAAATGTATTAATTGCAGATTATGCATGAATGCACTTGACTAATCTTTCAGTGTTTATGGGAAAACCAGAGAAGTGGTTGATTTCCATCAGGCCAACACACTTACAGCGTCTTTGCTGCTCTTCCCCCCGAGGCTAAAACGCAAGCGCAGGGACTTGTGTGGAGCTTCTTTTTTGCTTGTTTTAGGAGAAAAGCAACCAGCCTTTCCAGACTCAACTCTGAAAAGGATAAATAAATAAAACAATTATTAGCAAGATAAGCTGGGGATAGTTTAGATTAAAGGCTAAGGCTTTACAAGTATATCTTCCTTTGGATGAGGGGTGGGAAATTCATTTTCCCAAATGGCAACATTTGAAATTGGGACTGTTGTGGAGGGCTACACCGATAATCAAAGAGAAAATGAATACATAGTTCAGCTTATTGGTGCTGCCCTTCACAACAGTCCCAGTTTCTCATGTTGCCACTTAGAAAATGAATTGCCCGCCTCTACTTTACATGATTTTAAATAGAAAAAGCAACAAAAGTGAGAAATGAATGATCACATCTGTACCTGTTGATAAGGTGTCTGCTGCTGAGTCGTCGGCTCTTCTTCCTTGCAGATGTGGTCGGTTGCCTTCTAGACCTCCCTGCTGACGACAGGACATTTTGGGAAGAATCCAGCATCCCCAAAGTACTGCAGGCTACAATATTTAAGGAGGAAAATTAAAGCTGTATTAAGATCAAGAGATACCATAGCAGTTTATGCCCAGTAATTAAACATTCTTTACTACCTGATCCAGGTGTGGAGGGCCCGTTGAACAAAATATCAGGAAGCAATTCTATCCCAAGGTTCTTTTTGACAGATCTACGTTTCTTGTTTGAAAAGCCAAAAGAGCTGCCAGACTCCAGAGGAAGTTTTCGCTTGGAGGCTGGTGTTGAAATCACAGGAGTTGCAGAAGAAAAGACTGGCAAAAATCACAGAAGAATTAATGTCTTCACACATGCAGGATTTGATCATTTCCATTTGAAAACATGCCAAACGGACTCAGAAATATTGGCAGAAGCTTGTAAATAAAATCAAAAATCAAAAAAAAAAAAAAAGGCAGAAGAGTGAAAAGCCAATCAAGCAAGCCTGTGCATTATTCATTCATTATCACGGTAGATGCAAACTGCTTTAATCCAAGTGCAAAAGAAGATTTAAGCACGAAATCAAATATGTTCCCAGATTGATTTATTTTATTAAGGAAATTTTAGCTTGTCGTTTCTTTTGTATAGCAGATGGATTACTACAGTTTTATCATGCTACATGGCAGGCAACACGGTACATACCAAGACTGTCTGTGTGGGGGACATTTGTGGGTGTTCTATTAGTTTTTATCTTATTCAGTGCACCATTGACCACATCTGAAATATGAGCCAAATACACATTTACTGACTACAGCAGTTTAAAAATAACATTATTGAATAACATGCACTGCAATGCAGTGCTTACTTTCACTTGCATTTGTCTGATGTCTTGAGTGACATATTCTAGTTGAACTGAAACTACAAATATTCACATATTGTACCAATAAGCAAAGAATTACTGTAAATCTGATATAGCCTTACCACCCAAGCTGCGCCTGCTTTTCCTCTTCATTCCCGAGTTCAGCTCCGGCTCTTCTAGTTCATCATGAGCAGGAGACAGAACCCCTGCCTCACAGCCCATCATGGCAGGAACTTTGTCTTGAAGAAACTTTGGTAACACACCTTCAATGCACAGACAGTCAAATATTTAGAGGTAAAACAGAAGAGTGAAACCTGACATATAGAAGAAATGCTTTTAAGATCAGCGCCTCAGGTCATACCAAAGCTGTGAGCATTCTCTATGAAACACTGGACTACAGCGGCCTGCAGTTTGAGGCGTTTCTCAGTGTTAGCGTTCATCTTCTCTGTGCCATCACCAGAGTGGAGGAGGTTGGGTGCCAAGATTACAGACAAGTTACTGCTATCCATCTTATTCTCTGCACTCCTGTGATAAAGCAGTAAAAGTAAAATATCAATTCTTTAAATATAAAAGTATTATGTAATAAATAGCATAAAGAGAATTTGAAAAAAGGTGGTTTTACGTTAACTTACCGTTTAGATACATTGTAAAGAAAGTCAAAAAAATAACGCAGCACACATAAGTTCCTGTCTGGCAAAACACAAGACAGCAACATGGTGGCAGAGGTCCTCTCCTCCTCATTTGGGAGCTGCTGAGCCTTGAAGAAGGCTTCCTGCAGCTCTGTGGGAAGCACGGGCTCTGGTAACTCACGGAAAAACTGCTTCACCAGACCCGCCACATCGCAGGGAAGAGCAGTAGATAGGCACTCTTCACCCGCATCCAATTTTGCCTGGACAGACAAAACACAGCTCTGTTGTGTTAGACAGTCCCCAGTGTCAAGGTCACTCGGTGAAAGCGAGGTCAGCTTCAGCCATCACTCACCCTGAGTGCTTTCAGACGAACAACAGAGCCTGATTTTCTGAACAGGCCCTCTGTGTCAATCTGTGCTAGCAGCCTCATGCACGCGTCAACCAGAAAACTAAGGGCAGTTAAACAAAAACAAAAAAATCATTAGTATCAAATGCACAAGATGGGACATGAAACAACTTGCCAGCTGCAAGTTTGAATAGCCTAAAATATGCATTATTACCTACCTTGGAACACTCCCACATTCCATATTGTAATATGGCAAATTCTCCAGGGACATACCAAAAACCTTTGTCTGGGGAAAAAATAAACAATAAAACATTATGTTTGCTCAGTTTTACAACTTTTAACAACAAGGCTTGAAAGTTGGGGAGGAACAGAAACGGAGCTATACTGCTGTAATAAAACTAACAATCTATAGGCTGCATCAAGCCACTCACATATTCATCCATTGCAACACTGTGGTTATACAGTTAGTGTGGTCTTCCTTACAGACCAAAACCACTGCCAAAATTGCCATTACTTTTGACCAGTTGACTGACTGGATGCCAAGCATTCCTAAGTTTAAGAGCAACACAGAGGCACTTTGTTGGTTTAAAACTGTCCAGCCTTTTTCAGCAGAGCAGAACTTTAGTACTTGCCTTCTTCCTTCTGACCTAAAGGTTGGACTGTTTCTATTAATTCTCTATCCACAAGAGGGACTATTCGTGCAAATGCAGAAGTTCAGCCTTCATTTGAAAAGTCAAAGTGTGTTGCAACTAACCTTGTGACTCCTGTAACCCATTTATAAGTAGAAGGGAGGGCTTCAGTAGTTATTTCCACTCATTTCCACATTAACTGACATTCACTTTAGCAACTTACATCTAATCATCTGTGCCGTCACAATGTCAAAGTGTGTATTAAAGAAATATTTTAAAACCCACACAAATATGAAGCTATATAAGAAAACACTGGCCTTTAGACTAACAAAATCTATGCTGTGAACAATGACGGCAAGACCCAAACAAAACACCTTCAGTGCTTGGGTGACAACAGTCTGCGAACAAATGGGACTCGTCAGCTTTCAATAATATGCTAATCCGATTCAAGAGTCTAACCAACACAATGCCCAAGGTTAATAGTGTGAACTTGCTGATTTGTCGTCTAACTACACCAACACAACGATTATGATGAAGTCCTACATTTCAGAATCGCTGCAAATAATTCAAGTGAGTGGTGTTGAAGATTAGTAAAAACGTTTTATTTAAACTTACCGAGTTGCTGGCTGCTGACTTGCAGCTGGCCGCTTTGTTTTTGTTCCAGTTCTTTGTTTTAATCCCGTACGCTGAGCGGAGGTGCTGCACGGCCACTAGACGCATCACATTTTTCTCCATGACTCTCATTTTTGCAAACGTACCTCGAAATTTTGCACTGATCACTTATCTCTGCCACAGCAAACTCGCACTCACAGCTCTAACAGTTCAGGCCTGACCGCAGCCTCTTTGACTTTGTTAATTTCCCAAGACCTCCGGACGATAACTCATGCTCAGCGTGAATATTAAGCGTCCATAAAGCTCTGTAGCAACACAACCGTTGATCAGCTGTATGGAGAATAACCTTACTTAGTCCTAATGAATAGACAACTCGACTAAAGTTACATTATGGAGCACTTATCTAAAGGTTAACTTCATGCATACGTTGCGATGCAGTTAGCTAGCTAACATTAGCCAGCTAGGTTAACACATTGACTTTCCCCTACTCTGAAATAACCGACACAGCATCTAAGTTGCACGCGGTCTAAAACGGCCTACCTCCTGTAAAACAACAAACTCTATAAATTAAATAAGTTTAACTCGTTAGCTAGCTAACTGCATTGTAATAAGGTTCGCTCCTCACATCGGTTGCCCACTGTTTCCGCAATGCATTCAAACAGCAGCGCTCCCTGCTCTCTCCGCTGTGATTGGCTGAAATCCTTTTGAATAACGTGCTTGCTTTTTTGTTTGTTTTAACACCCAGAGCAGCCTCGCTGGGCGGTGCAGTTTCTGTTAAGGCAGAGCAAAACTCAAGCAGACGCTGCGATCAACCGGTAGGCCATGTAGTTTAAATGAGTCAACCATTTGAAAAGGAAATTTCCGCTTTTTCGTGCCTGTACACAGACAGTCCCTCTTTTATGCTGTGTCTAACATGTCTAGTAATAAGTAAAGTTAAATATAACCTGACTTTTAAATAACCAACATGTTTACTGACACCACCTGAGTCTTTAAGGACTTTAAGGACTGGGAATTGTAAAAGTTTTTATACCAGAGAAATGACCTAGTTAATTTTCTCAGTTAGACTATTTCTTAAATGATCCATATTTGTTTCACACAACAATATCATAGGAGGTTCTCTCACAAAGGTTTGTCTTTATTACAATAGAACATACACTTATATACATGAGACAGCAACGTGAAAATGCATGGATGAAAGGAGGTGTGCTCAGAAGCATTTCCTGTGAACAATGGAAGGGCCGGCCTCATCGTACTCCTGCTTGCTGATCCACATCTGTTGGAAGGTGGAGAGGGAAGCCAAGATGGAACCACCAATCCAGACGGAGTACTTCCTCTCAGGTGGAGCAATGATCTAAGGAAATGTTAAACACCATTTAATCAGAATACTTTAATCCCTAAGGAAATTATCTGGGTTACAGTTGCTCAAGGTCAATAACAGTAACAGACTGAACTAATTAAATAATTCAATATATTACAAAGTTTACGAAATAAATGTTCATGATGTGTTAATTGACTTCATCCATGAGTGTATTTACTTAAAACGTCTGCAATTCTCTCACCTTGATCTTCATGGTGCTTGGTGCCAGGGCTGTGATTTCCTTCTGCATACGGTCAGCAATACCAGGGTACATGGTGGTGCCACCAGAGAGCACATTGTTGGCATACAGGTCCTTACGGATGTCAATGTCACATTTCATTATGCTGTTATAGGCAGTCTCATGGATACCAGCAGACTCCATACCTGGTGGAAAACAAGTAAAAAGATTAAAAAGGCGTTTTGTAACATAGACAGAAACAGTGTAACTCAAGCATCGAGACTGAACTCACCAATGAAAGAAGGCTGGAAGAGGGTCTCTGGGCAACGAAAACGCTCATTACCAATGGTGATGACCTGACCATCGGGCAGCTCGTAGCTTTTTTCCAGGGAGGAAGAGGAGGCAGCAGTGGCCATCTCATTTTCAAAGTCAAGAGCCACGTAACATAACTTCTCCTTGATGTCACGCACAATCTCACGCTCAGCTAAGGACCAGAACGTTTAGCTATTTAGGAAAATCCAATTCATACATTTTTAATACGCAAAATAATTAATCAAGATGGCATAGTCCTACCAGTTGTGACAAAGGAGTAGCCACGCTCAGTCAGGATCTTCATCAGGTAGTCAGTAAGATCACGACCGGCCAAATCCAGACGCATGATGGCATGTGGGAGAGCATAACCCTCATAGATGGGAACATTGTGTGTTACACCATCGCCAGAGTCCAGCACAATACCTTTAACGAGCAAATAAGAGCAGCAGTTCAGCTATGTCACACATCACTCACTATACAATGTTGCTGACATCACTGAGAACACATGCTGCTGTAGGGGGATTAGCACCTCCACTTGACAAGGAGACAGATGACAGACACAATAATAGTGTAAACACACACATCATACACATCTCTTGCTTAAGTACTGGATCTGTATTTTACATTCTGGAATAACTGATCTCAGACTCAAATAAACACCTGGAAAAATGATTGAAGTTTACTGACCAGTGGTACGGCCAGAGGCATACAGAGACAGCACAGCCTGGATGGCCACATACATGGCAGGAACGTTGAAGGTCTCGAACATAATCTACAAGAGAAAGCAAGCAGAATCAGAGGGAGAAGAAACACACAACTTACGTATAAATGGGGTCTAAAACAATTGATTAGTTGCTTTAAATACCTGAGTCATCTTCTCCCTGTTGGCTTTGGGGTTCAGGGGAGCTTCAGTCAGCAGGGTGGGGTGTTCCTCAGGAGCTACACGCAGCTCATTGTAGAAGGTGTGGTGCCAGATCTGACCGAGGAAAGAGAAGAAATCTGAAATAACTGAATAAGCAACAACCTGATCTTACTAACGAGGCACCAAATGCTCTTATAATGGCTGTAAAGATAAAGTGGGGTGTAGGTGAAATTGCACAAACCTTCTCCATATCATCCCAGTTGGTGATGATGCCATGCTCAATGGGGTACTTCAGTGTCAGGATACCCCTCTTGCTCTGGGCCTCATCGCCTACATAGCTGTCTTTCTGACCCATACCCACCATCACACCCTGAAAAAAGACACATGAGCTGGAGTATAAAACACATGAAAACAGTTACCCTAAACATCTTTTTAACATTGCACTAAGATAGTTTTTTGCTTGGAGCATACCTGGTGGCGGGGCCTTCCAACGATGGAAGGGAAGACAGCACGGGGAGCGTCATCTCCAGCAAATCCAGCCTTGACCAAGCCAGAGCCATTGTCGCACACAAGGGCGGTAGTCTCATCGTCGTCACACATGATGAGGCTTTACTGGGGTGATCTAAAATTTGATGAGAAGGTTTAGGCTGGTTGTTAGGACCATCTGCCTAAATTCTCCGTCATGTAAACTAAGGATGTGTTATTGTTGAACAATCACTGACTTTATTGTTGGAGCAGCTGATTAAATGAGACCCTTTAGAGATAGAGTCAGTCACTCGTGTGGTTAATAGATACGTATTAGCTGTGATTTAACAGTCCTTTGAAGAGCAGCCAGCACTATCTGATAGCTGCTCTTATGGTATTATCACTTGTGAATACTAACTCAATTCAGTGGGTGCTACAGAGCTAATTCGATGTGGATGGATGCTATTTTTGTCCGACCCTTGTCAGAAACCCCTGATACCATATCTCCACAGCCACGATTGTTCCTGGGGTATCTAAGAGCTGCTGAGGTAGCACCAAAAAGGGCCACAACCGGGAGACCTGTGAGCTATTTTAAGCTCAGCACCCCCACAGCCGTTAACAGGGTTAAACAAGTGACACATTGATCTCTTGCTATTTCAGGTCAGAGAGAAGTGCCTGGCCAGCACCCATCTGTCTGTACGCTGTGACACTCGGGTTTTACTACTTGCTTCTGTGACCCAGCTGCCTCTAAACCTAAGCCACTGAGTCACTGGTAAATTTAACCAACATCCTCTCAGAGTTGCACTTTCCAAGTACCACTCTAGTGTGACTTTGTAGTGTATCGGTATACTTTGTGAGACTTTGCACACTACAAAGTGTACCGATCACAGGAAAACACATCACCCCACTGTCAGTCGTTTGTGGCATCACATGCAATCAAACCATTTTAAGCAAAAAACAGGTAGAAATAACACCAGCTTTCACTGTGCTCCACAAATCCAGTCAGTGATTCTAACTTCTGAGGACGCTGAAATAACCTAATCTATTCTCTCATAAAAGTAAAAAAAAATAAAATCCTTCATTTCAAATAACAGGTAGTAACTTTCCTGAAGGTAAAAAGAAGGCAGTTGCACAAGCAGATACCTCTTCAGTGATTCAAAGAGACACACTTTGAAATGTACTCACCTAAGCAAGCTGGAACACAGATGCTTCCACTGGGATGCAGGGTCACAGTCAGAGGATCCCCTTAAATATGCCCCACAATGGGTCGAAGGACAAGGGGCGGGGCTGAGAGTTCACGCGAGTCCAAATAAGAGCTGCCAGCAAAAATCCTCATGCCCTTGGAAATGTGTGTTTCACATACATGGAAGAGACTTCTCTACAGTGCACTCCTACTCGCTCACAGTTTAAACATCACATGTTAGTTGAGTTATTCTTGCTTTTCGGATGCACCCACAGATGACTATTGATATGAACTACTGAAAGTTTTTTTCAAAAACTGGTGTAGATGGTTGTTATATGTAGGTCTTTAAAAAAGCTTTTTAAGATAATTAAGCATTTTTCTATATTGTTACTAAAACTACATCGGATGTCTTTCTTTATATAACTATACTGTAGAACAAGATTAATAAAGGAAAGGAAGAAAGGAACATAAGGCATCATCTGCATTTTAGTTACAGTGCAATCTCTTAATAGCTCTCAAATAATGTCAAAGTCTTGATAAAGTGTCTGTATAATATTTGAAATGATGTGTCTCCCAATGCGGAACAAATGCAACTCATCCCTCGCAGGTTTTGCTGATCCATCCAGTCAAGACAGCGTGACTGGTGTCTCGCTAAGGAGATGAAAACAACCACTCTGCTGGTATGTGCACTGAGCCTCCTCAGTGTGTGGAACAGCTGATGGTATTGCCAGAAGGGCTCTATCTGATCTGGCTCTCTGTGTCAGCGCTCCATCATGATTGGCTCAGCTGTCTCCTTATAGGGTGATGGTGAGGAACAGAGTCATTAATGAGCAGCCACTGAGGTTTCACAGCTTGCAATGAGGAATTCCATATAAGCGCCACTCACTGCTTAAGGTGCATTTTCCTTTATGTCCACTAAACCTCGTGATGTAATATTTTCACATCTGTGAATGAATGATACAAACATTTGGCATAATCGTTGGTGTAGCACAAGAATGTTCCCTTTGGGATTTTTCTGTATCTCAGGAAATGTCACTCATTTATTTGTAATGATTACAACAATAATTAAGTAAATATGAGGAAGAATAACTCTGATCTAAAAGAGAAATATGTGCAGTATATGATAGGCAAAGGAATGTGAGAGCATTCTTCTGCTCCACACTGCCCCAGCAGACACAAGTGCCTCCTATTTATAGCTGTACTCCACAGATAGGAGCTGGATGCAGACGAAGCATCACATAGTTATCTGCATGACAAAGAGGACTTTTAATAGAAGACTGGATTTATATTGTTTAGATACAAGAAAGTAAGGGGTGTGATTCACAGTAAAAATATAACAAAGGGCGACAGTTACAGAGCAAAATTAGGAAACAGAATTCAGTCTTGAACTGTGAGGATTATAAAAAACTAAATAAAGAATACCTCAGGTGTATTTATGGGTGGAGAGGGACATTATGGGATAACTATCACTCCATCCATTCATCAGTCTCACGCCCAGTTTAGGATCACAAGTTAAACTAATGTACATGTGTCTGTGCTTTGGGAAGAAGCCAAGGTTCCCCGCTCAGCAAAAAACTACAAATCCCTTTTCAGAAAACGTGGAGCGCTGTGTAAAATAAAATAAAAAACAAACAACTGAGTGAGGTGCACATTAATGAAATCCTTAATTCGGACTGTGGAAATATATCCTGTGCGGAACCTGGGATTTTTATTTATTTACAACCCAAAATCCCCAAACTTGGAAAACTGTGTGAAATTCAAATAAAAACAGTATGCAATGATTAGCAAACTTTGGAAACCAATGTTTTATTCACAATAAATCCTTGAAAACATATAATTTGTTTAACCTGAGACATTTTACCATTTAATTAAAAACATGCATATACGGGTTTTAGATCAACATATACCTCCATGCAGATGACGCCTTTATAAGGAAAGGGGTGCTCACACTCAGGCGAGTGCATTTGATTAGCAGCACATAGCTACAGTTTACCCTCTGCATTTGTTATGACTCGTGGGCTGTACTCAGTTTTCCACACTTCTTATGCATTCCGGCATGAACCGTTCATTTCACTGCATTCCCCTCATTTTAAGACCTACTGATGACTGATACGTCCTCATTAAACCTTAGCATTGAAATATGGTGTATTTCCTTTTTTTGAAGACTGTAACTTAAACTGATAAATCACATATTAAACTACATATTTAAAAAAATGTTTATTAAAACTAACCAACATTTTCCACCAATTCAATTCAAATTCTTTATCGTCCCACAAGGGGAAATTCCACTCTCAACAGGCTTCACACAGAGACCGTGATGATTACTGCTCTCTGGAGGCCCTCTTCGACACGGCTACGTGATGACGTTTCACATGCGACGCGCAACTTACAACAGGCATGCGCCAGATACAACGTTGTTGTGGTCGTCCGTCGACTGCGTGGTAAGTTGGCGTTCACTATGTGACGGTACTTCATGTCAGGCAAGCTGAGTATCTGCGGAGTTTCGAGCTTACAGAGTCGGGGGAGCTGAGTGCGGTGAGTCCGGGGCTGGAGCTGCGCGCTGAGCGGATCCGCTTCCTCCTTCTGTTTGACGGCTGTGGGCGTGCGGACGGGGAGACTGCCATGTAGCTGAGGCAGAAGAATGAGCAGTCAGCGCACTTCAGCGGACGGGACAGACGACTGCGCGGTTCAGCAGGAAAACGAACTAGAAGCCCTCGCGTCTATTTTTGAAGATGATTTCAAGGATCTGCGGAGCAACGACCCCTGGAAGGTAGATCCACCTTCTATCTGTGTGCAATCTTCATGTTAGCGGAATGCAGAGGACTGCCAAGTGTTTGCATATACGAGTGTTAACTGGAGTAAACTGCAGTGCAAATCAACGAGGCTCCTTTTGATTTGGTTTTCAGGTTAAAAGGCCACCAGAGGTGTACCTCTGTCTGCGGCCCAATGGGCTAAACAACGGACAGGAGTGTTACGTGACCGTGGACCTGCATGTCAAATGTCCTCCCACGTATCCGGACGTGTGAGTACTGGCTCCCTTTCTTTGCCAATTCTCCATCATTGTCGCTGCACTGCAAGGTGTCCATTCACATACTGACCATCTACTACAGGGCAGCTCAAACATAAGGTGCACGGGCCAGAGTTGGGCCTGGCAAAGACTCCAGTCTGGCCCACTGGGCAGCTTTGGCAAATGTGAAGGAATGCACAGATTTTGGAATATTATTTGATAAAGTTTGCAGAAGAAAGAATGAAGCTGGCAAAGCTTTGAAGACAGCTCGCTTTTATTTTAACGGTCTCTGTGCAACTCCCACTGAGTAACACGTGTTTACAAGGCAACGCTATTGTTGCCACCATGCTCACCCTTATTTATATACTTGAACTTACACTTGCCCTCTTTATTGGATTATTTATTGTACACTTTCCCACTTCGAGTATTATTTTTTTTTCACAATTTAAAATCTCAGACAATACTTGAACATGAATATCCCCAAAACTATGAAAGATAAAAGTCTTTCTTTCCATAAAAGGGACTCAGGATCTGTAATTTGGGACGTATGGATCAAAAATGGCTAGAATAGTGACTAAATAGATAAAATATCGAAATTAAATACCATTCAAGCAGTCCTGGAAAGTCACATATTTTAGCACACACTAATAAAAATAATTATCACATTGCAAAAGACTAGTGACAATCTTTGAAAGTCCAAATAATGCTAAATAAAACACGTGCAGTACTTTTTAACATTATTGCACATTATCCTGGGAGAGCCTTATGGGTCAGGTTGCATTTAAAATGCATTAAGAGGCATTAAAAAGCACAAGTATCTGTTTAAAAGAAATCGTACACGAATATAAATATAGCGGAACAGCTGAGAGTTATGAAAAACATAACAGTAGTTCATCTCATGAGTAAGATAAGATAAGATAAGATAACCTTTATTAGTCCCACACGTGGGAAATTTGTTTTGTCACAGCAGGAAGTGGACAGTGCAAAAGTTATGAGGCAAAAATTAGAATACAATAAGAATAAATACAGTACACAGCTGTACAGAATAGAATAAAATAAAATACTATATACAGTAGAATAAAATAAAATAAATATACAATAAGATAAAAATAGAATACAAATACAAATACTATATACAACTGAGTAAAAATACAACGAGTAGGTCACCTTAATGCCATGACTACCACAGGCAAGCAGGGATGTATTTTTAATTATTATGTCTGACTAACTTGACATTATTGGGCACTAACAGGCCTCCAGAACTGGAGCTGAAGAATGCCAAAGGCCTTTCAAACGACAACCTCAAAAGTCTCCAAGCTGAACTCAACAAGCTGGCGGCGGAACGATGCGGAGAGGTGAGCATACACTCGCAGACGCACGTGCAGTCCCATGTGTGTTGAGATTTTCATTAACTTATTTACCTGTGAACTTAGGTGATGATTTACCAGCTAGCGGATCACATTCAGGGTTTCCTGAGCGAACACAACAAGCCTCCGTCGCGCTCCTTCCACGAGGAGATGCTGAAGAACCAGCGGAGGCAGCAGGAGAAACTAGCGCTGGAGGAGCAGCAGAGACTGGACCAACGACGCAAGCAGGAGGAGGAGATGGTTAGGACAGGAGGAAGAAACGCTGATTAGGTTGCAGTGTAATGCCCAAGTGATTTGTGTGGTCCGGTCACAAACAGGATCATTTCATGTTATTCATTCACAGCCTGACCGTCTGTGATTTCTAGAAACAGTTCAGGCTGATGATTCACTCTTTTACTAGGAAAACTGGCAAATTCCAGCTTTCTACTGTTGTTAGTTGGTTATGAATAAATATTTTTGTGATGATGATAGGGGTACTATTCATGCTGTGTCCTTCAATTTTTTTAGGCCAGATATCGGCTATTATGACTTTAGGACTATAATAGGAATATAGCATTTATCAGCTGATGTGGAAAACATCATTTTTAGGTTCCTGTCATGGGAGTTTTACCACAAAAAATGCAAAGTATCTTAAATGGAGCAAAATCTTTAACACTGACAGTTTAAGTAAGCTGCAAAAGGTGTATTGTGATGGAATTTTCTTATTCCTTTAGGAAAAAGAAATCATGGCTGAAATCCAAAGGAGAGAAGAGGAAAAGCGAGAGGAAAAGAGAAGAAAGGAAATGGCTAAACAGGTGTTCTCGCTGTTTGATTTCTATTTGATTTGATTCACTTGATTTCGTTAATCATCAGTAAAATCACAGGGATGTTACAGATCGCAGTCAGAGCAACCCGTATAACTAAGCCATCAGTATTGTAAGTGACTCTTTAAATGGCTTTCTATTTGCAGGAGCGACTCGGGAGCATGGAGCATTCGATGTCTGTGATGGGGAAGAGTCCACCCAGCCCAGGAGGCGCAGCTCCCGAAGTGTTTGAAGCCAAGAAAGCAGCTGGCAATCGCCGTCGGACTACCTCAAATTCCCGCCACAGGTACACGTCCTACATACAGAAAAAGCTTCTCGTGTTTAACAAAGTGCAGTAATAATGCTTCGATATGTCTCCTTCACCAGACGGGACACGGTTAATGAGGACAACAGTCGCCCGCAGGAGGTTCTTCACTTCAGCAGCAATGTTTTTGGAGAGCTTGCTGTGCACCAAGGGAAAAGCTTAGGTGAGGGCCATCAGACTGGCGCTGCCAGCCACGTGGCGAAAAACGTAATATGTCTCTTTAAATGTATTTCTTTTTTGGTGCGTTTCCGACAGGTGTAAGTGAACGGTTCGGTCGTAACATTTATTGCGGGTTTGAGGTGAACTCTGGCGATTTTGCTGTGATCTATGAGTGGTCGTTGCAGTGGAACAAAAAGATGAGCAAGTTCTTCACCACCCAGGAGAGAGGAAGGATTGAAAACTGTAAAAAACAGGCAAGTAGAGAGGAAGGGGGGCTTTTTATTAAGAATTTGCTGATTAAATCTTGCATTTTAACTTATAAAGCCTTTACGAACATGCATGCTTAAAGCTTGGCACATTTCAACTTGCGTTGTGCAGATCCATGCAGCAGAAAATGAGTTTAACTCCCTGCTGCGGCTGGAGCACCCAAACTTGGTGCAATACTTGGGGCTGAGCGTGGTCGAGAAGGAGGAATGCATCGTGGTTTACATGCTGGTGGAGCACGTGGCCGGGAACAGCTTGAACCAAAGCCTGACCGCCCACGGCCCGGTCCCTCTGGATAAGCTCTGCCACTACACGGCCCAGCTGCTGACTGCTCTCGACTATCTGCACTCCAACTCCGTGGTCCACAAACAGCTGGGGCCCTCCAGTGTGCTGGTGGACTCCGAGGGGAACATTCGAGTGACCGATTACAGTTTATCAAAGAGGTTTGCTGACATCTGCAAAGAAGACATTTTCGAACAAGCTCGCGTGCGTTTCTCCGAGGAAACGGCGATGCCAACGAGAACGGGCAAGAAAGGCGACGTGTGGAACCTGGGACTGATGCTGCTGGCTCTGAGTCAAGGCAAGGAAGTGAAGGAGTATCCGGTGACAGTGCCGAGTAGCCTGCCTGCTGATTTTCAGGATTTCCTTCAGAAGTATGTATCGATGAATAATTCCTCATAATGTTGTATATTTTTGTAGTTTTACTGTTAATCTCACTACATAACAAACAATTTCTATTTATATTGTTGTCACCAACTTATAATGCAAATGAACAACCTGTCTTAGCTGACAGGTGTGACACCCAGTGTGGTCTTCTGCTGCTGTGACCCCTTTCAGAGCTGCTCTTCTGCATAAGTTGGTTGTAATCTGTGGTTATTTGAATCACTTTTGCCTTCCTGTCAGCTCGAAACAGTCTGATCATTCTGCACTGACGTCATCGAGGCATTTTCACACAGAGAACAGCTGCTCTTTGGAAATTTTCTGCCTTTTGGACCATTTTCTGTAAAACCTAGAGTTCCCAGTAGAACAGCAGATTCTGAAATATTCAGAATAATCAGCACTTCTGGCACAAGAAGCCAATTCAGAGTCACTTAAATCACAAATCTGCTGTTCAGTTTAAACGTAAGCGTGTTATTTTGACCACATTTGCATGCTGAAATGCATTATGTTACTGTCATAGGGTTGTATATTTGAGCTAACATGCAGTTAACATGCGGTATACCTAAAAGGTAATCGGTGAGTGTGTGTTGATTTGAAAGTATTAACTTAACAAAAGCGTATAAATCGGTCTCTTATAATATCCCAGAATACAATGTGACTACACTAAAATGTCTTGTTTTGCTGCGACAAGCCTCCAATTTGTTAGAATATAAAACGAGTAGAAAAGTTGAACAGTTCTTGGATTTAATATCTCGGGGCAATCAGATGTTTGGCACGAAAGATTGCTTAATTAAATTTTTCGATCATAAAAATGGTTACCAGATGCTTTGACTGACTAATCAATCAACTGTTTAAATCATGGAGCTCAAATCTTGTGTTGCTAAAAAACAAAATGAACAAAAAACAGCGACTGCCTGCAAGGAGAGGCGGAGGACGGGCTCTTCCACGCAGTTTGCTGTGGTCTGATTTTCAGTAATGATAAACAGATGTGATTTGTTGTAAATGGGCTCAAACATGCAGAGACCCTGATTTGTTCCTTTGGGTCTTGGTGTTTTGCTGTCTGCTTGCATTGCAGCCTGTAGAGTAAGATGCATTGCTGTGCAAAAGTCTTGAGCTCACCTGTCATTGCTTTATATTTTGCAAGGAAACGTACATGGAAATGCAGTTTCCAATTCTAATGAGCTGGAAAATCAATATTTGGTGTGACCACGTTTATTCTTCAACACAGTCTGAACTCTCTTAGGCAGCTTTCTTGTTGTTTCTAGCCTTCAGGAATAGTTCTCCAGGCTTCAAGGACGTTCAGCGCTCTTCTTTGAATATTATCTGCTTTTCCCCCCATTCTCTGTCAACATGATCCCACACTGCTGCAATAATGTTGGGGTTTTTAGGCATGCCAAGTCTTTTTCTTTTCCCCTCCACTTGTTTCCTAACATTAGTTTTTTAAGGACCGATGCTGAGATACAAAGTTGTTGTTTTTTTTTAACTAATTGATCTTTGAGAATCAACTTGTTGATGCAAAAATACAGTTTTATATTTATTTTATATTTTATGCCTGGAAAAAGTTTCCTTTTTTTTCTTTGCCAGAGAAATGGGAAGATTTGGAAGTAACAAAGTGGCTAAAGATACAGTTTTCTTATGGTGTTAACACTGGGCCGTCGCTCGACTTAGATGCCTTATGCTTGAGTGATTCATAGGTCAGTGTTGAGCAACTTAACAAAAAAATGCTTTAGGAAAAGGGAGGCACATGGACTGGACTTCTAAAACTTTTAAAGATCATCAGAAAATCAAGAGAACTATTTCTCAAGACCATTTAAAAAAGAAAAAAAAGTCTGGCTCCTTGGAATAAATTCTGAAGAAATGAGGGGTGGCCCACTTTTACACAGTGCAGTATATTTGTGTTCCTGGTCTTTTGCATGTGCCAGATATTGCTTAATAGTGGGTTTTATGTGTCTTTGCGTTGTAGGTGTTTATGTCTGAATGATACTGAGCGCTGGACAGCTCAGCAGCTCTTGGACCATTCTTTCCTCAAGCCTTCCTCGCCTAAGCACCTTTCACAGTACCAGGACAACAGCCCAGAAGGTGACAGTGACACAAATGGAAACACAGATGACAAAAAATGCAGTGAAATCGTTATTTAAATTGGTTACAGTATAAAAGTTGGGGTCGAAAATGTTCGAATAATAAAGATAAATAAAAATGAACAACGTTTAATTTTAACTCTTTTTTTCCTTTTTTGGATTATTTTTTATACTGAGGGAGTGCTTGCATTTAAGGAGCCGTTAACAGTTTTATATTTCTCTTCTTAAAATTGCTCAAGATGTTGATTTGTTTGCCTCTCAGATCTAGCTGTGGACTTTGCGTCATCAGTCATCCCCCGGAGTCACATCCTCAATGCTCCTTTCAGTTCGGTCTTGCAGCACAGGCAGATTTCTCGGTTTGTCTCCGAGTTTGAGGAGCTGCAGCTTCTGGGAAAAGGAGCTTTCGGTGCTGTAATTAAAGTGGGTTGAAATAGTTTACTTACCCTGTGTGAACTTTCTCGCTCGTTTTATCTGGCAGTAAAGTTTTTGTCTTTTGTGTTTTGCCCGCATCCAGGTTCAGAACAAACTAGACGGTTGTTACTACGCGGTGAAACGCATCCAGGTGAACCCAGCCAGTAAGCAGTTCCGACGGATCAAAGGCGAGGTGACGCTGCTGTCGCGGCTGAACCACGAGAATATCGTCCGTTATTACAACGCGTGGATCGAGAGGCACGAATTGCCTGCCACAGGTGTGCTGAGCAACACCGACAGCTCCGAGCCGCTGAGCTCAGCCGACAAGGCGCCACAGCGCAAAAATGCACCGGAGCGCCTCAACGAGCTCGGCCTGCCTGACGACGTGGAGGACATCGCTCCGCCTCCCGCCCTGTCCAGCTCAGTCGAGTGGTCCACCTCCATTGAGAGGTCCTCCAGCGCAAGGTGCAGCGGACGCCAGTCCAGTGATGATGAGGATGATGACGACGATGATGAAGAAGATGTCTTTGGTGCCTCTTTTTTGTACGTTTTTTATTTTTCCTCCAAAGGACGACTTACTCCTCCAACTGCTCATGCATCACATTCTTTTTCTTTTTTTCCCACTCAGGCCATCAAACAATGACTCAAGGAGTGACATCATTTTTGATAATGGAGATGAAAGCATGGACGAGATGTCAAAGGTTCCAATATTTTCACTTCATTTATTAGTTTTGTTATGTCTGTTAGCGTTTGGCGTGGTGCACCAACCAGCTGGTGTTTCCTCCCACAGGTAGAGCCAAGCAAAAGGCCAGCGTCCGACACAACGGAGAGCACAGAGTCAGATCGACACCTCATTACGGCACATTACCTGTACATACAAGTAAGCTTCCCCCACGTGCTTCACTTTTACCAACAAAGACCTGTTTTACGTCTAATCCGAGGTTTCCGTTCCTGACAGATGGAATACTGTGAAAAGAGCACTTTACGAGACACAATAGATCAAGGCCTGCATCAGGATCAGAATCGGTTATGGAGGCTTTTCAGGGAGATACTGGACGGCCTTGCTTACATCCACGAGCAGGTATGGAGCGGCTGCACTGATTGGACGGAGTATAACTGTGACTAAAGCCAAGATTTGAATATCTTATGTTCCCCCTTCGTTCTAGGGCATGATTCACAGGGACCTGAAGCCTGTCAACATCTTCCTCGACTCACTGGACCACGTGAAAATTGGCGACTTCGGCCTGGCTACAGATCATCCCGCTAACGTGGTACGCATTATTACAGTGTGGCGTGCAGCTTTCAGTTTCGCTCTGCTGACAGGCGGCACTGATTTTTGCCTCATTGTTTTGATTAACGTGTAAAACTCCTCGTGAAGCTCTTATAACTTGTTAAAGCAACTGTTTATCTCTCAAAGGCTGCTGGGAAATTTGAGGTGGAGGAGAGCGGCTCTGCGGTGATGGCCAAACTGGACCCAACAGGTGCAAGAGAGTTTGAAAACACTCATAACACCTTTGATAGCCGTGCAATAATATTCCTGTTGAACTGGCGCTCTATATTGATTTTGCATCACTGTCTCCAGGTAACATGACAGGGATGGTCGGTACTGCCCTGTATGTCAGTCCGGAGGTTCAGGGAAATACAAAAGCCACATACAACCAAGTAGGAATTTAAAGATTCACTTATTTGTCTGGATGCATGAGAATTAGAAGTTGCTAAAACTTGATATTTGAGAACGTCTCGAGTTTTAAAGAACTTTTTATTCATGTTCTTGTCTGCAGAAGGTTGACCTGTTTAGCTTGGGCATAATCCTCTTTGAGATGTCCTACCGGCCGATGACCACGGGGGCCGAGCGCATCGCTGTCCTGAGTCAGCTGCGTGGAGTGTGTTTGTGACAGAGACTGAGAACAAGCTGGGTGGGGGGGTTTTGCACCTGGTGCCTTACTTACATGATTTTCTTTTTTCCCTTCATATTTACAGGAACCCATCATCTTCCCAGAGGACTTTACTTTACGTGAGCAAGGAACACAGGTGAGGATGACTGTTGCACAGCGCTTTCTTCTCCTTGTATAAATCTCAGTCTAACAGCGGTCTGTTTCTCTCTCTGCCTTTTTCTTTATGTCTACCAGAAGAGGGTGATCGAGTGGCTGCTGAAGCACGACCCGGCTCTTCGGCCGACTGCCCTGGAGCTGCTAAAGAGCGAACTTCTGCCTCCTCCCCAGATGGAGGAGTCGGAGTTGCACGAAGTGCTGCAGCATACCATGGCCAATATCAACGGCAAATCCTACCGCACCATGGTGGCCCAGCTGTTCGCCCAGAACACCTCACCAGTCATGGATTACGCTTATGATATAGACCTCTACAAGGTGAGGAGCTGATTGAGCTGACCAAGCGTTTGCCAGTGGATTTTATTTTACTGTAGCCGTTCTTCATCTTTGCTGGATGTCAGATTAAAACTATGCTGGAAGATTTTTTTAATATACTGTTTTTAACATGTGAGATTTTCAAATAATGTGCTCAGATGGTGTAACAGATAATTCCTATTCAAAGCCCAGCTGAGTTGAAAGTTGATATTTGGCAAATCGGAGGTCACTCACCTGCTGTTCAAGTGCTCTATTGGTAAAGAGTGCCCAATCAGAAAGATGGATTAAAGGGAGTGGGAAGGTAAAGTAAACTTTTTTTTTTTAGAGTAAGCAGTATTAGCAGAGGGGTTGTTAATCACTTTCAGCTGCTTCAGTGTTTATTAACAGCAGGTGCACTACAGGGACAGCAGTGAGACAAACCCCAAAACAGGAATGGTTTTACAGGCAGAGGCCACTGACTTTTTTTTGACTAGTTTTGCATTTAGCTAGGGCAAGGTCAGCAAACCTGTGGTTAGCCCTTACCCTTTTATTACATATACTGTGTCCCCTGCAATAACTTATCCTCTCCCAGTCATCTGCCCTTCTGTCCACCAGAAGGTAGGAGGTGCTAAAGTGACTCTTTTCATGTTGAAGGTTGCCGATGCCTAGGGTAGGATCAGTGTCACTAGTAGCATGAGGTGATGTCTGGACCCTACAGAGGTTGTACAGGTGCTCCAACTCGTCCAGAACGGCACATCAATATGTGGCGTTGCCAGGTTTGGTGTGTCTCTCAGCACAGTCTCAAGAGCATGGAGGAGGTTCCAGGAGACGGACAGTTACTCTAGGAGAGCAGGACAGGGCCGTAGAAGGTCCTTAACTCATCACCATAAAAATGTTATCTGGATGAAGTCGATGGACCATTGTCAGATCCTGCGCTGGTGCAGTGGCTCCTGGGTTCTTCCTAGTACACAACAATAGCCAGCATCATATGTCGAGAGGATGCAGGCATTTCCCAGCGGATGAAGGAATTGATAACATGCTCATATAATCTAAATGCAATAACGCATCCCTGGGACGTTGGTTTCAGTCCAACCAGCGCCACCAAGTTGGACCTCAGGCCTAGAGCTCAGTTATGCCCATATGTCATCTCATTAGGAGCACGCCCCAGTGTTGTCAGGCATAAGCACACATGGTCCATGCATGCTAAGTGCCATTTTGAATTGCTGCAGTTAAATTTCAGCAAAAATGGGCTAGCCTGCTGCATCACTTTTCACTTTGATTTTAGGCGTGTCGTTGAATTCAGCCCACTGCAAGTTGATCATATTTATTTCTTACCCGGTCCGTATCAGTGTACACAGCTAGCATGTTTTTCCCATTGAGATTTGTTGTGTTTTTAAAGTGTTCCTTTAATTTTTGGATTCGTGTTTATAAGATATATACATACAAGTCCAAGAGTATGGATTAAATAACATGATTGCAAACCTGTGCTTTTTCAGGTCACAATTCATACTATCTGTTGTAAGGAATGCTTAACCCTCCTGTTATGTTGGTTTCCAGGAACACCAATTATGCTCCTGGGTTAATTTGACCCGGGCAAATTTACTCATCCAAAAGTGTCAGAAACACTGGCATTGATTATTTTACAATTTTCTTTTATAATTGTGATTTTTTTTCGTTTTCTGTAGTGATGCAGATGACATGTGACATCTCTTCTGTTCTGGGTCAATCGGACATAACAGGAGGGTTACATGGAAGAAAATCCACTTCTTCCCTTCTCTACCTCTAGATGGCACTGTAGGCAAAGGAATAGCTGCACTCTTTCTTTCTAAGCTGGCTCTCTCATCTGGTCTATCACAGATGAGCACAAGGCCTGTTAGTGCTTAGTCGATGTCTCCTGATCCCTGACAGAGGCTGTTTGTTTGCTCTCCCTTCAGGGCAGCTTCAGCTTCAACAATGCCAAATTGCAGCAGCATGTGTACGAAAGCATCACCAGGATCTTCAAGAAGCACGGTGAGTGCACGTGTCTGTCGAGTGCGTGCATGTGAACGCGTGACCTTTGTTGACACTACGTGGACTCCTTTTTAAAGACCCCAACATCTGCAGCAGTGAGAGGCAGCTAAACAATAAGCGTACTGTTGGGCAGCACAGATTCTGTGCATGTGCGAGTGTTGTTTTTGGGCACGTTGCTGATGATGTCCAGCTGTACTTGTTTGTTTATGCGCAGTTTGTCTGTTCACATGCATCAGTTATCACAGGGTCATTGTGGTTTATGAAGATGGAGCAGCAATGTGTTTGATTTCAGGTGCCGTGCGTGTCCAGACCCCGCTGTTCCTCCCCAGGAACAGGAAGTTGTACGATGGCATTGAGCTGGCCTGCTTCATGGACCATAGTGGAATGCTGGTTACGCTGCCCTATGACCTTCGCGTGAGTTTAACACACACACGGAGTCTGGTTTACGTGTCCACACATGCACACAGAGCGCCAATCATAAAACTATTTACATAGGAACATGCAAACACACACACAGTGTGAGGCTGCAATCAGCAGCCGCCTTAAGATCCCGCTGCCTCAGGAACCCCGAGGACCAAATGCTTGTTTCCACACATTGATTGATTACAGCCTGGTATGCACAGACTTCACTGTCTTTATACAAGTGCACCCAATGTCTCAACTCTTGTTTTTTTTTCCTTCTTCCGCTTTAGATCGCGTTTGCAAGATTCGTCGCTCGCAACAATGTAACACATCTGAAACGGTAAAGTTTATATTGAGAAGTCATTTTGACCATTTGTGCGCACACAAGTAATTATAATGATGCTCGTTTATGAGGTAAATCTTTTCATTTAAAATGTTCTTAAAAATATTCAATAGAAAATGTGAAAGAAAAAACAAACGTAATTTGAGTTTTAATGTGTTTAAAGAAAGTTATATGCTTTTGTGTCTGCAATCAATACTTTATCAAGTCCCCCCCCCCTTCTGTAAACATACCGGACTGTGCAAAAGTCTTGCGCCGCCCCTTACTCTTTATGTTTTGCTTGGAAAATGAGAAATGGGTGCAGCGGTTTATTGAAACATGGCAACATGTTTATGAAAAGACTCAATTTGTTCACTTCCAATGAGCTAGAAAGTTATTGTTGAACACAGCCTGAACTCTCGTAGGTAAGCTTTCTTATTCTTTCTTTACATAGTCGTCAGGAATAGTTCTCCATTCATTTCTAAGGACATTCAAACCTCTTCTTGTTGGTTTTACAGATGGCTGTAGACACTCACATTTGTCTTAACCTCCTCTGTACATATTGGCTTTGATTTGAACTAAAAGTTTCTCATTTTGTATCCATAACTCTATAAAACCTGCCAAAGATTTTCAGTTCTGTTCGTGTCATTTGGTTTACCTCAGGCATCTCTCCATGTTTCCCTTCTTTAGGAATGAGCATTTCTACCAAGTCCTGTGTCGAGTCTTTATTATATTTTATTTGACATGATTCTAAGATACAGTTCATCTGCTGTAGATTTTTCTTTTTTTGGCTTTTTGTTCCTCATCGTTTTAAGGACACACTGTACATCATGCAGACATGGCGAGTTTTGGTATCAGGTGATTTTCAAAGAGCTATTATTGGTGCAAAAAATGTTTTATGCCCGTCAAACTGTTATCTTTAGTATTTTTGATAGATTCAGCTAAAGAAATGGGAAGAAATTGTATCTTAGGGTTAAACAAAATATTCCTCTGAAAACAGTCAGGTACAAGAACGCACAGTGTTCCTTTTTATTTGTCGAGTTATGTTATTTTTCATTACCTCGGTAAACCTTTAACCTCTCCACTTTATAGCTGAAAGTGCTGTGCTCACGGGTCGTGCTAACACCTGAAGCGTGTACCAAGTAGGTTTTTGTGTATCTGTTGAAAAAGCCTGTTTTCATGCTGGACGTGTGTTTCTCTTCGTCTCTCTTAAGGTACAGCATTGAACGAGTGTTCCGGCCCAAGAAGCTGGACCGCGCACACCCGAGGGAGCTCCTCGAGTGCGCCTTTGACATCATCACTCCTGTTAGCAACAGCCTGCTCCCTGAGGCCGAGATCATTTACACCATCTCTGAAATAATCCAGGAGTTCCCCGTGCTGCAGGTTACACACAAGCTGCTCGTGTTGTTGTTATATTTTTATGTTTTTAATCAGACTGTTGGGTCAGATCCACGATTCTTAATTATTTTTCTGACAGATGCCGTTGGGGATTTTTTTTGGTCCCCCCTTACTTCCCACTCACATTCCTAACGTTCCAAAGTATGTGTAAGCCTGACAGATTTACACTCTATTTATTGTTTATCTAGTAAATCTGTTATGCACCGCTCTGTCAACTTCCTTCCCTCCCTTCCAGTACAGTCCATTTCCTGTCCCGATTCATTCCATTGCCCCGTCAGTGGCGCTACTCTTCGCATGCTTCATGAAGCCAGTCCAACTTTGTGTCTGGCCTCGTAGGTCTTGTTTCTGATCCTCTCCATCGCTCGGCTCTTTGTGTAAAAGCTTTTAGGAATCTGTGAGTCAGAAAGAATGAAAGGGCAGCCGGACGAGCGGGTCATTATTCATCGCAGTGCTCATTGTGAAGCAGTGCTTTTAAATTTTGACTGTAATTGTGTCTGAGAATGTTGAAGGTGTGTTTGTGACTGCAGGAAAGGAACTACACCATCTACCTAAACCACACCAGCTTGTTTAAGGCCGTCCTGCTGCACAGCGGCGTCCCGGAGGACAAACTGAGCCAGGCCTCTAACATACTGTGTGACCTTATGGTCAGTCCGGGTTACACATTGCACGTCTGTTATTGATATGCTTCTTTGAGCAGATGCAGTCGTGACATTTTTATCACCTTTTTTCTTTTGTTTTCCTTTTTGTCTGCATCTGCTCCAGAGTGAGAAACTCAGCAAACGTGAAGCGGAGGCAAAGTTCTGCAACTTTTCATTGTCAGCCAACTGTGTGAGTGTCCACCTGGTGTATGAACCTTCTGTAAAAAATATTCAGCACACTTGTAGCACATGTGAGAAGTTTGCATTCAAGGCTTTGTGCCAGACTGGCTCTCTAAGGTATGGTTGCAGCCTTTCAGCAGCTGTATTTGAACTCACACGGTGATCCTGTCCTGAACCTGAGCTTGTAGTTTTGCTGTCTACAAAACTGCTACTGAAAACTGAAAAGAGAGCTTTCTGGCAGAAAGTCATGGAGGGAAGCTCATGCTCAGTCGCACTGACATCTCTCCTCACCTCTCGCTTTCAGTTGCAGACTCTGTACAAGTACATAGAACAGAAGGGGAATCTGCAGGACCTGGTGCCGCTGCTGTCATCACTTACCAAGCAAAAAACTGCCGTTACCCAGCTGGCCAAGCAGGGTCTCAAGGACCTGGAGGAGCTGACTGTGCTTCTGCCCAAACTTGGAGTTAAACTGATGGTGATACAGATTCTGGAGGATAAGGAAACACCTGCTGTATCTGCTTTACTTTGTTTAGCTTTTTTTTTTAAATAAAGCTGTATCTCCTTTATAGGTGGTGATCAACTTAGGCTTAGTGTACAAAGTGCAACACCACTCAGGAGTCATCTTCCAGTTTGTGGCTTTCATCAGGAAGCGCAGACGAACCGTACCAGATATTCTGGCAGCCGGAGGACGCTACGACCACTTGGTAGGCTTTACAGTCATTCCACAAAGTAAAGCCAGGCCACCACTAATACTAATCGCCTGTAGCTGTTTATTTGAAAAACATGGGCCTATATCATGCAGTTTGCTCCCTGCCTTTCTAGATCCTGGAGTTTCGTGGACCGGTTTCCACAGGACCCGTCCCCAGCGCAGTGGGGGCCAGTGTCGCCGTGGACAAAGTCTGCGCTGCTATAGTCAGCATGGAGGAGCCAGTGAGAGACACAGACACACGCTTGAATCTGACGTTGCTAATTATTATAATGAAGGAGCAGCAGATGGTTTCATATTTAATGATGGCTTCATAGAGCAGTCGGGCTGCCACACAGCTACTTTTAGAAACCTGTTAATAACTATGATCACCGCTGCTCCCGACTCCACGGAGTTATTTTTGGAGGTGCATCATTTTCTATATTTTAGATGGAGATTGTGAAATGATGTGCCCCGAAAGCTTCGTGCACATATAAATACCTGGAATGACTCCTTTGCTGAACACATAATGCTTTAACTGCAGCTCCCTGCTTCTATAATATTAGACTAAATGCATTTGCACGTAGTTGCTTTGCGCGACCGTATTTGTTTGTGTTCGTATCAGCCAACAGTGAGCTCCTATGATGTGCTGGTGGTCCCTGTGGGCCATTCTTCGATGTCCAAAGCCATCAGGGTTGTTCAGAAATTGTGGAGCACCGGCATCGCTGCAGACATCAACTACGATGTTTCACAGGTTAGTCGTCTTTAACTGGTTCCACTCATAAAACCAGAACAAACCAGTTTTGATTTAAAGGTGAACCCTGAGACCCCCTCATGGAGTGTAGTAATCTCATCCCTCCTATAGAGGGCAACACTTGACTTCTATTTTAAAGGAAAAACCCTCACTTGTTGCCAGCAGCCTTAGTGTGACAGCAAGTAGTAAAAATGGTAAATGCGCCACAGAATGAGCTCTGTGGCTGCTTTTCAAAGAGCATTACTGGCCATACTGGGGCAATATAATGGGGCAATTTCTACAAACAAAGACAACATATGTTAAACACACTTCTTATAAAGTCTTTTGATGAGATCTTGTTAGCAGTTTGAGAGCTGTGATTGGATGATAGCCGAGCTGACATCAAGCCGTCCAAAACTTCGCGATGCCACGGCTCTGTCACATTCTTCACGATAATGTGACCAACTGATCTCAGTCCCCTTTGTGCACGTTTGCATGAACGGCCTCTCCGGCATAGCTGTGTGCCCACATTTTAATGCCCCTCCTGTTTTTTCCTGCTCTGCTCTTTATAACCTATTGTTGTCTTAACTTTCCACTGCTGTGGTGAGTGAGTGTTTGCTTTATAGTGGCTTTCATTGTCTTATGTACCGGCACAGGACACGAGCGATTGGCTCCTCTGTTTTCTTACAAGCAATTAGGAAAAGTTGAGTTTGGATGAAAGCCAAATTATCAAGTGTGTTTTTGTAGATTATGTAAAAGTTTGAGCAAAAGTTTCGAGCCACGTCGATCTGTGTTACCCGTTTCTGTGTTCGCAGTGATCTATGAATCGTTCAAGCAGAAAAAGACGCCTAACTAAAGGGATGAACCGGGGTTGTCTACACACATAACATGTAATTTAGCAAAGAACCAATTTGAAATTGTATCTTTAGACGAAACACATCATTTCTTTGTTTTCTGTAGCTAAATCTATGAAAAACCGGCATTAAATAGTCATTTTTTACCAAAAAGGTGAATCATTCAGAGCTGTTAGCTGAAAACATGACATGTGCGAGTGTGTCTTTAACACAGATTTGAGGAAACTCACCAAGTGGGGGACAATAGTTTTTAGGGCCCCCGCATCTCTCTGCAGCAGATGAACAGTATCTCAAAGCCATGTGCTTGTATGGAGGAGATCAGGAGAGCGGTACAACAGCAAGCACAGCAGAGGCTCTGTCATGGCTCGCGGCTGAATTTTGGGGATTTTGCAGTACTGTCACATTTTGATCCACTATTGCACTTCCATCTGGAAAGCATCTAATTGGTAACAGCTTCAGTTTTTCAATAATGACAGTTATCCCAAACCCACTGCAGTAAAAGCATACATGGAGAGAAAAACACACCAAGGAACACGGAGTCATGGATTGGCTTCCCCAGAACCCGGACCTCAACATTACTGAAGCAGTGTGTGATCATCTTAAAAGAGAATGAAATAAAAGGCAGCCGACTTTCAAAGAAGAGCTTTGAATGTCCTTCAAGAAGCCTGGAGAAGTATTTTTGAAGACTACTTAAAGAAATGATGAGAAACTTTTCTAAGAGAGTTCAGGCTGTGTCGATGAATAAAGGTGCTCACACCAAATATTATAACTTTCTAGCTCATCAGAATTGTACAAACTCTGTTTTTACCTTTTTATATGTCGTATTTCCATGTATGCTTTAATTAATCACTGCACCAGTATAAAGAGTTAGACGTGGCTTAGACTTGAGCACAGCACGCAGGTTTTTACCAGAGGAGACCTCGTCCAAACCCGCTCGGCTGTCATTGCCGCTCACTAGGCTTTTGTTAGCACTGTTCCCATGCCGGCCTCTTAACAGCCCTTAATTCATCCCCTGGAGACGGTTCAACTCTTTTAGTTTTTATTAGACAAATATGGCAAACCCCTTCCGCAGGCAGGCAGCCAAGTAGTGGAGCTGCCCATCTGGCTCCAGCCAATAACTTACCTTTGACATGATTTGATCTGTCGGTGTGAAAGTTGTAAGAAAAATGGAAGTGTAAACGCTCGTGTGATGACAAGGAAAAGTGACGCGCATAAACATACACTTGCTGTGCTGGGGCTTTGTTCCGCACCGCCAACCGTTCGTTTAGCCAAAACTAAAGTTAATCAGAATGAATTAGGCCGACACGAATCGCAAACATACATGTTCACTGTTACGGTTGAATGGATTACCTGGATGTACATCAAAGCTAATGATCACTCTTCTAGTTCTAAGTGAAACTCAAATGAACCAGTGCCACAATAGGAGAATTTTAAAGCCTCAGCTTGGTGTTCAGCGGTAACTCAAGCATGCTTTTCTCCCTTTGTTTCAGAAACTAGATCAGTCAGGGTTGAAATTGGCAACCGTGACGCTGTAATTATGTAATTACTGTATGTTTCCAAGCCTAATTTGTGATTCTTAAGTAATTAATGAAAGAAAAGCTTGTTCTCAGAGAATTTGGCCTCAAACAAGCCAACATCTTCAGCATGCTACTTCATTGGTCAACATATGTGTTTGATTATGTTTGACCATTATCATCATAAAGGTTTAATGGAGTATAGCTTAGCTATGCATTTAAATTTCAGCTTGTGTGTTGAGAATGATGATTATTGCCTCTCTGTGTGTTTGTAGTCTCAGGACACACTGCTGGAACACTGCAAGCTAGGCGGCATCACATGCATGGCCCTCGTCTCTGACAAAGAGGGATCCTATGTGAAGGTAAGCACCATCTGTGCACCATCCAAGCACATCCACTTCCCAGCAACACACTCAGGATTTGAGTGAAATGAAATGCTGTAGAAACCTGCCGGTAGCATTGCAGATTGTCGCTTTTTCTGTCCTCCAGGTAAAATGCTTTGAGAAAGACAGACAGTTGGAGAAACGGATTCTTGAGTCTGACTTGGTGGATCACGTCATTCAGAAATGTCGGTACAAATTCCTCGATGAGAGAAACATCAGGTAAAAAAAAAAAAAGGTTTTGGTTTAACGAGTCGCTCAGATGTGTGTGAAGGATGCAGAAGGGGTTAAAAAATGTCTTCCTTGTTCCTCAGCAGAGAAATCTCTGAAAGCACGACTCTACAGAACCCCAAAGGATCACTGCTCACCAGCACAGGTACCACGCTCAGCTTATTCTGATGATCCTCTCATAGGCTGTAACATCACACGGCATGAAAGCATCACACTCGTGTTTCACACACTGATTTGACTCTAACAAACGTGTAATTTAGACATAATTTCAAAGTATTTCTTATGATGTTGGATTTCCTTTTTGCTATTTCCCTGATTTACACAAAGTTATTAAGATTCACACCCTTCTGGCACAAACACGCTCTAATTAAACTGAACAGCAGTTGAAACCAGAGCTTTTTTTGTATGTGTGCGATTAAACACTCGATTTTGGACATTTAAAAACATTTACAGTCGGATAAAACGATTCATTTGTCCCGTTTACTGTCCTCTGATTCCAGGGTCTTCAGAGCAGCATGGAAGCAGCACCTCCATAAACATGAATGTGAGCCTCATCAGCCCGGAGAAAGTTTCTGCCAGCGCCAGACGACGCTACGAGACTCAGGTTTGCGATCTTTGTAACCGCGTCTCCGGCTTTTCTCCAGAGCTGCGTTTCTCAGTATTAGTAACTTCAAACCTCTAAAATGGGTTTCCAGGAAATTTGCTGCTGTTTCTGTTTCCTATTTTTCTTGTATCCATCTGCCTTAAACGTTCCTGTGGTTATCCTGAAGAATATGCTGTTTGTAACGTGACACCAAGACAAGTTTTCGCTTGTGAAGATGATTTATATTTGTAACCATGTCATTTTTAAACGGGTCTCTCTCCGTCTCCTCTCATTTCAGATCCAAACCAGATTACAGAACCTGGGTAGCAATTTGCAGAACAAGAGCAATGACATTGAGGTTCTTGCTGTAAGTCATTTGTGTGTTTATGTCCCTCCATCCCCTATTTCTAACCTACTTGCCCCCCCGTCCCACCTTATCTGTTGAATTCATGTGTGAAATCGTAGGGGAAGGAAATAGTTTTGATAGCTAAAACAACAAACATCTAAGGATCTGCCCTTTTATAGCTGCTTTTTAGATCCCCTGCTGGAAGTAAGATCACTGCGAATAAATTCCAGTTGCCTATCGAACAACAAACGCTAAACAGAAAGCAGCTAACGTGGCATTTCTAGGGGACATAAATGGTCGCTGGTGTTTGTTTCCAGTTGCGCTATCCATTTGTGGCCACGTTCTCAAAGTGCACTCACCCCTCTTGTCTTATTTACCATCTCGCTGCATGGTCCAAATGTATTTATCATCCTTGTTGGAATCTGGACTCTATAAACACTGCAGTGTCACTGAAACGTAACAACAATCATCTCGATGCCAGTAAGCAGTTACACAGGCCTGTGAGTCTCGGGTGTTGCGTGTCAGCAGCCTGCTTTTCTGTCACTCAGACTGATATGCAAAGTTGATGCTACAGATGAACCTGGAGAGTGATTAGCCTCCTGCTGTAAACTAGAAACTGTGGTGCTTTCATTTCTGCTGATATCACTGTGAAAATGTAATTTTATGATGTTAGTGCTGACTGGACTGCTGATGTTGGGGGAAGGGAATTACATAACGTTCTGGACGAAATGTGCAACAGTTCTGTGTTTTGCTACAAAATTGCTTAAAAATGTGTAAAAAGCTGTGGTGTAGAAGGCAAGGCTTTATTGTGTAACCGTACTTGTTTTTGTATCCCGCAGGTGGACCTTCAGAAGGAAACGCTGATCAACTTCCTGTCTCTGGAGGTTGGTTCCCTACTATAGCTTCATCAAGAGCACGGCCGAGTTAATAAAAGGCAACATCGCACTGAAAGGGTGGGGGGAGTGGAAAGAACGGCCAATAAAGGTCAAGCTCCTAGACAGGAAGACAGGATCCCGTTGCCTTCCTTACAGTCTGATGAGGAACGCTACAGTTTTCCAAAGCAGGGGAGACCTGTGAGACTCGAACGTGGCAGGCCTTTTACGAGGCTCACACATGTGACAGACGTACCAAAACGCACTCTGAGGAGGTGTTAATATTCACATTCCAAACTTCTTACCAAGACCTTGCTATAAAATCCCAGCTTCCCTTTAAGGAAAGTGAAAAAAAGACTAATTATATTGTGAAGAAAGCTGGAAAATGCTAAAGCCTCCACTCCATAAATGAACGGGCCACCTATGTAGTTGTCCTTTTGCAGCACACATGTGTCACTGACAGCGCATTGAGTTTATAAAACTTATAAAACAATGCATAGTATGTAACAGCCACGCTGGCAGAAAGGGCCTGTTTTAAACAGGTGAAATTGCCTCAAGGCACACAAGAAACCAAACACTTGACAAGCAGGTATGTTCTTCAACACTGAAGATGGGGAAAGAGGAAAAATAAAGCCTTTGATTCCTCTGATATGCTGTCTGTTTTTTGACTCGGAAGTCTGTTAACAGACATGAGGCCTGTGAGCCATTTGGCTGGTCTTTGTTTAAAGCTTCGGATATTAAATCTCATCTGTTGATGGTTTTGTTTGCTTGAATGAAACATTTTTTTTCCTTTCCGTCCAGTTTGATAGCGAAGAGCAGTTCAACAACAGCGTGAAGACGTTGCTGTCTCGTCTGCCCAAGCAGCGCTACCTGAAGGCCATCTGTGATGAGATCCACCACTTCAAGATTACAAAAAGGTGCAGTGGTGTTAAATTGTGCATCATATTGGTGGAGTGTGTTAGCATTCACAGCTTGCTAAACTCTTGCTCAGACACTTGGGCTCACTTTGAAATGTGCTTGTTGTTTAAAGAAAAGCACATTTGATCAATATAATGTAACATTGAATTGATCAGAAACACGACAAAATCCTTTATTTGTGATTCTTAAGTCTAGACTGTATATAAAAGATGGAAGCAGCCCTGCTGACAGGGTTTGGCTCCTGTGTTTGTTCATTGTAGGGAAATGATCCTTCAGTTCCTCCTGTGTGGCCTGAGTTAACACACTTTCCTCATGAGGTTACGTTCTCATGTTTTAGGTTTTATCGAATGCTGTATTTAGTTTTATTGCTACCATATGAGCACGCAGTGTTCCCTGGTTTGCCAGATCCAGCCCATTACTTGTTACGTCTGGTTTTAAAACGCCGAGATGTGACTCAGCTCAAGACTTGACAGTCGGAGTGAAGTCTCTTTGGCCATGTCCATCCTTCATATACAGTCTATGTAGACATACAGAGGCCAGTTCACAGATCACTTTTTTCCATGCCATATCGTGTTAACAAATCCCAGTTTATATCACATGTGATATAAACTGGGATTTAAAACCTTTTGACATTAAGCTGCATCCACTCTGGTGGCAGTACTGGATGCCCATACATTGTAGCCTCAAAGGTTGGCAGTCATCGACATCGCTTCTCTGGTTTTGTTGATATAATTCATGAATAATAGACATTTGTTTCACTTCCTTAAGTCGGCACTGTATTTGCGCCTCTTCTAATCCGCCATGGTGCGAGTGACTTAAATTTTTATCATCGCACGGTTAGCATGAGCGTGCTTTCCCTTCTTTTGTCTGTTGAAAATTTATAGTACAATGCACCATCCTGCGTATGTGCCCCAGGCAGCGAACTTCAAAGAAGTATAACCTGAATAAGTTTTCTGCCGTCAGGTCTCCATGTGTCCGTGCCCTCACAGGAGCATAATCCAGGCTTTACTCAGTAGCTCTCTGAGTTTTTTAAAGTCTCTCCTAACTAAAACCTCTTGCTAGTTATTTTTAGTCCAGCCATTTTTCTTAACTGAAACCTGATGCAGACAGTGAAACACGTTTTCGGGAAGCTGCTTTGCAATAGTTCAACCAAGCCCACACACTCCAGGTGTATCAGTGCCTGCCAGTACAACAAAAGGAGTCTTCAGACAGATAACTACCGCCTAGAAGAACGTTAAATCCTCAGCTGATCCCATTTCCTGACATAGAATTTGGAGAAGGATTTGCTATATTTGGTCTTACGTCTGGCTCTTGGCACCCCAATAGACTGACAAGGGGCGAGTCAGCTCCATCCATTTCTCTAGTGTAGATGGAAAAGTTTAAATTCCCATACTCCCAAACGTAATGTCCCGCCCAAGTTCCAGGGTAAATCCTGTGTTTGAGCTTCTAGTGTTGTGAGTGCCCAAAGCCTGTGATGGGATCCAGCAGATTTTCTCTTTCATGAATGAGATGGCAGCAAGAAAAATCAAAACCTCTCATTCTGGCTTCCTCTTCGTCTCTCCAGAACAGTTGGTTTTAATTTCCTGTCTGTGCTGTGTGAGTCGCCATTAAGGGGGGGAAAAGGCTTTCCTGATAAATGAGCGTCGCAGAGGCAGCAATGGATGGAGTCGGCATGTGTTTTTATTCTTTTGTCTAGTGGTTTTCATTGAATGTGGGGCACATGCAACCAAGTCAAGATGAGTAGGATGAAGGGCTCATGCAGCAGCTACGTAGCTGTAGCAGGACCTGAAGTTACACCTTATTATTAGTTATTCCTTCTTTATTCAACTGAATCCAGAGAAATCTTGAGGTTAGACGCTCACTTACTTTTTTTAATCAGCACTTTAAGCAACATGAGACATTCATCTACTTACAGTTTACTAGTTTAGTCTCGTTGTGTTTGTATATATTTGTGAGTTAGATGGAGATCAAACAAAGCTTTTTCCCACCACTGTGTATTTTTACCCTGTTCCCCATCTGAGGCTTTTAAAATGCCAACATCGGCTAATTATTGTTAAACACAAAGCGCAGCTGAGTCTGCTTCAGGTATATTTCAATAAACCAAATAGATGCACTGAACTTCATCATTATGGGTCTGTCTTTAGTCCTTGTGATAGCTTGTGTCAAGTTCGACTCAGGTTTTTGAGGCCATTCCCTCATCTCAAAGCTGAGTCGATCTTTTGGTAGTGTTATCCCAAGAGCGAGCTGAATGGCAGCTTCATTTCTTTTAAAGCCACAGTCACTCTAAATACTTCTGGAGGATCTGGAGTTGACCAGATCTAGAAGAAGACTTTATCAGGCTTCTCTTACATATGTTATAGCCCCAAACCATTTATTAACTTGAAAACTATAAGTAATACTTTCAATTAAATTCTAGATTTTACTGGAAGCCAGTTGGGGAACTGAGAATTAGTGATGTAGCCCTCTCACCTTAACACTGCGTGTCTTCGTTTCCTAATAGGACAGTCTCAGTCTTGTTCCTGGTCTGATAAGCCTTGTATCAATGAAAGATTTGACATAGAGGAAGCATGCACATCAGTGGATGTCAACCCGAGGGCCACATCCGGCCTGCCAGAGGTTTCCATTTGGCCTCCAGAATATTACTGAATTCAGGAATAGCCTGGGAGTGTTGAGCTTTCAGAGCAAATGAATTGTTGCAAATGAGCCACTTAATACATACCTGTCTACTGTTCATTAAAGCTGCGGTTTTCTGCCTCAACTCTCCGCTTAAGGCTCTTCGAGACTGGAACTTTTTCATGTTTGAAATATATTCAGAAACATTTCTCCTGCCATGGACTCCATACACTTCAACACTACTGCATGGATAGCTTGACAGCCTTACAAATATGAAGCCTAAAACATCACAGTCGCCCTCTAGTGGCCTTACAGTACAGGTAATTTGAGTCTGTATGGAGTGCACTGATGAATTCAAAGGAGTGGGATAAATTTGGACGTTTCTAGAAAACATCCTGGGTGAATCACGTTGTCTGGATTTGGAGACATTCCAGTTCAAATTTCTTCCAAACCCAAAACAGCCGTGGTCAAGAGTGACGATGTCCATGCTACCTGTAGGCCTTAAGGGAATTACTTAAAATTACATACTAACATGTACGTTAAAGGATGTGCTGATTAGAATTTAATGGTCAAAGGTCAAGTTTCCAGTGACCTTATGTCCTTATGGGCATTGCTTTAAATTTGGTACAAACATTCACAGTGACTAACAGGTGACCTGATTCGATGGTCGAGGACTGTTTTTGACCATAACTGTCGAATTCAGATGCCAATTCTGACATTTCACAAAATGTTTATGGGATTTCATCCAGAAAAGGTCAAAGGCCGTTATTGAACACCATAACCTGGGACCAGAAGGGATGGAAGCCTGGGAGCATATTTCATGTTTGGTTGGTTGGATACTTAGCTGAAGCATACTTCTGTTAATGTTTTTTGAAATCTGCAAACAAATCTTCTGTTACAGGGTGGCTATGGTGATCTTGTACAGCTATAAATACGACTACTACAAGATTCTTCTGTGAAAGCCAAGGGATTGCCTGGGAGATATTCCACTTTGCTTCCGGCAGCAGACTCCCAGAGACAGTTTTTATCCTTGGACCAACAAAGTCTGCTTAGAACATTGAGGCTTTCCATTTGGAAGGTGTGAGTCCCAAAGATACAAATGAACTTCTTTACTGTGGTGAATGGTAAACCAGCTATCTGATCCAATCTCTCCCAACGTTCCCAAAACCCTTCAGTGTTTCGTGGTCCTCAACAAAGGTTGACAAGAGGTTCACTGGACTTTATTGCCTTAATAGAACTATAGAATTTAAGAGGAAGGGCTGTTTACTGAGTGTGTCATGAGTACAGATACATTTCTTCTTAGGTACAGGATGCAAAGTGTGAATAAATATTTTTCCCCACATGCTGTGACCTGTGTGTGTTTATTTCAACCCGATGGGAATCTAACGCCAAAGGATGCTGATGAATAATTATTTGAAATGTATAATACTGTGCAAAACTCTTGAGCCACATCCCAGTTATGTGGCTTCATTTAAAAATGGAGGGAAATATGCAAGGCAATGCAGTATCCAAGGCAAAAACACAATAAGGTTGAAAGACGATATTTGACGTGACGCCTTTTTTTCTTCAGCACAGCCTGAACTCTTACACAGCTTTCTTGTAATTGTAAGTAGTCTACAGGAATAGTTCTCCAGGCTTCTTGAAGGACATTCAAAGCTCTTCTTTAAATGTTGACTACCTTCTCTTTTTATCAAGATGATCCCACACTGCTTCAATAACGTTGAGGTCCAGGCTCTGGGGAGGCCTACCCACGTATGGTTTTCCTGCACTGGCACTTTTTAGGATTTTGATTTTTTTGCCAAAAGAATACATTGCCAATCAAACCCTTTCCACATAGCACAAGGCTTTTGCACAGGACTGCATTTCTAACCCTCACTAAAATGCCTAAGAGATTAGATATTTTTGTAATGCTCAAAACATTAAGTGAAGTAACACAACTTGTTAGATGCATTGTTTGACATATTTTTGGCATGGGACTCTGACTTTTCCTCCAAGTAATCTTTCTGGAGAAGCTTCAGCACCTTGCAGTTTATCAGCAAGCTCTATCAGACGAGTCAAAACAACAGCACAGTCCCAGAGTTTCTGGTCTGGCCTGCATGTCTTCTGGTGTTTTATTATCCCAGGTCTTTTTGCTTTGTGCTTGTGACCCGTACCAAAGACTCAATTTAAAGTCCAGGAGCGGATGTAAACGTGCCTGCAAGAGAAGCAGAAACCACTTAACGGATGACATCACTGCACCTTGGAGAATTGTTCCTCCAGCCCAGTTGAATTTTTTCTCAGTGCCACTTTGGTTCACACATTTATTTTTCAAAATAAGTGTAAATGTTACAGTTCATCACCTAAGAAACATATTTACAGGATTTTGAACACAAATAAATAAGCTTGTACAGAATATAGTAGAAAGAAACGGTAAATGGTCTACAATGTACAGCAGCTTTGGCTACTAAAAATTCATTTTCCAAAAAAATCTCAAACTAGAGTTAAGTATTAATAAATAAAGCTATGTGAAAAAATAAATAAGGTACTCTTCTCTACTTTTTTTAAGCTGCTTTGTTTTTTTTTACACGTAGAAGAACAAAGAATTGCGTAAGCTTTTACAGTCACCGCTTCATTTTAAAGCACATACTCTTGATTAAAACAGATACACAGATCTACTCAGTTGCTAAAACACATTATGAATTGGTCTCCGACCAATTTTGGCATCAAATATATCTTTGTATCGAGATATTGGCAATGGACTCTGATCCGAAACACGTTGCTTTGAAACCCCAACATATTTCATAACGCTTCTCAGATACTGTCCGACCACATACCGATCAGACTGATATGGAGAATCTAGCTGCAACAGCATGTTCGCTTGAGTGGTTTAACATCTCTGTGTCCTTAATACGCCTATCAAATCCCTGATTAGGGCCTTTATCCCACCAAGAATCCCGCAGTGGGCTTTCTAAAACACTGGCTCTAAAGAAAGTGCTACGTTTCTAATATGCTCTGATGTTGCAACATGTACCACTGTGTACAGATGCTAGCAAGCTACTCTTACAAATCACGTAATTTTCTCTTATTTGAAGAGCTAATGAGAACGGCACAACACGATCTCAGTAACAATGAGGGATTTTTCTTTTTTTCCTGATACGGGCTTATGGTTGTTAACCAACTGCAAGACATCAACAGAGAAATTAGTTAAGGCTATAAAATTAAGGCTTTTAAAAGAATTACTACTAACAATCACTTGCAAGTAAGAACAGTAGCTCCCTACACACACACACAAACACACACAGCTGTGAATGAAGATGTGAAGAGAGGCATGGTATCAAAGACATTCCTTACAGGCCCAGATGAAGTCTGGCACCCTTTTGTCTCACCTGCTATCAATAAAATAACATTCTAGCTGGATGAAGATCACTCTGAGATTTGGGAGTTGGAGTGGCAGATTCCTGTGGAAAGAGCCAAAATCAGATGAGGCTGGGTCCGAAGATTATGACTCTTGGCTAATATAACGAAGACAAGTCTAGACACATTTCACACAATTCCCAAACCGGGTGTTTTTTTTGCATAAAAGCAGTTTGTTATCAGACTTGACTGGAATGAAAGAAATAATGCTGGGATATGTGTCCTTCCTGTCATTGATTTTGGCAGGTGGGTGTTTAGACTACTATTTTTAAAATGTTCCACTCTGGCCCCACATAGACACCCACTCTAAAAGCAAAGAGTGGGCAAGGAAAACACAATATCTAGTAAAAAGGCTTTAGAAGTTAAAAAAAAAACATGGAAATCACACATTGAAAAGCAGGGGTTTGGATCTGGAGGTCAATATGAAGCCTACGGACTTGTTTCGATTTGGATGCAGAAACCAATTTCGATCCAGCTGGATTAAAAGTTCCTTTGGCCTCCCTGCTAATGACAATGATTACAACCACAATGAAGCACTGCTTAAGAGGGCAGCACCTATGCTCCCTTTAAACTACTGCCCAAACCCCTGTCCTAAAGCTTTTTATGCTCCTCTTATTGCCCCAAAGTTCCAGTTCCAAAGGAGGCAATAATAAGCAGGTATATTACAGTGTTCACAGTCAAAGTCTGGTTTTCACAGAGAAATCTGTCTGGTTGCCGCATTCTTCCGTGCTTTTATATGTCCACCCGTCCATCTACCTCACAGAAAGTCCCTTCGCCCGAGCGTTCAAATACAGAAGAATGAGGGCATAAAATGTAAGAGTCAGTGGTAACTTGCTTAGTCTTGAAGAGCATCCTTGTTTTTACTGTCACACAGAGAATGGTGGGAAGAAGGCAGCACCCAAGGTGTGTGTGCTGTTACATTAACCACCTTGGATGCAACAGAAACGAGAGGGATGTGCCAGACAGCTCTGATCTGCAGAGTCTGAGGGGTGTTTTTTTGTTCGTTTTTTAGCATGGCGTCCAGTCATTGCCCATGCTCAGTTTGGCCCTGGGGATGGTCAACTTTTCCGTACAGGGGGAGCTCATTTCTGGAGAGAAGTGAATGATGCCGCAGTCGTTCTTCACGTTGTGAAATTTGTTGTCTTTCGAAGGCTCCATGTAGACCACTGAATTCTTGTTGACGTGCTTCTTCAGGATCACTGTCTGTGGTGCAAAAGGACCAAAATCATTGGTTGGTAGATTACTGCTGTAGTTCAGATCATAGCTAATAAGCAGTGACAGGTTGCCATGTTGCACCTGTTTGCACTAAAAATAATACACTGCTAAAAAGAAAAAAATGAAAGGAACACTCAGTTCCACTTCTGTGACATTGATCTGGTCAGTTATGTAGCAGAGGGGGTTGTTAATTGCTTCCAGCTGCTTTGGTGTTAATGAAATTCACAACAGGTGCACTGTAGTGTCCCCAAACAGGCTGGATGCCACCGACATTTTCCCTCCTCAACTTTTCCTACGGTTTTCTTTTTTCGCCTGTTTTGCACTTTGGCTGAGTCAGTGTCTCTGCTGGCAGGAGATACCTGAACCCTACAGAGGTTGCACAGGTACTCCAACTCCTCCAGGATGGGACAGCAGTACTTGCCATTGCCAGAAGGTTTGCTGTGTCTCCCAGCACAGTCTCATGAACATGGAAGAGCTTCAGAGACAGACAGTTACTCTAGGAGAGCTGGATAAGGCCATAGAAGGCCTTCAACCCACTAGCACGACCGGTATCTGCTCCTTTGTGCAAGGAGGAACGGGACGAGCACTGCCAGAGCTACAAAATGACCTCCAGCAGACCACTGGTGTGAAGGTCTCTGGCTAAACAATCAGAAACAGACTTCATGAGAGTGGCTTGCAGGTCTGACATCCTCTAGTAGGATCACTGCCCAACAGCGTCGGCCCTGACTGGCACTTGCCATAGAATACCAGAATTGGCAAGTCCCACAACTGGTGGAGTTGCTGCAGTGAGATTTCATCAAAGTGGACTAGCCTGGTGAATCATTTCTTCTGGGTGTCTTTGAATTCATCTCAGTGTAGATTGTTAATTTTCATTTCCACCAAACAATGTGGCATCCTTTTGTTCCCAACACGTTAGCCAGTCCATATTAGTGCAAATATCAACATGATTTTTTTTTACCATTGAGTTCTGATGTTTTCATTTCTTGCAGTGTAGAATCAGCTACCACAGTCACATTTCATGGTAGAGACTTTATGAACGACCTGATCGTGTTTCATTTGAAAGAATCCTAAAGTCGTGTCGACCTCAGCAAGAGACTTCTCACCTTCTTTGGCGCACTGTAGCAAGACATCTGCACCCACTTCTTCTTCTTATTGATGAGTAGCGCCACGATGAGAAAGATCACGATGGCTAAGAGGAGACCTGCCAGGATCCAGGCGGCTGATTGGTAGATGAGAGCCATCTCTGTTTGGCTGGGGTAATTCTCACCCGAACGTGGCTCATCTGTGGAACAAAGACAACATTTATTTTGAATATTTATCCCAATGACAGCGTGCTCGTTATGGAGCCAGCACTATGTACCAACTCTAAATTGAAAACAGGTCTTTTTTTTCTGTTGTTGTTGACTTCATTGTATCGCCCCTCAAACGCTAACGCTGAAGAATTAACTCCTGTTCCATGGAGATCATGTTTTGCTTATGCCCATTCATCATTACTGTTTACTTCAACATGAGTTAGTATATATTTCATTCATTTATCAAGTTGTTCCTAACACACTCTATTAGTATAAACACTCACTGGGATTGGCAGCAGAGTATAGCAAATATGCCAAATTACTCATGTATGGTTACTACTGTAGTGCACTAAAGGAACTGGGGAGTGGACGTCAGTGGAGACGGCTGTGGGGGGGAGAAGTCTGTAAAAGCAGGTACCTGTAACAGCAATGATGGGCGGCACAGTGACAGTGGTGAGCCACACCGCACTCTCCGCTGTCGTGGTAACTCTCGCCTTGGGGCGGCTTGTCGACACTATCACCGGCACTGATGTCGTCATTTCTTTTCAGACAGGAACAAGAAATGAGATCCATTACAAATATGAATGGTGTAACGCAATAAAAAAGGCATAAATATGTCTAACCATGAGTAAGTGTATAGACTCCCTTGTGTTTCAGCTGTGTCTGCTTTAAAAAAAAGACAGAGCATTTTTCCTCTGGGCATATCACGAAAACAAAGGCCCTGGTAAAATATGGAGGTGAACAATGGAAGCCTATGCTGAGGGTTTCCTCTATAGGAAAAGCTGACATGGAACTTTGCCTTCCTGTGCCACTGCAGAGGAAACGTGAATGTGCAGATGCTCGAGGAATGTTTATGCTCGGAGCAGGCAGAGTATGTGTGTGTGCGCATGTGTCACATGGAATATTTTGCAAGTGACGGTGTTTGCCTATGTAGCGCCAGAGTGGCTACGACTAATGAACAAACACACAAACGGTCCAGACGCTGGCATTCCCTCAGCTCCTCCCTCCTTTTTGACGTGCAGGGTTATGAATTACTCTTTTCCCCCATCAACAAGCTTTTCACTTTGACTAGAAGTGTTATGTAAACTTTAATTTTAGAATAGAATATAAGCTCATGTTTTAGGTAGTATAATAAAAAACAATCAAAGCTGGGTCTAAAGACAAATTTGGCACCAACGTTTTAAAACTCTAACCGCTCTAACCACTCACCGAGACAGTGTGGGCAGCACTGGCCCTTGCGTAAAACAGGCACCCTGCATTTGGCAGCTGGACAGTGCTGAGAGAAACACTGAATAGTGCCGTTGTTGCAGGTGCAGCTGGTGCAGACGTTGGCCTTCCAGGAGTCTCCAGCTAGCAGCACGTCTCCATCGCTGGTTATGCAGTACTCCTGCTGGCTGTTGTTCACTGGCAGGAGGGGCGTCTCTTCTGCACACAGGGGAATAAGTTAATGAAAAAGCATAAAGTTACACTGCATTACAGCTCTTTCCTCTCTTAACTGGACTTGGTAATGTCGGGTTACAGCGTGCTTCTACACGTTTCTAATATGCTCTGCTCCTAAATGACGACTGTATTTAACCCTGCTATTGAACAGATCAGTCAACAAGTTGTTAGGTCTTCAGAGTTGTGTTCAGATGTAGAACGTGTGCATATGAATATCTATAACAGATGTTCAACCTAAACCCTGCTGAAAAAGAGATCTATGGCTTTTTCATGATCCTGAGTTAGCTTGTCCACACAGCGCTACTCTAATGTACACATACATCACAGGGCTTGTTGTGAGATTTGTATTATTCCCACATTCCTGGTGACCAGACCCATACATATATCAAAGCCTGGCCTTGACAATCTGCTTTTGTTGCAGGCAGATGCAGTGATAAGGCAGACCGGCATTCTCAAGGAGCAGCTCTCAGGCTGCAGTCATGCATTGCTGATTTGTGAGCCTCATGCTGGGGAGTGCTCGGGACACATTGTTTATGAGTTTGTGAGGGAATTGTTTGGGTGCACTTGTAAATAAAATATGCGTGCGGTTATGCATTTTGTAGACGTTCTCGTGACCGGAGAGCTAGCATAGATTTGGCGAGATCAGTTGCATTCTTGCCCGTCCAATAATAGAGTTAGAAGCGCCTCCAGTGTGGGCCGAAGGGTAAAAAGCAGAACACATGTGCTGCCGCTGGCCTCGAGGATCTCTGCGTAAACCCTACCGGTCTTGGCTGGTTTCTTTATGAGCCTGTGTGCCTGACATAAAACTGCCCAACAGAGTGCAACGTGCAAGACCTTCCAAAACCACATGCTGGTAGAACACTGAAAACAGCTTTACAGCTCCCTGCCTACCATCCAAACCTGTGATGACACATTTGAAAATATTCTAAAATATTTTAATTATATAGAACTTATTTAATTTGAATTACCTGCGCATACATGGCAGCAGGTGTCCTTGTTCCTGATCGGCGCTTGGCAAAGAGCTGGGGGACACAGTTCGGTGTCACACAGGACGCGTCCCTTCCTGCAGGTGCAGCGCGTGCATTCGTCCAGGTTCCAGGTCTCCCCCTCCACATAAAACTCTCCCCCAGGTGCTCTGCACACCACCATGTCCATCCCCTCAGGCTGACCACTGCCAGAGTCGTCTACAGCAGGAGAAGACGAAACATTCATTCATTCGGCCTTTAACAACAGCTGCTACATGACACAGTGAAACAATTATCTTATCTATATATATATATATATATATATATATATATAACACCCAGCACACCCCTGCGGGCGGTTTATCCTTCAAGCTCGGGTCCTCTACCAGAGGCCTGGGAGCTTGAGGGTCCTGCGCAGTATCTTAGCTGTTCCCAGGACTGCGCTCTTCTGGACAGAGATCTCCGATGTTATTCCCGGGATCTGCTGGAGCCACTCGCCTAGCTTGGGAGTCACCGCACCTAGTGCTCCGATTACCACGGGGACCACCGTTACCTTCACCCTCCACATCCTCTCGAGCTCTTCTCTGAGCCCTTGGTATTTCTCCAGCTTCTCGTGTTCCTTCTTCCTGATATTGCTGTCATTGGGAACTGCTACATCGATCACTACGGCCGTCTTCTTCTGTTTGTCTACCACCACTATGTCCGGTTGGTTAGCCACCACCATTTTGTCCGTCTGTATCTGGAAGTCCCACAGGATCTTAGCTCGGTCATTCTCCACCACCCTTGGGGGCATCTCCCATTTTGACCTCGGGACTTCCAGGTTATACTCGGCACAGATGTTCCTGCACACTATGCCGGCCACTTGGTTATGGCGTTCCATGTATGCCTTGCCTGCTAGCATCTTGCACCCTGCTGTTATGTGCTGGATTGTCTCTGGGGCATCTTTACACAGCCTGCACCTGGGGTCTTGCCTGGTGTGATAGACCCCAGCCTCTATGGATCTTGTACTCAGAGCTTGTTCTTGTGCTGCCATGATTAGTGCCTCTGTGCTGTCTTTCAGTCCAGCTTTGTCCAGCCACTGGTAGGATTTCTGGATATCAGCCACCTCCTCTATCTGCCGGTGGTACATACCGTGCAGGGGCCTGTCCTTCCATGATGGTTCCTCGTCTCCCTCCTCTTTCTTGGGTTTCTGCTGCCTGAGGTATTCACTGAGCACTCGGTCAGTTGGGGCCATCTTCCTAATGTATTCTTGGATGTTCGTTGTCTCATCCTGGACTGTGGTGCTGACACTCACCAGTCCCCGGCCCCCTTCCTTCCGCTTAGCGTACAGCCTCAGGGTGCTGGACTTGGGGTGAAACCCTCCATGCATGGTAAGGAGCTTTCTTGTCTTTATGTCAGTGGCTTCTATCTCCTCCTTTGGCCAGCCTATTACCCCAGCAGGGTACCTGATCACGGGCAGGGCGTACGTGTTGATGGCCCGGATCTTGTTCTTACCATTCAGCTGACTCCTCAGGACTTGCCTGACCCTCTGCAGGTACTTGGTGGTTGCAGCTTTTCTAGCGGCCTCTTCATGGTTCCCATATATATATATATATATATATATATATATATATATATATATATATATATATATATGAACAGAAGTTGCAAAAACAAAGATGCTATGGAGACCGTTGTCTATTAACCACTGTCACTGTCAACTAACTGATCTAATGAAAACATCTTCCTGTCCAACAGAGCAGCAGACATCTGCAAGATATTAGACTTTTTGTCCCCCTGACTTTAAAGTGTGCATAGCTTCTGAAAGTTGTAGACATTCCCCTTTAAATATTTGAAGAGCAAACTGAATCATTCCTCCATAAATATCCCTACACTTGAAGATTCGAGGCCAAAAAAAGAAAAAAACGCATCCTTTCCATTTTTAGAGAAACAGAGACGGTGTTTGCATGTTTAAGGGGCCAGAAAGTGCGAGATTTAAGAGCTAGATTCTGAGTCAAAGCTCTCTGCCTGCTGTGTGTGACTATATAACGTCACTGGAACTATTTCTGATCTCTAAAGTGTTTCATTTAAACCAATCTTTAGTCTTATTTTCTTAGTTTTGTACATTAATTTTAGTGATCACAACAACACCAGGAGTAAATGCTGAGATCTAGCAAGACAGCAAAAGACTTGAACGTGGCTGCACCCATAATGATGGTAATAAACTGTTATTGGACTGGAAAACTAGATGCGGGCAACTACAGCATGATTGAGAGACTTGAAAGTCTTTGTGTAAATAGGGATAATTGTTTTATATGAATAGCTTTGGGAATAACTGCACTATTCTCCCTTGTTTGGCTTTGCAAATATGTGCAACTAATAAGGAGGGTGGGTGGAAGGGATGTTTTAAATCTGTCTGCTTGTTTTTTCTTGACTCACCAGACTTCCTCTGAGCAATGTCACTGATGTCATAGATTATTACTGATGAGCCCAAACTATGAAAATAAGAAAACACTTGCTATAAACAGCACAGAAACATACCCTCACAGGTAGGGCAACACTGGTCAGGCTTGACAACAGGATGAAGACAGCTGGGCACTGAGCAGGATATGAGCACGCACATCTCCCGTCCGGAATGGCAGTAGCAGTCGCGACAGCCATCATGCCAGCCCTCACCTTCCTCATATTTCTGTCCATTGGATGTGAGGCAATAGCTGGACACTGGGGCCGGGGCAGTGGTGCTCGGGACGTGACCACTTTCTGGAGACACAAGGTGCAGGCATTACTGGGATGCCTAAGAGCTATAGGAAATTTCCAAATCTCTTTTCTTTTTTACTGACTTCCCAAAAAAGTGTTTTTACCACTAAATATTTTATTAGTCTACAAAGAGAGTCTTTCAGGACTTTCAAATCAGGCAAACAGTGGATTATTTGCAGTAGGAACATCTCTGTGTGTGTGTTACTGTGTTTGTGCAGTAGGTGCACAGATTACCTCGTAAACCAAAGAAAAGGTTAAGTATATTTGAGGATGAGATATTTATACTAGTTCTAAAATGGCAAAGTAAACACAGCTGCAGGCATAAAAGTGGCTTCTGCATACTAACTTTTAAAGCAGGAATTTGAGGGAATCTAATTAGAGTTGCATACACATCCCCAGGATAAAGCTAACATCAACAAGAAGCACGCATAAAAGCATCAGTCTCACGGCAGTAAAGCAAAAGGTCACAGGAAATCAAAGCTCAGGTTAAAATCAGAAACTAAGCTCTCCTGTGTTCTCCCCCTTACACTTCAGGCCATGTGGGGAAACTGCAGTTAAACGTGAGGATGTAGCTCTATGTAACAATTTAGAGATGGGTGAAACATATACAAGCAAGCACACAAGCAAAAGTCTCAATAATCTTTGAACTTATGATATGAAGGTTGATCGGTTGAACATTAAAGGTCAAGAGGTTGCATAAAATAGGCAGGGCTTATCCTCTGACTCATAAAAAAGAAGAAGGTGATCATGATCAGTGAATTTAGAGATTAAAATGAACAATTCTGTTTTTTACATCGACTGGCTGTTGAGAGTACCCTGAATGTCCTTTCTACAACTTGTTTTAAACTACTGCAATATTACAGTGGCCTGTTGTATTAAAATTAGAAACTATGTTGGCTTCAACCTGAAAGGCAACTGTTTTATTCATCTTGTACTACTTGACTCACCCTTCTTCTTTCTCTATACTTCTTTATATTTTGCTACGGAAATGCTAATTAGGTCCAGCCATTGATTGAAACGTGCAAACATAGATAGAAATACAGGATATGAAGCAAAAACTGAGTTTGTGCAATTCTAATGAGATGGAAAGTCAATGTTTTTACTAACCACTAAAGTCTCGTAGTCCAGCTTTTAGGTCCTATCTTTAAGTAGCTATCATGAATAGTTCTCCGGGCTTTTTGAAGGACATTCATAGCTATTCTTTTGATGTATTTTGTCTTCATCTCTGTTGTGAGGATCCCAGAGCTTCATTAATGTCGAGGTCCACTGGCTGTTTCACAGATGCTGTAGACACTCGCTGTTCCTACCTCTATCCTGATCTCCTCCTATCTCCTGACGATGATTTAAACAAAAAATTGTACATTTTTGATTTATCGCTCTATGCAACCTGCTGCCACAGATTTTCAGTCCAGTTCTTGTGTAATCTGGCTCACCTCAGCCTTTTCTCTCTACTTCCCTTCCTCAATAATGGCTTCTTGGCAGACGCCCTTCCACTGAGACCCTTTCTGAGGCTTTAGAGAGCTGTGGATCAATCTGTCATAGTCCTCTGTCTTTGACCCAGGCTTTTGAGTCTTTTGTTCATTTCTTGCAGGTTAATGAAATGTTAACGTTCAGTTTGGAGAACCGTTTGTTATGTTTCTAGTTCTTTGTTATTGTTTGTTTTGTGCTCTTTCGTGTCCAGTCTGTCTTCCCTGTCTTGTCTCCTTGCTGTGTCTTCCCCTGCGCATCGGAGACAATATTTTCACGGACCGTCTTTAAGGTGTCGCGGATAAATACAACAAAATTAATGATACGACCGAGACAAAATCTGGTATTAACAAATGTGAATTCACTGTGTAACTGTGCAACTTTATTAGCAGCGTCCTCGTGAAATGCAGCAACAACACTGAGAGTAACATCCTCCTCTCTGCCCCTCAATGCTCTCTGGTCGCTATGGTAACGTGTAAATATTTCTTTCAAACACACAACTACAACACGGGAAACGACCCAGGGAAACCGAGTTAACGGTAAAAACCCGAAAACCATAAATTTCACACTTGAGCGTCGAATGACTCACGGACCGGTAGGCCGGGGGGTTGGGGACCGCTAGTCTACCATGTCTGCTTATGAATGTCAAATCCGGTGTAACTCTTTCTTTCTCGCCCTCTCTCTATCTGTTCCCCGCTCGCACTCTCTTGTTCTGTGTTTCTGTATGTAGTCAGTCTGAGTCTCATTGTGTTCCCCATGTTTTCCTGCGGCTGGTGTCTGTCTGTTTCCTGTTTTATTGTGATAGTCTCTTGTCCCATGCGTGTTACGTTTAGTTTTCCTTCCCCTCTCTCGTTATGTCTAGTTTGCTCCAACTGTGTTCCCAAGTGTCTCCACTTCTAATCACCCTCATGTGTATATACTGTCTCGGTCTTCCCCTGTCTCTTGTCAGATCATCAAGTCATCTTCCCTCTGTGTCTTCTAGCATCTCTAGCTTAATTCTTCCAGTTTGAAAAAGCAGAAAGTGCCAAAAGAAAAACTCTGACCAAAGACCACTTTAATTACAATGAAGGCTTGCTCCTTAGAAGCAAAATATAAAGAAATAAAGAGTGGTTCAAGACTTTTTCACAGTACAATTATTAGTAATATCTCACAGTTTTGTGTCACCACTTGTATCCATCTTGAATCTATCATCATATCATTAATTTCAAATGTTTATTCAGTAATAAATATTGGCTCATAAAGCTCTTCGATTGTTTAAAGGTCATTACAAAATCACAGACAGTTGATCCTGTTCACCTGGACGTAGTGTTTGCTTACCTTACCTGGATGATTAAGCTTCATCAGGTCATTTCAAAAACTTTTTACATGAATTTCCAGTTAGTGCTTTTTAGTGTCTCATCTCATTTCTGGCTAAATGTTTAGACAAATAAAGTTACAAACTTCTGCATGAAACGACAGACTCTTTTGTGTCTTTTGCTTAAGTAACACAGCCAGCGAAGCATCCCTTTAATCACGACGCACACCTGATTAATAAGAGAGCTCGGTTACCTTTACACATGCAGATGGAGCAGCCCTTCCTGTTCTGTCGGTAGCCATTGACGCAGTGCTTGTCACAGGTGAAGGGAGGACACTTGACGCAGCGACACATCTCGCAGCCATGCTTGTTCCTGCTGCAGGGGAACAAACATACGCGTGATGAAGTGCACACGAAAAAGCCTTAATTACTGCAAGAGTGTGTGAGGAAGTAAACAAAGTGTCAGGACTAAACAATGCCACTCCTGTGTAGCTCAAACGTGGTTTCAAATTGCTTCACATAGAGGAAAACATGGTGTTGTGATAGAGCGAAACGCAGATGTTTCAGTCATGAATAATCAACATCTGGACTTGCTTTTCCCCTCTCTATATTAGCTGGCTTTGAAGAAGAGCAAATAAAGGGCCAACATGTGAGATCCCTGTGGTTTGCACATCATACCAGCCCGAAGCCTCTGGAAAAAAAAGAGCACAATTCACTTTCCTGCCTTTCTTATTGCTCTGAAAGCCTCGTATAAGACATATAAGAAGAGTGGCTAGATTAGCATTACTGTGAATAATAAAATCTTATCGATCTCATCGAAAAAGATGGAAAAAAATAAGAACTGGGTCCTTGTCACTGTAAACTTCTGGTTGATTTACAAATTACTGCTCCCACCAGGACATTATGGTCCAATAATTAGAGGAAGGGACAGGGACTTCTTCACAAACATACATTTTGTTGATCTGATCTGCTTCCAGTGTCTGGAAATAGACCACTTGGATCCAATTATTCCACCTAATAAAACACGAATGAGCTGCACGCTGATAAACTGGCAAAAACCCAAGTGAAAGTACAACCTGTGTGTCTGCACTTGTCTCCTTCTAGACACTAGTCCTGTTTAACCTTGTCTCATCCATCTTCGCCCAGCCACTTCCTCTCTGTCTTACCCTCCAGGTGCGTGATGATTCCTACCTCACACGGTGGCCTCATTATACCCGGATAATTACTCTATTAATCTTCGTCTGCCAGGGTGAAAAATTAAAGAAGCCTTCGACCCTGTGATGCAGAGCCGTGTCCCATAAAGAGGACACAGGATTTCAGGCTCAGCAAACAGGGGACCCCATCTATGCTGAAACAGCAATAACAGCTATTGAAACAACACTGTGAAGGGTTGGCTACAGCCTCACTGTACAAACACAGAGGCAGAGAGCGCTGCACTCTTAGAGTAAGGCTTTGTTTAAAGATAGTATGCTGAATGCCAAGCAGCACTTTGGGCTCCAGGGGGGATCATTTCCAGCAGGCCGCAACCTTAATGGCCAGAAGAATGCCATTCATAACCTGTGTGGTCCCAGTTGTGAGTTTGAGCTATGAAAGGTGGAAAAAAAAACCCAATCCTGACGGCACAAACAAAAACTTCAGATATGAGAAGTATCCGCAGAGTCCTTCATTTAGGAATGTTTAACACACGGTTTACATTCCTCTCGCTTCACAGGCCAGCGCCATTTGTTTTTGAACACGTACTGTACATTACAATGCTCACAGGATGTCATCAATACACCCAGTATAAACACAGAGATCCTTTGTGCTTTTTCATCTCTCTGCGGTGGCTGCATTCAGGGTTGTGTGTGAGAAGAAAGATTTGCATTGTAAGACTGGCAAGCTCTCAGAGGATTTCAGACTTCTAAGGCTAGACCAAAACAGCTGCTTATGAAGGATAAAGCCAGGACCTCCTGCTCTTCTCCTCCCTGCAGGATCCAACTCATCCTCCTCTCCTGTTGTGCCCCTCTTGAGCTGTGGCTCCAGAAAGAACGGTGGCGATATCAGAAGGATCCCAACTGTATATATTTCCTAAAGTCTGCTTTTGTCCTGATGTGTTTTTGATCGTTGTTTTGAGACAGGATGATGATTAATGAAATGAGAATGGTGCCTGGGGACCAAGCGTCCCAGTACAGAGCACTTCCAGATGTTTGATTGGGTTAAATGGGATTAGGAGGAGAGGAGTTGTAGAGGGCCGAGCGGCTAGTGCGGACCCCACAGCAAATGACTCACACACAAATATACACACAAGCTAACACAGAGACCCGGGATTGGCCACCAAAGTAGGCACTTTGATGACTACTGTTGCAATTGCCTGGTATACTTTCTTTGGAAGGGCATCACTTAATATTATTAAGTACTGAAAATCTTATTTAACCATACAAATATGCAGTGGAGGGATGGCTGGGAGAAAATGATTTGTAGTTTTTATGAAAACTAAAACTCTTTAAAAGCCATTTTTCCTGGAGTAAACGCAGCTACGGACTGTGAAGTGATCATTAAGACGCTGACGTAATTTTAAAATATTTGAAAGATTCAAAGCCATTGAAACTTTAAGCGCAGCACTGACAGACACATGTGTTTAAATCAGACTCAAAAACACGAATGAAAAAATTAACATACAGCTGGACTCAGCGGATCAGTGGGTGTACTCACACATATCCGTAGGGGCAGGTCTTAGTGCAGCTCAAAGGTCGGCACTTTGGCACGGGCACGCTGCACTCGCACACCTCGCATCCAAAATCATCCCTCTCGTAGCCCATTGGGCATTGCAGGGAACAGTACGTTCCCAGGTCAGGGCAGGAGTCATCTGAAAGAGTTGAGAAGGAGGTCATCTGATCACGACCACAGCAATCCATTAAAGGCAAAAGGCACGAGTTGCCGCTCGCAGCAACATTCCTGCTCACAAAGTAAAACACCAATAAGCTGTGATGAACATCAACATGTCTACGCTGCTGTCAAAACCAAGTGGCTGCAACGGGTAAACACAGCACTGTCCACAGCTTTAATGTGGGACTGCAAGACGCGGCACGTGAGAAGAAATGTATCATCTCGTCATTCCCAGTAACTTTAACCCTCTACGGTGAGCTAAAAAAAAATCAAGACTTACTGTTGAGACATTGGCAAAGAAGACATCCATTTTTGTCTTGTTGGAAACCATAGGGGCAGTCATTCACTGACAGGGAGCAGTTGTCCAGGGGAGGACATAGCAAAGGGCTTACAGTTTCATAAGAAGGCTCTGTTAAAAAAAAAGTGAGATAATAGAGAGTGAGAACTTTTAAGGTACTGTTATGAATGTATTCCTGTTTTTTATGTTTGTGTGCTTGAATCCCTTTAGTTGTTCTACTCCATGTGAGCTTTTTGTGCCAAGTCTAATAGCTACCTATTTACGCTGCCCTACTTATAAACAGTAATTACGGATAAATGCAGAGCAATTACACCGGGGTGGGTTGCACCTTAAGGGGGATTGTACCTCTCTGTCTTATTGTGCTGAACTGTCTCCTATTAATAAGCTGAATGGGTCTAAAAAGCATCCTTTGCCCCTTGATTTTGAGCCAACTCCACTGTGGTGCCACAATAAATGAGGATGGAACAAGACGAGCACGGGCCCGTAACACCACTGTTCCCATTGCACGCTTTTTGCCACGTTCGGTGGGAGGAACAGCACCCAATGAGCTGTAACTAAGTATGCTTAAAGTAAAAAAAAAAGGCTCTACCTCAATTATACAGCCTCCTGTGTTAAAAGGATGCTGTAATGTCATACACACAAACACACACACAGACAGGTGGGTCTCATTTTGGTGGGCAAAGGTAATAAAAAGAACAGAAAGAACCCCATGGCTAGAAAAATGCTCTGTGCTGCTGAACTTTTTTTTTTTTTAAATCCTGCCCTTTCTGGCACCTTTTGCAATTAAAATTTGTTCTATTTCTGTTTGTTTCAGTTATTATTACAGTTATATGTGGTTTATTATGAGGATGTCAAATTCAGGACAAGAGGGTGGTGGGAAACAAAATAAAAGGACAGACTACAAATTTAAAATGCACATTGTTGCTCCTGTAAGAAAAAAACAAACATACAGCCCCAGGAACACATAAATTAGACAATGCACAGATACGTAAATCAACAAATGTTTTTGTAGTGTGAGTGTGAGAGAGAGCGAGAGAGCGTGTGTCACAAATGTTCTTGATAATGAGGGTGGGAAGCCACAATAACGCCCCCCAGGAGCCAGAGGCAGACAGAGATTGAACCAGGACAACTGTGGCCTCCCCCTTTAATGAGCCCATGTTGAGTGGGCTCTGTAGAAAAGCTGCAGGGACGCAGGAGTGCCCTGCATTTGGTATGTGTGCTAATGCGTAACTCATTTGAAGGACAACACAACTCTGCATACCGTACCTTCACAGAAGGGACAGCACTCTCCGGGGATCTTCACCGGGTTGTGGCAACTCTGTTTGCAGGCCATGGCTGTGCAGTGCGGCTCGCCATCCACACACTGGCAGAAGGTGCAGTCATCCTCTTTCCACTGCTCCTCGTGGGCTCGCAGCTTATTATTCACCCAGCAGCTGGCCTCGGTGCTAGCCATTGACACATCTGAGAGGAAAGAAAGAGATGTTTACAGTGTGGGTTTAGGTACGAAGGAAAGAAAGGCTGACATCATTTTTAGCTCAGGTTCTCAGATCCTGTACTGGGTTTGTATTAACAACAAGTGAGAGCCTAACTGTGGTAAATTGGATACTTAATGAAGGCGTTAAACAAGAGATATGAAGAAAACACTGATGAATGTCAATGACTCGTTTACATTTATAAATGGAGAAAGGCTCCTGGCGTTGTGACAAGCGTTGCGTAGGGGTTTAGGTTCACATCAGAAAGACAGTCCACAGTGTCCAGATTGTGCATTATAATGGGGTAAAAGCATTCCTTCGTTCAATAGCTGAGAAATCATTTCATCATGTAAATTTCACTCCAAAGCAAAGAAAGCACTTTTGGAAATTTGGGATCCATTCCCATTAGCCTTAAAACGGGGTGAAAGTATGAAAACGTTAATGTTGTTGTCCCAGTTGAGTTTGAGAGGTTGAGTGTTTGAGGTCGGATGTAATGAGTAATGACCCTGAACAGGACTTTTTCTTTCCTTTTCCACTGACATAGTCCCTGTGCTCGCGCCACAGCCAATTTTATAATTTTGTCACGGTTCCCTTTAAATATCAACAGATTTGAGAACCAAACATTATGTAGCATAGCTTTCCATTTCAAATGGGTCCTTTTATCCTTTGTTTATAAAGAAACATTGATTGAGAATCATCACACACAGAAAATCTTACCTTTTCACCTAGATTAAGTATTGCATCCAGTGCAGTAAGAAAGTACAGATTTCCATAAACAAAAGATGAAAGCATTCCATGCCATCTAAATGCTTGCACATTCCAGCTGTACCTCTAACACTGACCTAACATGATTTCTCCTCTGCACTCGTTCTCTTCGTCTTCCCCCCCACTCCTCCTTTTATGCATCTGATCGACTGTAGCCACGCAGTCAGAGGCCAAAGGCTACCGTCTCCATCCACAGGCTTCTGGCAGACTAATGTGGTTGCCATACGAGGCCATTTTTCTTTTAAACATTAACCACGATCCAGATCTCACAGACCTGCGGCGCACACAGTGAAAAAAGGTTTTTGTGTTTTTAAATCTCCCCAGCGGAAAAGACTGGGGGATGACTCTTTGTTGCACCGCTTTTCGTCAGGTATGTTAACGACTCTGAAAGCTGGTTATGTGAGAAAGACATTAAAGTAGGTCTTAATATCGCCTTCACTGCTGCTGAATCATCTTTTCTTCCCATCATTTGGGCATATAGGCGTTTTAGTCGATGCCACCATTCAATTCAGTTCCATTTTATTTATACAACGCCAAATCATCACAACAGTTGCCTCAAGGTGCTTTATATTGTAAGGTAGATCCTACAATAATACATACAGAGAAAAACCCAACAATCATATGACCCCCTATGAGCAAGCACTTTGGCAACAGTGGGAAGGAAAAACTCCCTCTTAACAGGAAGAAACCTCTGGCACAACCATGTCTACGGCTACCAGTTTTAACAGTGTAATAATCAGCGAAAGGTGACACAGTTTAACTGAATAATAAAGCAAATGTGTGTACCTATGCAGACGGGGCAACATTCTCCCTCAGGAATGTAGAAGTTTTCACAGTTAAGCTCAGCACACTCTGCCTTGGAGCAGAAGGAGATTCCTCCCCGGCACTGACACAGCCAGCACGGGTCCATGCGGTACACCTCTCCCTCAGAGTACTCTTTCCCACTGTGGACACACTTGGGAGTGACTAAGGGAAAGAAAAATCAGACACAGGCTGTCAACCTTAAGCTGGACTCCATCTGAGTAAGACAATACACTCTAATAAACGAGTGCACTACGCTGTGTCAGCTGTCCTACATTTGGCTAAGATTAACACCAGAATAATTTCATCAGATCCACCAGAGAACAATGCCTTTAAAAAAAATAGACACGTCAAGCTTGATTAGTGAGAGGTTATCACAAGTTTATACAATTAATTACAAATTCGTAAACATTTGTTCATTGTCTACTACTGATAGTAATATTTATCTGAACCAAATGGTGCTGCGGTAGACTGATGGGTGAGATAAGCCCCATGGGGCAAAAATGGTATTTATCAGACAATGAAACTGGAGGAGGAATTTCACAGGGACCTATCCAGTCTTGAGATGGCTCTGGACTCTTGCCATGCAGACTAAAAGAAAGCAGTGGTGGGTCTGACGTTTTGGCAGAAGCTGGGCGCAGCGTGCTGGTGGCAGGTGGAGTGAATCAATGATTTGGCCTGCCATTCCCACAAAGCATCCAAGCATTTAGACTCTGTTGGCTGGATTTAGCCAAACCTTGAAAAGAATTAGCTTAGTTGCAGCAACATTGGAAAACTGCACTCTGATCCTGTGCACAGTCAACTAGCTCTGAATACTGTTCGCATGCTAACTGGTCAGTGGTCTTCAGTGTTTTTTCCCCTGAAAGAGCAACGTTCTCATTACCAACATGTCTAATCTTCAAATGTGTTGAACTGAAGTAATTTTAAATTGAATCCAGACTCCTTTCATCCCACAATTATCAATGACCCATATATGTCAGCTATTTAGCATATATTTTTAGCCTACTACTCTAGTATTTAACAGCTAATTATATCATGACCCTTACTGACCAGTTTAACTGCTCATCTGTTATGTTTAGGTTAAGGTGAATTTGTGCTGTTTCTAATTTTACCTAGCTATTTTGACTCATAATATTATATATATTAGCTTAAAATTTAGCCACTAGCCTGGCTAGTGGCTAGCTATTAACCATAGGTTTAGCTAACTTTTTTAAACATTTCCCCCATTAATTATCCATTTTTGTTTAAAATTTTGTATCACTTTTGGGTGTTTCCAACTGCTTAGCTATTATTTTAGTAATTTTAACTTTTCTACCCAAACAGAGTTCGACATAAACCTGAGCTACTGCGGAAGTACACCCAGAACATGGCTGGGAATCTCTGCAATTTTTGCTATGAAATAACATGTAACAAGAAATGCTGAAAAATAACCACAATTCTGAAGAAATAGCAAATATAGATAATAATACTCAATTTAAGAATTTTTGAGGTATGACATCTCAATGGTAATATTACACATTTATATGTATCACAGTCACTTGGGTCACTCAACATTCAAAGATCTCATCTAGCCACAAGCTTTTAATCTAACACAAGCCAACATGAGGGAAGTGAAACAATGTGGTTATGTAAGAAAGTCTGTATAGAGGAGTAGGTGGATTAGTTATGTGAATAAATGTATTGGACAAATGCAAGCAGATGTGGGGGCAGTGGTTTCTATAAATGAGAGCAGAGGTTACGGCAGCATCTGTACGCCATACCTTTGAGTCAAAGTGTCTGTGCCAATGACCCCATGCCTCCTGACAACCAGCACTGCACTCTAATACAAATCAGGTGTGCCAGCTGAGTTGAAAGTGGAGCAGGGATTTGGTGAACTTTTATTCTCTTCCTTGCCATTTTTCAGCCCCCCTTCCCCTATCGCTCAGTATTCCCGCTGTCCTCCTTTGCGTGCAGCAGAACTAAGTGAAGAAAATGCACTAAGGGCTTTTAGCTGCCCAAAATCAAAAGGCAGGCAACGAGTTTTTAACACTCACAGAAGCAATAGGAAGTCACATGAGGAGATGCTCACATGTGATTTCCGCAATGTTTGTTAATGGTAATCCCTAAAACAACTTGGGGCACAGAGAGTCTAAATTCCAGTCATGCTTGGTGATGTTCAGTCTTTTCTAAATTGAGGTGAGGACTGGATGCAGAGATGAATCCATTGGCTAGTAAGCCTTTCTAAATCATTCATAATGGACTGTCATTCTCTTGTGGTTTACAGGCATATGAAGGCAAAAACTCAACTTCCAAGAAACAAACAATTATGGGAGTTATTAAAATCAACTTTACAGTTATCAGCTTTGAAAACTCAAATTGCAAAGCAGAAATATGAGTATATCTCATGTCACCAACACAAACAGTTGTCAAGCTGTGAGGACACGGATGCTTTTGGCTGTGTGTTTACAACAAAGTCAAGCTAAGTTTCCAAAGAACGATTAGTGCGGTGATCTCAGCCTTATTGCTCAACATCTCCAGAAATCTCAACAGCACTAAACCTACTCCGGATCCACCGCTGGGGACATATGCAAAATATGTGCCAGGCAAAGTGTTGATAAACAGCAGACCACAGCCAAACAGGATCAAACAGGGTCCTCTATAATATCAGATGACATCAGGTCAGGATGTTACTGCCAGGTTTGCTGTTTTGTAGCCAATGAAGAAGCAGAGTCCGTTGCTGACGAGGCCAAAACACACAGGTGGAGCTTATTGTCACTGCACACACTAACCCTGACTAAACATCAGTCCTCAGCCAAGTGGGCAATGGAAACAAGATAATCAGTCCAAGCCTCACACAGAGACACTGCAAGGGCATGCTGAAATGTGTTCCATTAGACGATAGGCTTTGTACTTGACATTACCTAAGACTTTTTTAAGATTCTGCATTTGTAGTGAGTGCTACGGAGGCCTATGCAGGACTGTGGAACTGACGAGGGCTCTGGTGCGTGTCCTTGTCCCTGCCGGTGGAGCTTTCTGACACGGCATGCAGTCATGCAAGCCTAACGGACAGTAGGAGCAGCACAAAAGGCATCAAGCCCCTGACCCAAAGAACAGCAGACACTTGTTATCAAAACACTGATCCCATGGCCCCCAAGGCTGCCATTCAGCCCCCGCTGGCCTGCCGGACTCGATTACCCTCCCCACTGGCAGACTGGAGCACATAAAAAGCATTCCCATCAATGAACTTATGAACCTTTTCCCTTTGGACGTGTGACCAGACAGGAACCCTTTGACACTGCACTTCTGTTGAGCAAATTCATAGCCTAAGCACTTTTCTGGTCACCGGGCTTGTTAAGACCATTAATTCTGGGACACAGCACTCATTTATACATGTGCAGGGGCCAGAATGTGAATTTGTTCTGTTGGTAAAACAGTGAATATTTGTTGGGCGTGCAGAGTAAACAGACCAATACCGCAGGTCCCCTCCCTGCCTTCCTAGCGCTCCTGGCTGCCTCTGCCTCACGACAGAGACGTGTTATACTCTCACGTGCATTCAGCATCTGCTCGCCTGCTACCACGTCACTCTCTCTTTTTAATACCCAAGTGAGGAAATGGACGAAGAAGCCGTTATATCTAATAACCCTTTAGGAATTAAACTAAACGTTTTTGTATGTACACCCCTAAAAATGTCTTGGAAAACCAGTTGGAAGCATTGCTCCAGCCTGATAAACAGCCCGACAGCAGTTATCCAATTAAGAGTTTTCATTTTCCCTTAAAAAATTAGCTCACAGAGGAGGAGGAAATGACTGCGTCTACAAAAAAACCCAACAAAAAAACAAAAAGAAAGCAAAATATTGAACAAAATAATTTGCACATCAACTGTGAAATTGCTATTGTTGGAGCAAGAGCAGTGTGTAGCTTGCTCATCAGTGAAATTACCTTTCTGACACTCGTAGACATCACAGCAGTCTCCTGGCTGACCGCTGGCTTGACCAAGTGAAACGGGGTGCTGTTCGCTCGGGCACTGGGGCTTGTGGCAGGCACTGAAGTCGCAAGTGCACTGGGGTGGTACGGAGGGGCAGCATTCAGCAGGAGGCTTGTAGCTCTTGGTGAGGACTGAACCCTCGGGGCAGGAAGGCACCTGCAGATTGGGGCACGTCACCCCAGCACACCTCAGCTCTTCTGTAAAAAACAAAAACACACACACAAACATGGACTCGCATTCATGTTTAGACACTGGTGACTCTGTTGCATATGAGTTAACACAGTGAAATGGACACAGGTTTAACATTGTTAGCACCTTCAACCATTTGACTCTGTCAGCACTTTTTTGCCAGGCTAAGGTGGAAGGTTTAGCTGCAATTATGTGTGATTGCTACCAACATGAGCCACTATGCTAGTGTGGCAGACTAATGGCTGAGCTCACATAGCCATCCAACATAAACTGTGCAGTCAGAGCCCCACTTTAGTCCACGACAGCTCTATAGCATCCTGTCAGAGAAGCAAAAGCCCCTCTCTACACATGACAAGGCTCTCCCCAAAACATGCCACCTTGGGGTACATTTGACGCCACTTTAGGCAAATCCACAAGGCCCACAGTGTAGGCTTGTAATGTACCCACAGTATGCACATACAGTAGTTGTTGGCTGTCCTCTGTGATCATGGGGTGCACTGCCCACATGTCCCCCTTGCTACGTTGCTGCCACCAATTGGTCTTAGTTGTGGACTAAAACGTCCATTAATAACAAGGAGTAGCCAAAGCAGTTACTGTCACATATTTGACTTTTGCTGATTTTCACACTAGATTTTTACCCCATTCCTGACATAACCTACTCAAGTTTGAGCTGGGAATCTTCTTTCCAGGGAAATTTATAACTACTACACCACAAAGCAATGGGTAAAAGGCAAAACTGCTGTGGCCCCCACATGGGTATGCTACGGGCAGCCCACAGTGACCTACCTGCAAAACTGCTATGGGCACCACATTGGTTTGTATGCTTCCACAGCATGTCTTTTATCCTGTCTGCCTTCTCTCACCCCAACCAATCACAGCAGATGGCCCCTCCCTGAGCCTGGTTCTGCTGGAGGTTTCTTCCTCTTAAAAGGGAGTTTTTCCTTCCCACTGTCGCCAATCCACTGTTGTTGGATCTTTCTCTGTATGTATTATTGTAGGGTCTACCTTACAATATAAAGCACCTTGAGGGGACTGTTTTTGTGATTTGGCGCTGTATAAATAAAACTGAATTGAAATTGAATTGTACAGGCAGCTGACAGTGGGCTACTCACATGTACTAGTCTACACGAGCCCACCCACTTGGGGCCCATATGGACCATGTGTGGGTTTGTCCTGTTCACACAGTCCCACAACTACCTCCGGAGGGCCCACATGGATATGTTTGGTGGGTCTGCACATCTTGCCTATGGGCTTCAGATTCCACCTTGCCTGGTTTAAATGGCTTACAATCCAAACAGAACCTTGCATTCTAAAACCAGTTATTAATAGCAGCCAATCTTTACCAGAGATTTTTTTTTCCAGTTTTGAATCTCTCCTTCATTTAGAATACCAGGATGCAGTTTTTAACTCATCAGCCAGAGTCAGTGTAATAGATTTGATACCCCTTGTTAGAGGGGAAAGAGGTGCAGGGTTACTGGTAAACTGGGGGAGGAGTGTATTCTGGAACCTGTTCAGGAAAAGAAAAGTGCCCCTCTTAACAGATACTGCATTTTAGGAGAACAGTATCTACCTTTCAAGACGTGGATGACTGAGGCCAAATGGATATGTTTATTTTGGTCCTCAGTGTCCCTGTAATGTTTACACATAGGGTGGAAGAGATATTTTGTGAAAAGCAGACTCATGTTGGGTCCCAGAAGTTATTTTCCCAGATCTCCTGGGGAAAAGTGTGTAAACGCAGTATTAACAAGTGCAGGAGAAAACGTGTAAATAAATAAGTGCCTTATAAGAACGTTAAAATGAAGGACTATGATTTATTTATGAGAAATGCTTTGCAATCTTTGCATACATCTGGTTTTTGAGGAGAGGGAATGATACTGGCTGAGGTTGCATAACAATGCTTGGGGTTTGGTAATGTTTCCAGAGAGACAGTTCTGTTGATGGTCTTCCCAGACGGGTGCTGACTCCAAAGCGCAACACGAGTCTCTGAGAGGATGTGCTTCATCACTGACATTTGAAAACTCCCTCTGAGTTTTGCCACCAGATGGGGAAACTGATTGGTTACTTTCCAGTCTGCTCATGCTCTGATAGTGGTTTGACTTTGCCGGTCCTCAAATCAAGAAAACAAGCGTGCATGATGCTCTGACGGCAGTGCCGTTAAGTAACTGTTTGATGTCTGCCTGACCAAGAATAAACATGGAGGAGAGGCCCTCTAAGACTGTGAGAGCTCTATTTTGGTGTGTGGGGGTAACATAACTGACACATGAAATTGAGGATAAGGGGAACATTGAATTTTTCTGGCTCCGGATAAATAGAGCAGGAGTGTTAGGTATCTGTACTGTAGTGTTTACTCAAGCAACCTGGGAACAGTGAGGAGTGCCACAAAGCTCTCATTGATAAACTTTGTAGCTGAATAGTGTCATAGAAAATGAGGGAAAACCCCTGAATTAAGGGAGGCTACAACCCATTTAACGGTTTTTGGCTTAATTCCTATACTGGAGTTAAATAAACTTCAGTTGGAAGTGCTGATTGGCAAATGTTTTACTTACAATAAAGTCTAACGCAGGCTGCTCAGTTAAAGACCAGTTTTGCATATGAAAGCCTCAAGCTTTTTAAAGCTGTAAAAAAAAATGCACTGGGACAATTTTGCACATAGTTCTGCACTGAAAAACACTTTCTATGCATTGTATGTGCCCCAGAGAAGGGTGATTACTCTTTCGGTCGTGATAATGGCTGGGGTTAGAGTGCGCTGGGAAAAGCAGCTGGCAGACATACCATTGTAATTTAAATGAATGGAATTGTATCCATCAGTGGAAATGGTCCAACTCTTGCAGGTCCAATTAATACAATTTTTAGCTGGCACAATTATAAACACAATAGACAGACAGGGCGGATGGAAAAAGTCAGCAGTAAATGGATTTTATCCAGCGTTGTTTGTGTTCTATCTCTTTGCATAAATGGCTGTAATTAGCGAGTCAGCGACCGCAAAACCAGTATTTGTATCATAATGGTGGCCATACTCCAGCTTGCACATACACAAAAGCACTGATTTGGTAGGCTTGATAAATTCTCTCTGCAGATTAGGTAACATATGCTCTTTTACAACTGTAAGATAACAAAGATTGGACAATGTCTGACCCATATGAACAGCCTGCAACAATATGCGATTTTTCTCACTCTCTCATGCACACACACACACCTTCATGCAGGCTCACACCACACCTGATGTTGATCTAGAAAAGAAAATGCGGAAATTACCTCATTACTACTGAAGGGTGCCTTTTGTAAACAATGCATTCTGGTGCAGCTCATTGAAGAAAGAAAAATCTTTCATTCTAAATGTTGTTTTTTTTCTCTTCCTTTCAAGTGCGGGGTACAAGGAGCGCAGTCTTTACCCAAACCCGAGTGGCTCGAGCAGGCAGAGGAGGCTGTGTTGACAGCCTGAGTTTACTCATGGAAAAAAGCACACAATGTGAGTTCTGTTCGCTGACTGACTTTGGAAACAAGTCAGCTGAGAACAAAGCTGTCTCAGTCCAGCTGCCCTCCGTGGGTTTCTGGTCTGTCCTCAGGTTTTATAAAGTTGCTCCGCAAAGGGACACATCAGGGCCGTCTCTCACGTAAAGTTGTGGGGGCCTGGCCCGGTGCCCACCAGCAGTTACTGAGAAAGTCGGCATTGTTCGCTGTGTGTGTCAGTGCATGTGTAAGGATCGAGGAGCAGCTCTAGGAGGATGTCCAAGCCAAAAGACATAGACGGGGTCAGGAAATTGACACCATGATCAGAGGCTTGAGGTGGCTGGGTATAGGCACGCAGCCGCCATGTGCTGCCTGCTTGCTTTGTTCTCTCAATCATTGGCTAAATATTTGCAGATGAAAAACCTCAAATGAGTGTGCTTGGGTGAGGTAAAGAGAATGTCCACCTGTGTCCAACGTTTGCACATCTGTATTTTCATATACTGCATGTTTGTACGTACAAAGCCTATGCTGGGTACTGAACATAAAGCAGTGGAAAGGATCATGTTATCATGTTATGTGTTCTAGCCGTCAGTCTTAGTCTTGTTGAAAAGAAGTCTGTGGGAGATCTGGGTTGTACACATTTGTTAAATAAACTGTGACAGAGACATGAGGGTTACTTATGGACTATTGCCTTAGAGATCTTCTCTTTCAGGGGAAAAAAGCAAAATAGTGTTGATGAAAGAAACGGGCCTGGGAACATCAGGAACATCAGGATTTGACTGAGGCTTGGGTCGGGGCGTGTTTGATTTGTTAATAGTTATGGTTGAGTCAATAAGCTGAGGTTTTAGGCCTTGATTTAATTAATGGGTTGAGGTTTAGAGCTGGACATGCAGAAAGGCTCTTTGTGTGCGTGCATGTATTTTGGCTTTGGCTTTCATGCTGGCTTAATGTGCCTGGTTTGGTTAGTGGCTGACCAAGAATAGTGAGTGGGTTGACAGCAATCCCAACATGCCTTTAAGGGAAGTTCTTTGTCTCTCCAGCTACACAGGAGTTTTATTTCCTCTCTGAAATCAGTCTCCGCACACAGAAATAAGCACTCGCTGGGAAACTAGCAGCTTGCAGGGTACAACCGGGCCACAGCTTTCGCAGACGGTGCACAAACACTCAGCACTGAGACGTCTCGTGGCCCCTGCCAGCCGATGGCGGTCTGGCTCAGCCAGTAATAGCCCTGCCACAAAGAAGCTGCAGCCAAGCAGAACCACCATTCTTTCTACAAGTGTAGAGAGAGGCAGGATGGAGGTGGCACAGGTGGACAAGCAGATTTGCGAGAGTGAGGCCAGTTTGTGCCATGGCATTAGATTGGATGCTGCCAATTTGGTTAACCGCTTGTGAACTACTACACACATTCTCGTTTTTCCTCACAATCCCACAAACGCCTGTGTGAGAAAACTAATGCCCAGTGTAGCTGGATCGGACATCATTTAGCAGCCAGCTCCCTACTACAAAGTCCATGTGTGATTCACAAGTGGTCATCCTATGTCACGCCATCTCTGCACCATTCCCAGGCAGTATTCTCAACTTAGCCAAACTATTTTCAGTAGAAAGAATGCAGCTGATATAAACTATCTCCAGTGAGCGCTGCTTGTCAGAAAGGACAAGGTCGCTGTCCCTGCACAGTTCTCCAAAAATTGTTGGGAATTCGTCGGTGAAAGCAGCTCTAGATGGCTTGACTGCTACAGCACAGACTGGTTTTGGCTTTTGACTTACAGAATGCAGAGATTGCTGGTGCTAGTTTCTATCAGTAAACAAGTGCAGAGGAATCTTGCTTCTTCTTCTAAAAAAACCACTCAGGAACCTTATCGTGAAAGAACTATGTAAACCATCCTAAAGTTTAAATTTGCTAAACATCACATGACCAAGATCCTTGGGGCAGGGACACAAATATCTCAGAAAAGCAGTTGGACTAAGTTGTGACTTCCTATTCTGCGTCTGCATTTCCTCTCTATCACACGTCGCATCGTCTTTCCTCCCACGTGGGGAAATAAGTCTGACACACCGCGTTGCTTCTAATTGATCATATTCAGCCAAATTACATCAGTGTTTTGTAGTCCAGCAGGAGAGCAAATCTACAAGAGGTGCGATTAGGAAATGGAACATCAACAGCCGTGAAACAAGAAAGATGTTGAATTTCAACAGATCATGATGAGTCACAGACGAGACCACAGTATGAGTCAGAGAGCAGCAGAAAGCAAAAGAAGGACGGGACAAACTATTACCATGTGTGAGTGTACAGGTCCTGAGACGAGAACATAAATTCTGAGGAAAGGCAAAGAGTGTTTCTTTAAGTGCTGAGACATGAGGTCTGCTTTAAAGATGGAATGTGTGAGAATATTCTTTTAAAAACAGTTAACATTAAAAAAACCCTGACATTTATGTATCCTTTTAACCTCACACAATAACACTTTGCAGCTCAGGATAGGACAGAGAGGTACTCTAGCATCAAGTCTGTCCTCCGTTCAATGTGACTAGAAGCGAAGGCAGAGCTGCCCAGAGATCTTATTATTCTTCCGTACGATCTGTGATTCTTTCTTGTCATTTGTGTTGAAGGATTAAAAACAAGAAGTGAAACTCTGGGCATTTGACCACTGAAGAGCAAGATTAACATGCAAGTCAAGCAGCTGCAGTTTGTTTTCAACCAAACACCGCTTTGCACATTTGCTTTGACGTCCTCTCCTCTGACTCCTGGCATCAAGTCGCACCCAGAACTGGAGGTCCGGGGATCGAGATCATGCAGTTTCTCCAGCAGATCATCCCGAAGGCAGACATGAGCACCTGTCGCTCCACATGTGGCGGAAATGAAAGAAAGTCGGACGCAGAAACAAAAGTGCAACTACTTTGGGATTCGGAATGGCCATTGCGTTGCTACTGCATAGCAACAGTGACCCCTAGAGGTGGATATTCTATGTTTAGCACCATCATAAGTATTATTGTTGGCGCTGTGGCGACTGGAGCGATCAGTGGTGCTCTTGTACCCTGAGATTAAGTTTACAGAATACAGTTTTTGTCACACTCCAGAGGGGCATGCTTACACAGATCTTAATAGCTGCTTGTGTCTAAAGCAACGAGGGGTTGATAGACACAGTCTCCATGGAGCCCAACGGGACAAAGCAAACAGGATCTTAACCACAGAGTCCCGGTCTGGTCGTAGAGGAAGCTCCTGCTGATGACAGACAAAGGAAAATCTCTGCCGCGACATCTAGACAAACAAGATAATTATCACACACAGACACATGCGCAAACACAGATGCAAGCACGCAGGCTTACTTGCTCCCATTCGAAGGCTCACTGTGCGCTTGAAGGACACGTCGACATGTGTGCATCGCTCTACATGCACATGTATTCTTTAAGTCATAGTAGAAGCACGTATTCTGCTCGCTTACTTAATGAGGGGCCATTAGACGGGTGGGTGTGTGTTGCGGTGCTGAAGTCATAAGCTGCTGAAAAATGTTGTTTACAGTTTTCACTAGTGCGAGTTTAAACCGTCATCCGCTGGGCTCATACTTTGATGAGCGAGTTGCAAACATAGGAGCGCAGCAGCCAGTCTTTCATTGAAACACTAGACTTGATGATACGTCTAAACAATCTGATATTTGGTGAACACACTTCCTGTGGAATCTGCTGCATAAATAGCTCAAGACAAACATCCACGCAGCTGTACTGTAGATGCTCGGCAGTAACCTTAATGTTATCCGGAGACTAAATAAACTTAAATATGTCTGCATGGCGTGTTGCCAACCACGGTACTGTCTATCCTAAGAGCCATTCCTCACCAAAAATATCAGCAAGTTGCAAAGAGATTGAGTGAGAACCAGAGCAGAGCAACATAAAAAAAAGCACAGTCACTCGTAACACAGTCACAGGCCATAACTGTTAGAGCAAGTTGTCTACTTATTGCAGTGGTGGGGAACTCCAGGCCTTAAGGGCCGGTGTCCTGCAGGTTTTAGGTATCACCCTGGGTCAAATGATTAGTTCATTACCAGGCCTCTGGAGAACTTACAGACATGTTGAGGAGGTAATTTAGCCATTTAAATCGGCTGTGTTGGATCAAGAAAACATCTAAAACCTGCAGGACTCCGGCCTTTGAGGCCTGGAGGTCCCCCACCCCTGACTTACTGGGAGGTTGGTGATTCAACCCTGAAATATTCTTGGGGAATATACTGACCCTTAAGTTGCCCCCTGATCAATCCATGTGAATTTGATTGTGTACATGTTCAGGTAAAAGTGCTTCAGCATAGAAAATAAAGCACTTGTATGAATGGGCGAGTAAGGATTGCGGTAACAAAGTGCTTTGAGTAGAAAAGTACCAGTCCATTAACCATCAAGACTATTTTTCTTCAGGTGTCATTCATGTTTTCTTGCTTTCTGTCTTTGAAAAGCAGATTACGGAGGACACGTTCTACCCAACACAAACAGTTCCCCGAGTGCCGATCTCATCCTGTTTTGCAAATGTCACTCAGGAGGCAGCCGACACTTAGCGCCTGCCTATCTGCCGCACACCTTACAATCCAAACGAGAAAACTGCACTCACTCTGCCAAGAACGCTTTCCACTTAGTAAAGTGTCAATCACAGAGAGAGGCACGTTTTTGTATATTCTTAGGATCCCCTTTCTTCACCTCAGAGCACTGGGGAACCAATCATACTCAGTTCACTTACACTTTATGCACTCTGCCTTGCACCTGAGGATCTCCTGCACACCACATTTCTATTAACAGTCCCTGTATTTCCTTCTCTCAGATTTGCACCTTCTTTGTTTCACTCTCCACATCATTTTCCACGGCATCTGAGGCTAATCTGATGCATTCCCTCATCCCTCCTCTACTTTTCCTGCTCTCATAATCAGTGGAGTTTTGCTGTGCCTATTGAAACTGCACAAGAAGACTGTGAAATGAAAGCTGACACCAAATATGTAACTAATATGCAAATACTGTAACAGAAAGTGCATTTAATCTTTGGAAGACAGAATTTTGAATGTTTACAGTTCATTATTTTAGCCATAATAACGAGCCGGAACATGAAGAATGATGCGGTTGTGTTTCACCCAGAATAAGCCTATAGTTTATAAATATGTTCATTAAAAATAGATAATTATTAAATACTGCAATCCAAATGTAACTCGACTGTTTTAGACGCTATTTAAAAAACCCCAAGTAACCCGAGCTGAGCAGTGCTACTGTGTGATTGTGGGTTCTGTTTGCAGGTCATCTGAAGGTTACCTGCAGCTTCCTGGCACTGGCTGCGGTTGACGTAGGCGAAGTGGTGGTGGCAGCTCTGAGACTCACACACGCAGCCCTCGGCGGTCAGGTTACAGCCAGAGAACATACAGGCTGGGTTGGATGGTCCCACATACTTCTCTCTGTGCTTTTCCCGGTGCTCGTGCCTCCGACCATCTGAAATCCGGCCGTGAACACGCATAAACCGCATTCATCAATGAGTCACAGACAATGGCACCACTCAAGGGTGAGTGGGGAACCGCAACACAAAGCCTTAGCATGTGTGTCATCACTATGACATCCAAGTAGCATTAGCCACCTCAGAGCCACATCTGTTATGGATTAACTCCTCTCAATAGATAGCATTATCCCCTCTGAAGGGTTTCTGTGCTCGTGCGTGTGCAACACACATCTGCCTTTTAACATGGAAAGGGATGAAGAGAGAGGGCTTACCTGACTTACTGGCCTTCATGCAGGTTTCTTGGTCTGGGTAGGTAAAAGAGCCCAAGCAGGAGTGACGGGCATCACAGACACATTGACCTCCTGCTCTGTCGCAGCCTGTCATCAGTGGGCAGCGCTCATCCTCAAGACCTGCATCTGGATTGTCAGGCAGTACTGTGGGAAATAACAGTGACAGTAAAAAAATATAAGTAAGACAAAGGGAAAAAACTTGAATTAGCTGTTTTCACACAACTCTGAAAAATGTCATTACAGCAGATGTCTGCCTCGGCTGCTTTCTTACTCCTGGAAATACCTTGCATGGTTTAGGAAGCTGCTTAACCAGAGTGTACAAGTGTGACTACCCACTATGCATGAATCTGCTAGACCATTACCTCGGCTATTTTCACATTGGCTCAAATCAACACAACGGCCCCTCACACAGAATTAATACAGGTCTCATATCCGATCTTAAATTTGTATTCTCCCAAGATGAAGTCTGTAGTTCATGTGGTAATCAGCTTATGACTCCATTTAGTCCCATATAAAATGGATAAATAAATACTGGACAGATTTATAGGTCAAACTTTATCAGGCCAAAATGTGCCAGAAACCAAGCCATATTTCCCAGAACTGCTTAAGGGTTAGCCAGCTTGCAGCATCTGTTGCGACACATTATGTGGGCACCACAGATACTGAACTGACCAGTGTGTTTGCTGGGCTGCCATCCCTCCTCCCTCCTCATTGTGCCACGCTGCTTCAGCTACTGAGCCCATTTGTTTGCTTTTGTTCCACAGCATGGGGCCCTCCCAGGGTTTCCATCTCTGCTGGCTGCTGCAACGCCTTTCTGAACTAAGGCCACCATACCCACGCATTGTTACTTCTACTAGGGAGCTTTACCCCCCACTCCTGACATGGCACCTCGAGACTTGGCCTCAATTTGGATCAAACATTATAAAAGCGACTTATAACTGAGAGTGAGTGCCAATCTACACATTACACATAGCGTTCCTTTCAGAAAACCCACATCTACATCTCAAAATACCTTCCCCTCATAGTAGTTTAAAAGCAGTAGGAATTGGTTGCTCAGAAAACAGGAAGAGATAAACTCCAACACAGAGCGGCCCCTTCCCAAGATTGCACTGAAAGACCTCAAATTAGCAGTGTGGATGTGTGACTGGAGCTTATCAAAATACTCTGGCTTTCTTCTCCAAACAGCTACATACCAGAACAATGCGCCAGAGGAAAAGGTGTTAAAGGTTCAACTATCCAACATAAACATAAGCACGTCATAGTTTACCTGACTACTGCAGTGATCCTACCTGAAATCAAGCCTGTAAATGAGAGTCGTGGTAACGCTCAGTTTGGGGGTAGGAGAAACAATAACAGGATGACTCAAAGTGACTAGAAAGAAACCGAACTCCGCGACTGTGCTTTTAGATGCCGCAGATGATAATAGCACACATGTGCTGATCCATATTAATGTGAAACAGATATTCCACAATGGGAAAAAGAAAAATCTCTTACTGTGATAAAACAATTTACCGCTGAAGTGAATCAATGTGGCTGCAGAAGAAAGCATCCTAGTAAATGCTTTCCCCGTGTTAGAGCGGGCTATGCCGATCACTGCTTGGCAATGGCTGATGCTCTCGAGCGCTAGGGTAAACCTCGGCCAGTGGAAGCAGTGAAGGCACCTTCAACCTGAGCCAGCCAGCACTGTTAATAGCTCTCTCACATGCCCACTGAACTGGCAGAGCACAAATGGCCTTTTCAATACAGCAAACGTTCTCTGACTTCCTTTCACCCTAAAACGATCCTGAGTCGAAGAATTTTTTCCATCCTGAGGCTTTCCTGTACCTGCAAGTGTATTTTCATTTAAGATGGTAGTAGCTCCTGTCTGCATGCAATGGTAGATCTGAAATGTGGAAAAGGAGCTACTCAAAACAATTAATGCAAGGCTGCCTCAGTTTCCTTTAGCCTAACACTAATGTGTTCTGGTCATCTGTTATCTGGCCTAGCGTGACTCTAACCAAAGCCTATGGCTTCATCCCAGGGGGATTCCTGACTTGGTCACTGAGACTGCTTGGCTTGGCGTCCAGAGCCAGGATAGAAAAGCTGACATCTAGAGGCCCTGTGGCTGATAGCGAGCTATAAAGGAAGTCTTTGAAACGTTAGATAATACCAGAGAAAGGGAGAAGTAGAAGGTATGTGAAGCGGTGCAGTGGACATAGCGTCCTTGTAAGACCGGCATTCCGTTACATGGTATGTTAAGTGTCTCTGAAGGATGAGGAAGCTCGGTGTGGAAGAACAGACACGGGAATAAAATGAGAACATTGACAGAATTCATTTAGGTAGGAATGGCTGATTTCACCTGGCTGACCACCGAAGCAGATAGGACAAGGCGAATGGCCAAGAGGATTGTTGTTTTGTTTTGTCAGAAATGGAACCTGTATATCCACAAAGCGTTCAACCTTTTATGTGCTAACTGCCAGGTTCAATGCTTAAATACCAATATCTGTCATGAGAATAATTTATTGTAATAACTACTATTGTTTTTGGCAAGCTTCACACTTTTCTGGGTTCATGCAATTACTTTTGGTTATTGTACCTTAAAAAACTGTTAAATTTGTTGGCAACAAAGAATGATATGAAACACGTCCCCTGCTTTGAAGAAAATTAAATTTGTAATACCAGCAAATTCCACTTCTTTTTGGATCTCAGTGTCTCTGTAACAATACCACTTCTGGAAAGCAGTAGTGCAGCGCCTGTGTCAGCTTTCGTTTAGGAACCAGACACCAAATATAACACATTAACAACTGATTGATAACCATGGTAACCATCTGTCACAACATGCAACATGTCACCTGTGTTATAATGCTGCTGAGTCTCCACACCAACAGATTTTGACCACCCAGAAAATCCAGACTATCAGTAGACAAGCAGGGGATCAGAAAAGCGGAAACATTTTACCCCCAACTCCTGATTGCAGGTCTAATCACTTTAAGAGTGCTGCAGGTTGAAGGAAATCTGGGATCAGCCTCCAGCAGCCTGCCTACTGTGGCCCCTGAAAACACACTGGGAGGTGTTGCTTTAGCCCAGCCAAGATCCTTTGGGATATTTAGGCTGTGTACATGTGTCTGTATTTGGAGTCAGCAGCATGCTCTGAGGTCCCTGGAGCTGAGGCATGACTCAAATGAAGGAGCCACTAGGTCTCCAGCTCATTCCAAAGCTTAAGAGGAAATGCCCTCCAGACACCAGTCTAACCTGTACATGAGGCCCAATGGTAAGGCGGGAGACCCCTCTAAAACTCTTGTGGAGCTCTGACTTGGACCACCCCACAGAGGGATGATGGAAGAGCAGGGTCAGGACATCCAGACCCCCACTGAGAGCTGCTTGCTCTCTCCTACAATCCTTTCAGTCCTTTTCAATCATCCTAGACACAGTGCAGGTAAAAGGGGGTCCCATCCACTGGTTATTTGTTTCTCAGGATAAAGCCACTGCTACCAACTCAGTTCTTACTGGGGAACTTGATACATATGTTTGAAGTTCAGACTGTTGCTCAAACTGTGCGCAAAACGAGCACATGCACTGTTACCCAGGTCCAGCTCTGCCTGGAAAGAATAGTACGGTGCTGCACTGTGAAATTCACAGAATTGCAAATGAAAATCTTCTGGGGACTTTTGCAATCACGCTGTCAATCTATTAAACCTCTGAGGAACACAATGAAGCCAGTGGTGTAAACAGAAGAGACAGGAAAATGGCAGCTTATTTATTGCATTCAAATGTACTCCAGGTTTTAAAACACAATCAATTTCTTGTCAAGACATTAGTAAACCTCAATTTTGCCCTCACACACATGGACATAGTCACATCTCTTATTGTATATTAAATCACTTCTAAATGCACCTTTCATCAATCTAAAGCGAGCAGGACCTTCTTCTATTGTAGTGCCAAATCACTGTTGGTTCTTAGATGAGAGTGAAATGAAGCTCTGGGGGGGAAGAAAAAGCAGCTGAACAGGACTACTCTACATGTAATCAACAGCGACTCTGACCTGGGGGGTTTCTCCAGGTGTTGGTGGGAGAATGTTGCCTTCAAGCTCTCTGTCTGAAAGCTTTATTCTTATTACATGACGTTTTTTGTTAGGGTTTGGTTAAATTTAGGCAACAAAAAAAAAAAAATCAGGTTCGGGAAAAGATCATAGTTTGTTTTAAACGCCTAAACAAAACATTCAGTGACGTTAACCACGAATGTCTGGCAACAGCCACCATGTGCGCTCCAGGCAGCCAGAAGTAAGTAAACAGTGACACTGTCACTGCAGTCGGGCCCTCAATGACGTTTTTTTTAAGTGATGGCTTCAAGTGCCTAAAAAAAGGGAAAGGTTGCACACTCACTAATAGATTTTCTCTCTTTTCCTATTAAGTTACTTCTTGAATAAAATGCCATTTGTTTAAACTGACTTCACACGACCGAGTCCCACTTACCTTTACATACTCCAGTTTCGGGGATAGTGGCGGCTCCCGTTTTGTTTACAGAGGCGCAGGTCAGTCCCAGGGCGCAGTAGCCGTGCGCCCAGTCCTGGCTGCCGCAGGGCTCCCACTCCAGCCGGGTGCATTGATCACAGCATCCGCACGGATCCTTGGCCACTGTCCGACCACCTTCGCAGACAAGCGGGGGTTTAAAGGGACAAGTCCGGAGGTTACACGCCGTGCATTCGTGAGCCGAGAGCGCACGCACGAGAAAGAGGACATTCAGTAACACCACGGAGCATTTGTAGAACATGTTTTAAGAGAAACCCCCCCGTTTATAAGTTTTCCAGAGAAACTGTCCGCTTCTGTCAGGCGATCAGCCACATGAACTCGTATCTCCAAAGTTGTCAAGCCCTCTTTAAAAGTTTTGTGACGAGCTTTCCCTCGGGCGTGCGATTTATTACCCAGCAGCTCTCTTCAAAAGCACACACACACACACACACACACACACACACACACCACGAGACAGAAGTGTGCGGACGCGTCTTAAGGGGCACCAGTATCCAGAGACAATGATTCAATCTAAGCAAGCAGTTGCGCGTCCCAAGCGTCTCATCTGGTTAAACACACGCAGAAATCCAAGAACCGAGGTAGTGGAGGTCCACTGAGGTTTCCTGCTGCTGTCAGCCACACAGAAAAAAGGGCAGTCTGAGTCCTAAATTGACATACAAGCATATAGAAATTAGCGGTGTACCCCTCCCCCTGACTGACACAGGCAGCGACCAGTCACAAGGAACGAAAGGAGGGAGGATTTGAACTGATTTACGCTTGCTCGACAACCCGACTCTGTGTGTTGCGCAATGACACAAGTTTGAATGTCTTCAGTGCGAGTTTCTTTTTCTGCTTCACTGTGGTCGCATCTAAAGAATTCATGTACCATTTTCTACTTTTAAAAAAGCGGTTCTTAAAACACTTTAGCTGAGCAACAGTCGTCTGTGTTCAAAGTGAGATCAGCATGAAGGAGTCAGTCTCCCTGCTGTAGTTAATTCTGTAATGCGCTATGAGTCTAGTCATTAATAACTAATAATCAGTATCTAAATGTTTATGAATTTCTAATTATTATAAAGCGCAGCATTATCGGTTCTGTTTAATGATACATCCGAAGTCTGTTAGAGCCTCATCGTCAAACAAACCAGGCGTTCTCATATGGAAGCAGCGTTATAATAAATGGTCCTGTCATATAAAATAACGGTAGCGGCTTTTTTGCATTTGGATCTTACATCATAATATAAGAATTAAGATATTAAGTTATATGGGTAAAAAAAGCGAGTGAGCATTTTCATAATATGAGGCAGTCTTATTAAATTTATATTTGAAACATAGCTGGGGGCGATGGCCGGCTCTTATCTCATAATAAGCTGTCTTCATCTTTTCATTTTCATTCCCATGCTTTGCTTTGTGTGTTTGTGTGAAGCTTACCTGTGTCTGTAGGTGTCTGATTGTGTATGCAGATGGCTTTGGGAAGGTAAAAAAGTAATTTGATGTCTGCTGAAGCAGCGTTCTGCGCTCATGGCCAGATGGATGTGTGTTTGTGTGTGGGCAGTGAGCACAGCTGGAAGGATGATTGTGAGAGAAAACCAAATCTGTTGCCCTCCTATTATCTGCTGCAGGCACAAAGTAGTCATTTTTTCCAAAAGGTGAAACACACTGGGGTCATCAGATCATGTAACAACTTGTGAATATTACTGCCTCAGCGGCAAGTGGATTTTGTTGCTCTCATTGGAAATATTTACCTCTAAAAACATCAATCAGGTGTGTTCCGGTATGATTTCCCTCCATAACGTCAACACACAACAGCGCCTCCTTCATTTGCAACATCTGCCTGGAGCCACCCACTCCAACACAAACACAACATCCAGGAAACCAGCCCTGCGGCACGCATAATCAGCTCTTGCAACACAACTCAGCTCTTGTCCTCTGCCTCTCCCTCCACCCTCCCTCACCCACACTTAGAGCTCTCTTCAAATGAGACCCACTGACCGCTGGCCGGACACCCATGCTGTCTGATGACACAGACCATCACACTGAGCTTCAGTTTCCATGCACTTACACAGATTTTGGCCCAGTTGCACTGACCTATTTGCCTGGGTGACAGCCTTTAAGATCTCACAGGACCCTCATTCTCTTATAATAGACAAGTAAGGGGTTTTCATATGGTCACAGCTTTGCCTCCAGGTTCTTTTACTTCCTGTATTACATTTCCACATACTCTTAGCAATCAAAGAAGGGTAAAAATCAACAGTACAATGACTGCACCAAACTAGAATACTCCCCATTTAAACTCACTGTGAGCATGTGCCCTGGTTTAAATGCTGCATAAATGTGTTGAATTGAAAATGTTCCCATGATTAAGTCTGGACTCGAGCACCATGTTCAGATTATCCATCTCTTTGGCTATTGTATCCACTGAGCCACGATTTGGTGTAAATACAGATTCTGTTGAGCAGCGTGTTCTCTAAAACCAGAGCTCATTCTGTAGTTCCAGGACTCTCAGTGTTGGTAGCTTTGTATGTGAGTCTCTGCATGGAGCAAATGGGAGGAAAAGGTGGGGCAGTGAAGGGCGGCTGCAGGGGCTGAATAACTGTAGCGTGTGTGTACTAATAATGCTCTGAGTCACGGATCTCCAAGAAAACACAACAGAGGTTCAAAAAGATTCCCTCGCTCATTCGAAGACAAGGCTGCGATGCACCTTTTCTGGAGACTTAATCATCCTTGGGGAGGGCTTAACAGATTTAGATGACTACCAGCCTCCAGTGCCCCTGTCTCTTCTTGCTTGCTCAGACGACTGAATTACATACTGCTGCTGTGGAGGCGTCAGGCTGGTGGTGAGGAGGTGTTTCAGGAGATGGGTGTGAATGATGCTTTGGAAGTGAACTGCTGGCAGCAGTAAAAGGCTGGTGGTGACACCGGGCTAAACGTAGCGCATGACATGGAGTGTTGAATGCACGTCGAGTGGACAGCATGCGGCACACCTGATTACAAGTCCCCAGGAAGCGCTGGGAGATTTTTACCCAAGTGTCACTGTTCATTGCTGAGTATCACTCTCATTTGACTTATCTCTGAGCTCAGAGTGATAGACTGGACCATGCATCCTTTGGGTGGGGGTGGAGTGGGGCATGTGGAGCATAATAGCAATGTGTACTCACCGCTTAAACAGTTTTGAAGCAATTCATTGCGCCATATTTCTGCGACTAATAACAGAAAAATGGAGCATTTAGTCTGGAGGCTAAGCAGCATATATTCCAATGAATGGCCTGTTTTCAACTCAGGACAGATGAGGTCATCTGCTTCTTTAAACAAGCAGGAAGAAAAACCTTGCAATACATGAGAAAGAGGCGTTAACAAACAAAAACCTTTTAGAAAATGAACCGAAACAAGGTTAACATATCCAAAACAAAAGTGAAAAAAAGGGAAAAAGAAAGAAACAACATATTGAGGTAATATTCAGCAATTATGATTGCATCTCTTTTCCATTACTGCCATCCAGAAGGACTCACAAGTGCTTTTGTTTCTTGTTTTGGGCTCCTAATTTGCTTGGACCAGACAGGCAGAGTTTGGAAACAGCCAGTCCCACAAAAAAAGAGAAGCTCTTTTTCTTGTGGTAGATCAAGTTCAGGAAAACACTGAACAGTTTAACATCATTTAACATATTCTCTCATCCATAGTATCTATGTGCTCTATTTTCCTCTCTTGCTTTCTCTTACTCTTTCACCTCTCTGCTCCCTCTGTCCGTTTTCCCTCCCTGTGAGGTCTGGTCCAGTTGCTGTTTTTCTTGTGGGGACTACAATAATGTGTTTTGACACTGTCGGGTCTCCTGCAGTCCTCTTGTCTCTGTCTTGCAAAAAAACCCCTAGAGTCATCACACCACCAGCAGAGTGGCAACATAGTGATACACAAAACTGCAAGTCCCCTCCTCCTCCTCTTTCTTCTTCTTCTGGCTCTAAAAAGTCCTGCTTGAACTTTTTAAAGGTTCAGTGGGTTCAAATAGCCTCGAGGATAGTTGAGGCTTCAGGTATGCCACTTTGGTTTGTAGTCTGTGAAATGGCTGTTTTCTGTTAAGAGGAAATAAATTTTAGCCGATGCTTGATCATCTAATGACTGGTACATCATAAATACTGACATGTAAATCACTGTTGTGTAAACTGACAAAAGCTTCTTCTCACTTATTTTTGCATATTTTCATGAGGAGATACAAATGAAAGACATGAAACCTTTACCCGACTTAAATCATTGGGATAAATCAACCTTTTTCAGCCCTTCTACTGGGATGGGTCTACGGATAGTAGACTTCCTCTGACCTTTTCTCTCCCGGCAAAGAAAACGCTACATCTTATGCTTTACAATAGACAGCTTACTATTACCAATACTAATTCTTTTTTTTCTCAGATAATATACATTATTAACTTGTGATCCTCTTTTCCATATAGTTAAAGTTTTTATAAAGCCTTGCTACAACCAGTACTTTTATTCATGACAGTGACGGCATTCCCACCAGCCTTATCATGCTTATATTCTAAACAAGCATGTTTAATGGTAAAGCTAAACACTAGTCTGTTAGCACACTGATCCTTAACTCAAAGCATCTCTAAGCTAAAGTTTAGTTTCACAGAAATGCACATATCAGCTGTGGACTAAATAACAAAGAATAATTGCTAAATTGCTAACAGATTATCTCTAAACCCAACAACATACACACAGTCTGAAAAGCCCCTTTCTGTTACCAGCTAGATCAACACTTTCTGCAAGAGCTGCAATGACACATAAGGTTTTTGGGTTCGATTGGCATCAGGAGTCATTATGACTCAGCCCCAGACCCTTCCTACATTCATGGCTCAAATCCTTTGGCTCCAGACTGTGCCCAGCTCTGGGCCTCTCACTTTCCCTTCAACCCTTTTACCAGGAGATCCTGTGACCTTGCAGAGCAGACGGCCACTTGCTTGTTTGACAATTACAAGTGGCATACTTGCTCACCCCTGTTGTGCTCCAGTGGAACGTTAAGTGGACCTCTCAGAAGTTTTAATCTTCAAATCTATGCGATGATGGTGAATTCCTCAGTGGATTGAAGCCTGAAAGAACCCTTGTGTCCAGAACCCATGACACCTGCCCAGTGTAATCTTCCCTTTTACACATGAGATCATTGAGACAATTGAATTAGCATGCCTCGAGAGGTCTATGGTTACAGCAAATGAGTAGAAGGCAAAGCAAAGTCATATACTACTTTGATGCTGCATGATTGTATTCTTGTACACGTGCATGTAAAAATGCTTCTTACAGACCATTTAAGTTGTCTTGCTGTGTTTTGTTGCATTATTGCACCTCCACCTGCAGAAGCACAGCAAAAAATGTACACAGACACCAATATATTATTAGATGATAAAGTTGTTGCAAGAAAAATGTTGGCAAAAAGTTTCTTATTCAAATATTCAGCAGATGTGAAGCAAAAAAAAAAGGAGAGGGCATTTTGAAATCGACAGATATTGGCATCTTTGTGTTTCATCCATACAGTTTACTGGTACAGCTGGCTAACCAACTGTGCTAACCAAGTGTGCTAACCAAGTGTGCTAGTGTTAGCTGATAACTGAGCACTTCATCCTGTCATTGAAAGATGGTTGGAACTCTAAACCCGAACATCAGTGAGCAGTAGTACCTTATCCACCTGACAAACCTTAACAATTCATAGGGGACTGCCTGTAAAACCTATTAATACATTTTAAAGCCTACGACTGATTTCACCTAGCGGCACCTAGCTTGACAAATGTGACCTCGACACAGAGCACAGTTTGGGTGAGGACCTTTTTGAGGACATTGTGCGCAATAATGATTAAAATCTTTCAAATAATCGAGGGGGAGTTGCAATTCTTGTAAAATGTGTACAGATAGAAAACAAAATGCGTTCAGAAACCAAAGGGTGATGTCCTGGTAGCTACATCTATCTTTATATACATGCAGAATCAATGGTTTCTGGTCACATGATGCTAGACGTTTCTCACATGGCATCAGTCACTCATTTCTTAATAGTGCCCACCATATTGAAAATGATACATCCATTGTTTATGAGGGGAAAATATGCATTCCCTGATTGGTTGGCAAGACACATTATTTTGCTAGTGACCAGTGGTTGCCAGGAGTTTGCTGACTGGGCTCTAACTTTGTGCAACTGATGCTCCAGAAACCGATTTCTCAACAACTGCAACCAACCTCCAGCAACCCCTTGCCAGGAGTGCAGGGAGCACACATTTTGACCTCAGAACCAGTTGTTGCCTGTTGGTTGCTGACCAATTTCTAGGCCTGTGTGACTGGGGTCGTACTCACTTGAACCCACACTATCACCATGATTATCCCACATTCAAAACACTTGGCCATATAATGTCATACTTGTGTTAGTGGTCACATTTTAATGGCTGTGTGTCCTGAAAGCCTCAATATTCTTTCTCCCCCCCATATTTAACTTGGGTACTACCAAAACCCTAAAAATCTGATGTATCATATCTGCCAAGCACTCTAAGTCACCTTAGAGTGCTTGGCTTGTTAGAATATTACATTGTAATTTGCAGGTTTTCAGTACATATCAGCGACTACACATTTGTCTGCTGTTTCTATACATATAATGGGCAATCTTAACTCTGTGAACAGGAATGAGAATATATTAACATTGTTTTTAGATTCCTAAAACTTCAAACCTCATGTAGTGTTTTACCTAGCTGGTGATGATAACTATAAATATGAAACACAAAATAAATAAATGAAAGGAAATGAGTATTCTACAGCAATTAAATCTTAACACACTATCCACAATAAATCTACAGTTTCATCAAGTAAAACAGAGTCATATGCTTGATTAAAAGCATTCTAACATAAAAAATATACACCTGCTACTATACATGGCGCAGTTCCTGTGCGATCTGTGGGGGAGGATCCTCAGCTGGCAGAGGAATGTCACAACCTGTGTTTCAGCTGTAAATGATCATAATTACAGTGCCAATAACTCAAACACTGGGGCAAAACAACCGCCTTGCGGGGGGGAGGGGGATGATCACTGCTTAATGTCGTGTCTGGGACACAGATTTACTCCCGTCTTTGTCAGGGGAAGGACGGGCAGCAGGAGCAGGAATGTGAGAAATGTGTGAGTTCTCTGACCTTTATGAAGGTGAGGCAACAAACTGACATCATTACCACAGCCAACATGTGCAAACCTGAAGCAACACGGGCCAAAGAACAGTATAGACACAGGTCAGATGAAGGGGAGAGTGAAAGGTATGTGCTGTATAAATACTTATGTTAATTCATAAACTTTTTTGTATACTTGACAAATATAACATGAGTGAGCAGTATAAATTGTTTTAACTGTAACATCCTGGGACTGGGGACATTGAAATTCCATTTGGATATGTTCACTCACTTTAAATCAACAAACTAAACTGCTCTCATGTGCTTTTTTTAGTATGATGCTACAGCATTCAGATGGTTTGAATTAACATGACACAGGAAGGGGAAACAACTACCTTGGCTCTGTCCACAGGCAGTAAAATCCACCCACGCACACCTGGAAAACTCACTAGCTGACTACCTGCAGTTCATCATCATGAACCAGGCTAATATGAAGCAGGATGGAACATTAGGTATGGGGTAAAACCGAAGCTTACTCCTTTCTGGATTGAGTTTATTGCATGCTAATTAATGACCTTTAGAGGTACCGGTTAGCAGATTGTCAGGAGCTAATTGGTTTTCCATGTTTCCAGGCTAAAGAAAGGCAAAAGCCTTTTACTCTGAAGAGGCAGGGACATATCAGTCTGTGCATCTATATAATAACTCCCATAAAGAACACAAATAAGTGTACTGACTCCTTTGTCAGTACAAATGTTGCTAACTTTCAGACTTGTGGCTCATCATTTCAAAGCTCTCGCCATTGTTTTTCCTTGTTAAGTTTAGTTTTAGTTCAATTCAGTTGTATTTATACAGCACCAAATCACAACAACAGTGCAAAATAAGGTAAAAACCCTACAATAGTAGACAGAAAACCTAAACTTTCTCATGACCCCCTTATGACCAAGCACTTGGTGACAGTGTGGAGGAAAAACTCCCTTTTAACAGGAAGAAACCTCCAGCAGAATCAGGCTCTGGGTGGGGCAGCCACAGTGTGCACAGTATAGAAGTGATTATTGGAATTAAACATTTTTGTCTGTCATTCTGTCAGTGCGCCCCAGGGTGGCTGTGGCTACATGTAGCTGCCATCACCAGTGTGTGAATGTGTGTGTGAATGGCTGGATGACTGGATATGTAAAGCGCTTTGGGGTCCTTAGGGACTAGTAAAGCGCTATATAAATACAGGTCATTTACCATTTATTTACCATTTTTGAGAGAAAGGACTGAAAAATAGTACTTGAATGCAAAAATATAAGTTTCTTAAAGCAGTGCTGCCACCATGTGGTTGAATAGCGGCAGTACAATGTGGAGAGCGCTCTGAGCTCACACAGTTTTATCACACAAACCATCAACCTGTAAGACAATCACTCTGGCTGCCAGTCAGCTCATGTGAAAAGAAACATCTAAAGGCAGGAAGCCTCTATCCCTCCTGGGCAGAGGCTTTCACTGGCTTAGTCACGCTCTCTTCCTGTTTTTCTCCCACCGCTAACAACCAACAAACAATACTAGGAAGGGGTTCTGCTCTTTGTCTAGACGATGGTCTGTCAGCTGCGTATAAACCGATTCAGTGTGCAGCCCGAAAGGATCTATGACAAGTGACCTGTCTGAGTGAGGTCAATTAGACTACTAGAGCACTGCTTGGCTTAGGTGAATTCGGGTGCATTTCACCCTTTGCATGTTGCGCTTGTGCAAAATGATCCTACCTGTTGAGGATATGTGAATGTGAGCATTTATAAATGTAAAAGGCAAACAACCTTTGGCTGCAGCTCAGGAGTGTTTTATTCTGCAAAAACTGTGTATTTTAAGTCTTGCTTAAAATACATCAGTGAAAGTTTAAAGTTAAAATCATTACGTAATGACATACTTTGATCGATAGAGGGCAGAGTGACACAACTATCCAACTTTAAGGGGTTTTTAAGGTCACAATGAACTATAAGAAGCAAGCAGAGCATTTCATGGCACTACTTGATAACTACCATTATCAGTAAGAGCATTAGAAAGAAAACAGAAGTCATTTTTAATTTTGCATCTTACCCACTGAGATACATTAAACATTGGCTAAGAGAAAGAGAGTGAATGGCTTACAACAGCTGCCCCCCATCACCTCCACCAGCCACGAATCGAACTGTGTGACTATGCTTTGGGCAGTTTAGTGATGTCTCAGCACAAACACCAAGAAGTACTGATCTTACTCATGTCATGTTCTAACTGCGTGTGTCAACACTGGAGAGCTTGTAAAATGTTACTCATGCAAAACAGTGACTAAGTTGATAAAGCTTTTGACTTGACAGATGCTAGCAGTACCTCGCTGTCTTTGAAGCCTCGTTATTCCTTTGAGTAATTTGTAAGATGACATTTGACATGCTTCATGGTTCACCATGCAAGCTGTAAATGAGCGTGTGTGTTTGTGCATATGTGTGTGTGTGAATGACGGGAAGAGAGAGAGAGACAGTGTCAAAGTAGGTATAGGGGCAGACTTTCTGGAGCCAGCTCCCACATGCCCTCTGACTACCTATCAGTGGTCAGACCAACCTCATCTCTCCAAGCAGGCGATGATGATAAGAGTGGCAGAGAGAGACAGAGCAACAAAAAAAGGAAGAAGGAAAAAATGAGATGAGGATAAAGGGTGAGGACAAAAAAAAAAAGATAAGAAATGAACCAGGTGAGAGGGTGGTAACGATGTGAGTCAGTAGACAGCGGTGACAGAAGGAGACAAAGGAGAGAGAGATCAGCTAAAGAGGCAGCAATGGCAGAGAAAGAGAGCCACAGAGAGTGAGAGGGAGAGAGCAGAAAGTATTGCCCTGAGGCATAATTTCTCTGTCTGCACTCAGTGTAGGGAGGCCAACAACAGTGTCATACACAGCTGAAGACATTCACTGGCAGCCAAAACGCACATCTGGGTTTCTCATAATGAAATGCAGTAGGCTGCAAAGTTTTCCTGTGCAAAACAGTAGAGAGAGCAGTCAGCGAATGTCAGTGTTAAGTGTGTGTGGGTCTTTTTTTAAAAACTTGGCACTAGAGCTTTAACTCCACGCACATGCGTATGCATACAAACTGTATGCACAGATGGCATTTATTGGCATTTTTCTGGCATTTGAAGGAACTGCAACCTTATTGAGTGAAAGAACAGTTTCCAATCCTGTGACAGATTGTGCCAGGGCCTGCCCCAGGTTAGGAACAAATCGTTTCATGGACTTATTATGTGTCAACTGCTTCCAAAATACACCACACACACACACACACACACACACACACACACACACACACACACACACACACTGTTCAAATCCTCTGCATGTGCAACATATACTCCATCTCTCCCCCCCTCCCTCCTCCCCTGCCACTCTTCTTTTCAACATCCTTGCACAATACATAAGAGTTGGGATTAGGTTACACATTCAGGTTGGACCTCTCGATTGCTCCCTGGGGATGTTGGGAAGAGGTAGAAGGGAGAAAAAGCAAAGCCAAAAAAAAAAAAAAAGTGGAGCTGATGGAAAGAAGGTCCACAATAACAATCTGTTTCCTTGCGTGTTGGGGCCTGCAGGCTAACTTAGTGCACCTGTTGTGGAAGCTTACACTAGCTGGAGAGCTATATGTAATGTGTGTGTAGGGTAAAAGAGGACTGGGTAGTGATCCAGTGAGGCACCTGTACTATGGCTGAAAGCCAGCTGGGAAGAGGCCACAGCTATCCGTGCGCTATCCATTCGCACTCTCTGCGCACTTGACGACCCCTGTACCCTCATGTTAACCCCATGTAGAGTCACATATATGTGTATATGTGAATTGTGCACCTTCTCCACCACCTGCTCAGTTTCACTAGGTAATTGGGTAAGTGTGTAATATGGTTGGTCATGGCTATCTGCGACCGGGTAAATGTGACCCAGGCAGCGGCACAGTTTGGGAAATAACCGAGGATCTGTTTATGATTTCAGGGGAGCGGTGCGGGGGGAGGGCGGAAGGACGCAGCAGAGTTGCGGTAGCAATCGCATTTAGTTTGGTTCAAGCAGCGCGACTGTAATATGAATCACTCACATCCACCATTTTATTGGTTTCTGTGTAATCACGCTTTGTTGGAGTTTTTCTTTTTTACATTTAACAACCTCAGCAGCACTTTGTGTGCTACGGGTTGTTGTCATTGTTTATGAAGAACCAAAAATGAGAACATGTGACTTGGTAGGATATAGGGTTTATTGACTGACAGCACTTACTCCTACTCATCTCCCTTCACAACCAGTCCCAATTGTCTGACACCGTCGTAAAACCCCGCTGGCCGGGAATATGATTCTTTTAAGTTTCCGCTGAGAACAGCCTGTCTTGCCAGTATCCCTCAAGGGGACTGCTGCTTTTACTACACTACACCACATCAGATTAGTGTTTCACTCTACCCATCACTTCAGACAAGAAGATGAGCAATCTCCTTTCGGTTGCATCACACATTGTGGTTTTGATGACATGTTTTCAACACATTCTTCCTAGTTTTCTCTGGAGGAACTCTGCATCCATCTCATCCATCATACAACTTGGAGGGATTACATGAGACAGCCATGTATCTTGTCATTTCTCTATGGCTCTCCTCTGTTTGGCGAATTAGAGAAACTGCATGACAACATCATCGAGAGCAGTCAGCGTAGCGTAGAGCTTATTATCCCTCATTGCCTTCGCCAGGAACAGGAAATGAACTAAACAGGGCTGGGGGGGGGGGGGGGGGGGGGGTTCACACTAGAGTGATTAAGCGACTTTTTATACCAACTAACCAAAACACAATTATCCAATTCCCTAAACTACATATTACATTTATATAATAGGTTGCAGTTGGCTTTAAGACGCAGAGCGAGGTAGGTTTCTCGGGTCCATTTGATGGAGCGTGTGTTTGGACTTTTTCGCTTACTCATTATCAAAGTCTGCTTTTAAAAATAGCAGGTTTGCTGTTAATTTAGGGAATACGTAACCATGTTAACTGGGCTGTCAGACATAAGCCAGAGATGACTGACAGCTACTGAGGATAAGCCGATTCAGCAGAAGGTGCCTGGAGAGCCTGCCACAACTCTAACTTATAAACATGTCTCCATGCTGTTTCCTCAGTCTGACAGGGCTGTCACGGGGCATTACACTACACCCTGGCTTTGTTTTTTTCTCCTGCTCGGTTTCTTCCATTCTTTGCTTCACCCATTTGCACCAAATCAACTCTTTTTTTGCTTTCAGGTTCCAGCATCTAGCATGTTACCTTTTTTTTTGATAAATGCCGTCTCTTTTAGTCCATCCATTTACTTATACCTCTCAGTCCCTTTCAACTCTTCCTCAGCCCAGCTCCCTCCTCCTTCTTCTGTTGTTGTCAGACAAGGCGGACTCTGTCTGACTGCACTTGTGTGAATATGTGCGTGTCTATGTGTGCGTTTGCAACTGTTGATATCTGTGTGCGTGACAGCGCTCTGTACGTGTGTGAGTGTGTGTGAGTGAGTGGGAGAGAGCCTTGGGGGCAGCCCTCCTTTGTCCTCCCAACCATCTCCCAGAGATGGATGTGTCTTCAGGGAATTGGCCCCCGAAGAAAAGCGCCTCCAACTCGCTCATATTAAATTCTGCTGAGCAAATACAACCTACCAGCATGCCCCCCCCCCACACACACACTCTTTTTTCTCTCTCTTTTGAAAGAAGCTCATTTAGTTTGTGCGCTCTTGAGTGGGAGACAGAGAAGAAGGAGAGCACCAGTGTGAAAAAAAAAGTTAGCCCTGCTTCTCTCACAGATTCACTTTATGAAACAGCTCATGGAAGCCAATATATGTCATGGCATGGCTCGGATATCTTTAGAAACCATTTTTAGGCTCCTTTTGTTGACACATTCGGATGGCACGCTATTCTCGTTGAGCTTTTTCTGCCACTGGCCTCTGCATGCTCTTTTTCCTTCTTGTCCTGTTTGAAGCCACTGTCTGGCATAGGGTCGTTAAAATGTGCGCTTGCCCTAACTTACTCGTCCTTGGAGGACAATAACAGCCCAAAGGACAAGGTTCCTTCTTTTATTCTCTTTCCTAATGCATCCACTTGCCTCTCCCTAATTTCCCCCTCCCCACTCCTCCCCCAGGCTTAAGGCTCAGCACCTGTGTGCCCCTCCCCCTCCACACTAAACTTTTTTTTCACCCCACCCCCGGCTCCCCTCCCTTTGGCAGAATGCCTGATGCACTGACACAATCACAGCTCTTTGCGTGAGAGGGAGTGCCTTTCTCTCCGCGCCTCAGTGATTTGTGTGCGAAGAGATACACATGCATGTGTTCTCCGTGCAGTAAAGTCAGATTAAAAAAAAAGAAAAAGAAACAACCAGAGTTTTTGCAGAATAACAGCCAGGTTTGTGAACTCAGCTCTACTTCCAATCGCCTCTTACCCTTCCTCGACTACTCATCCGCTCCCCGCTCCTCGTCTTCCCTTGCTACTGCCCTCGCTTCAACTCCAGACTGACTTTGCAATTCATTTTGATGCGACTTTACTAGTGAAGGGAGATTTTAAAAGCCTCGCACCTGCTCTCTAGTAAATGTCGCTATAAACATAGCTGGGGATGTAAAACTTTTATTTCCACATCCCCATGCCCACAGATTGCGAAGCCTCCATCCTCCCCCATGCATCTCTGCTCCTTTAAGTCTTTGTCACTGCTCTGCCCAATTGAAACCTTGAGCCAACGCACAGGCTTGCAAACCCCCCCCCAAAAAAAAACACTCTGCCTTCTCTTCGAGGCACCAATAGCTACATGGCACTGCCCCAAACATATGGTTTTAATACCCCTTCCTCACTCACTCTTGTTTTTGATCCACTTGTTTTGCATTTCTGTTTCAGTGCACATGTGTACGTTCACACGCAGTAACTCCACACCACGCCATTTCTTAACGGAAACATAACTTCTAGGCAATCGTGTCACAGAAATGTGATGTATTTGCACTCCGCATGCATTCCCCTCCTCGCAGCATGTGGCACTGATTGCACTATTTTTTATCCCAATATCAACGAAGCAGTCCTTCAAGGTCAGGCAGTAATGTATCACTCGCTGCCTCGGGCTCATCTACTGTTTCCACTGCACGTCCTCCCTCTGGCAGTAGGAAATTTGCATGGTTTTCATTATCAAAAAAATGTTGCCAAAGACCAATCATTCTTATAGTAGTGACCAGAGTGCTGCATTTAAGTTTGCATACATAAAATCAGAAACATATATTGATAGGAAGATGCTTTAGGTACAGTTTCCACTCTTTAATCTTGCACCAGCGTGAGATTCCTAAATATGATCTTTGATAACTGAAACATAGATAACATAAACAAAGCGAGACTTTGATGAACTTGATTTCTTAAATGTAACGGTGTTGCATCAGACAGAACGCGCTGATGAGAGCTGATGGGGGGGGGAGTGTTTTTTTAGTTGGTGTGTTTGTGTGATCAGTGCTTCAGAAGCTGTGTAATCTTCAAACAACCAACCGTGACCACAAGTTGCGGCTAATCCCCATCATGTGACCATGGAGCAGTTTGAGTGAAACACGAATGGATGAAGACCGGTAATTAAAGAAGCGGATCCCCTCCACCAAAAGAAGCCAGGATGAGATGGCGGTCCTTGAGTCATGCTGGCTGCTTTTATCTAACTCTCTAATTAGGCAGAAGAAGAGCAAATGAAGAAAGAAAAAAAAAAGAGCCAAAATAAAATGCTTTGTTTTCCAAAAAACAAAAAACTCAGACATGGATATCCATCTTCATCTGGCTGCAATAAACATACAGCGTAGTAGATTGTGTCTGACATGAACAACAATTACACAGTGTGTTTAGTTCTCTAGCTGAGGAAAGTTTTCACACAAAGACTCAGCGGGCTCTGCCAAATGCTCTCAGCTGGCTAGTTTCCAATGAGAAACTCTGTATGCCAGATACAGTCATACAGCACAGCACATAGCATCCAGTGCACTCTCATAATGCATCACCTGGATGCTGGGCAGTGGCCAGCAAAAGCTCCCCTCTGTGACAGAGGATTAAGAGTTTAAACCACCTCCTTATTGTCAAAAGTCCTAATGAGACTGTGATTACTGGCTGGCACTAAAGGCCCTCAACTCTCTGTATGTGTGTAAGTGTACTGCGATTCACATGTGAATATATCTCAACACCTTTATGTCCAAATTAGTGGTTGTGTAAGTGCATGTGTGTGACTGTTTCTGTTTTTTTTAATGCATCTGCAACCTTCCTAAGAAAGGTCAAACAATAAAAATGGCACCAGAAAAAAAAAAAAAAGACAATAAAAAGCCTATGAGAAAGGAAAGTTTTTAAAGCAGTGGAAGAAGGCAAGTCAAGAGATTTATCTGCAGTGTTCGAGTACTAACTTTGTTCTAGCTGTGTAATCTTCTTGGACCTTATGTCTACAAAAGCAGTAAATCATTTAAATTTATTACTGAAGACCTGTTGGAAATTATTTTGCCATTTCTTCCAATGCATGAATAAAAACCCAAATGCTTTCTGTAGAAATCCATGTATTGTGGAATATTAAAATATCTCGCAAAACCTGGAACCAGTATGATCCAGTCACTAAAAACAAACATGATGAACAAGTCAGGTGTGGTAGTTCTATCTTTAGGTCTTGGTCAAACTGCACTAGAAGCCCACTGGTGACCCTTGGTGACCTCCACTTGTGTGTATTCCCAACCAGTTCACAAGTGACAGCATGAGTTTGCTGGCTACCAACAGGTAAAATCGGGTGCAAAGAGGATGCTGAACCTTGGGATTGCTTTGGTTGTTAGCATCCTGCAACCAACACATTTAAAAAAGGCTTAATTTTAACTTTGAAGGTAAACTGTTTCTGTTTGTGCATATTTCACACACACATTTCATTATAACTTGGAAAGTAATTTGCAAGTGTTTGCAGACAAGTTTGCATCTTCCATGCAAACCACAAATGAGTGTCTCAATCTGCTAGTGACCAAAGCAATTGCAGGGTTTCTGGAGCACAACCTTATACATCTTTGTGACCGATTTCACCTACCGACTGACAGCAAAATCTTGCTGACTGGTCATAGAATACACTATGACCAGTCGGCAAGTGATTACTAGGGGTTCACTGACCAGTCTCTGGCTTGCATGAATGGGTCTTTAGCAATCAACTCCACAGGAACTGGCAGCAACCACTTGCAGCTGATTGGGGGATACACATTTTCCCCTCAGCTGGTTGTCAGCAGGTCTCTAAGGCCTATGTGCCTGAAGCCTTACTCTTAGGACACTGTGGTCTACATGAGCAAACAAGTTGTTAATGTGAGAAGAATGAATATTTAGTTTAGTGTTACACTGCTGATTTGCTTGATGGGTTGCCAGTGTGGTCACATTATAAATGGCAGCTGCCATTAGAGCTTCTAGCTCTCTCTAGCTCTCCTGATGCTGAGGTGTCTACTCACCTGATTTGCATAGCTGTTGCAGGTAAGAGTCTCGTTTATGCATCCGCTGGTTACAGTGGTTACATTGTTGCTGCTCATGGTCTTGTAGAAGTTCACTGTGGATTTTTATACTCTTGGAAGCCACAGATTCACATATTGTTGGCATACTGGTTCTTTTGCGCTGTTGGTTAATTTTATTGTTCATCTCCCATCATTTGGTTTGTGTCCTTGAAAACAATCCTTTACCATTTTCCTAACGGTCTGGGCACCAGCTAGCTTTATAGTCAGCTTTTTGCTTCAGTCACAGCGGGCTTCCATTTAATTGGTGACCCTAAATGTTTTCTTAGACTTGGTGTAATTTGTCGGGTCTTTGAGTCCTCTTTTAGAATTACATATGGGCCATATGTATGCATATTGTACATGAAAGTTTGCTTCAATTTCAACATATTAAACTGTTGTTGACTTTAGAGTAAATGGTGTATGGTTAATCATCTCGCACTACTAATATTTGGTTTGTTTTGCTCTAAACTGAAGCCAATTTAGTTCAAATTTAGTTCCTGTACTTTGTTTTTGAGTGGTTGTTTTGACTTATGCAACTGCCTTTTAATTTGTCCTACACCACTGGAAGGAGGTGTCAAGGTCTGCGGAGGCAGACCGTGCGGAAAGGTGTGTGGTGGACCCAGGTGCGAACACAAACGAGGATGCAGGAGTGGATTCCAACCAAAACGAGCCTTTTATTATGGCTGATGAAAAGAACAAAAACAGAATGAGGGCAGCATACGTGTAGTACTCAACAGAAAACCTAAACTGGACAAAACTAAGGAAAGACTATGGCTGGAGGTACAGAACACAGGAGGTGGTAACACAGACGACGCGAGACAGACTGTAAGAAACACAGAGACTAAATACACATGAGGGATGATCAGGGGAAGTGGCCACACATGGGAACACAGCTGACACACATGAACTTAACGACAGGACAGAAGGAGTGAAACTGAATACACTGACCGTGAATACAGACTTTCAAAGTAAAACAGGAAACATGGAGATTAGACAAGACACATGAACCGGGGAGACGTAGTACAGGGGAGATGACATAACCGACAGCATGGACTTGACAATATAAGACACGCAGACATAAACACACGAAGGGCAAGGGAGACTTAATACACGGGTAATATGTACAAATGGCTGGACTGCCTTAGTGACCCTAAACAAAGAATAAACATCAAAATAGGCTAAAACACAAAACACTGGGTCGCACGACCCAGGACCATGACAGGAGGCTCCTTTTTACAGCTGCAGATCACCAGTGTGTTTCAGCAGTAGGGTTAACAACAGAAAAAGTGTATTTGATGAGTTTCCTTTTGTTCGGGACATATTAATAACTTGTGTCTTATCTCATTCAGAAGCCGAGACACTAAAGTGGTTGGGTACCTTTGGTGGTGGGTTCCCGTTCCTGATTTCTGGGGTTTTAGGTGCATATTTGTCACACTTACATGCTTCAGATCATTAAATAACTTTAAAGTTTGACAAAGATAACCTGAGTAAGAGTAACTTGAGACAAGCCTTTTTGGTCAGCAGTGGTTTTCTCCTTGTAACTTAACCATGGATGCCATTTATGCCCCATCTCTTTCTTATTTTTGAATCATGAACACTGAACTTAACTGAGGCAAGTGAGGCCTTCAGTTTTTGTTAGATGTTGTTCTGGTGTTTTTTGGGACCTCCTGGGTGGGTTGTTGATACGCTCTTGGAGTTATGAAGGAGTAAGTGTTCGCCACTGTTCCAAGTTCTCTCCATTTGTGGTTAATAGGTCTCAGCGGGGTTCACTAGAGTCCCAGAGTCTTAAAATTGACGTTGTAACCCTTTGCAGACTGACTAAATGTCAATGATTTTGTTTCTCAGCTGTTTTTCTTTAAGATCGTGGTCTGATGTGTTGAGATCATTCAGCCTACTTCACTTTGTCAGACAGGCTTTTTAAGTGATATCTTGATTCAACACGTCTGGCAGTAAATAAATATCAAAATCATTGAAAAACTGCATTTTATATTTACATTGTTTGTCATTGACTAAGATTAAAACATGTTTGATGATCTGAAACCTTGATCTGTAACAAAAATATAAAAAAACTAAGAAATCAAGATGGAAAAAATACTTCTCACAGCACTGCACTTCTGTGTGCTGTGGTTATTTATTCACTCTTGTCTGAGCTGCACCTAAATGTGAATGTGTGTAGGAGGTGAAATGCAAGTGTGAATCGGGTGGTTCTTTGGACTGCTCTTCTCTTGGCAACCCCTACGCTCACTGGTAGGCCACAGCTCTGAGCTGATGTTTAAAAGCATATGTGTGAATGGACTAACAGCTCTTTTATTTGGTGTTTTTAATCATTTTCAATAAAACAACTCCTTAATGATCTGAACCGCATCTCTGTGAAGCAGTAAGACTTGAATGCCTTCTTGGTGATTGGTACAGTTTTGAAGTAAATATTCCCTGAGTACAATTCCCAGTTTTCCGTTGTTGGGTTTTCCTTTTTAACATTAAAGCTTTCAAGTTCTTGGTCACCACCACCACCATTGTGTGTTATGCAGTGTTGCAAAGGTTATTTAAAAAAAGTATTCGACTACAGTTTGCAGAATACAGGGCCCAAAATGTGGCTTGTAACATATTCTGTTAAGTTACTCAATGTGAGTAACGTATTCTGAATACTTTGGATTACTGAATATATTGTCATGCTTTTTGCAACTTCATGAATGTACTATTGCTACGTCATTTATTACAATTACTGAAGGCCACTTGCCACCGAGCTAACATTGTTAGCTAGCGTTAGCTGAGGTTAGTTCATAGTTCATTATTTGCAGCTAGCAGGTTGTTAATGCTATCCATCAAGTCTAAGGCTACGTTCACGCTGCAGGTCTTAATGCTCAATTCTGATTTTTTGATCAAATCAGATTTTTTTTGTCTGCTTGTTCACACTACAAATAAAATGTGACAGCAAACGCGCTCTAGCGTGAACCCTCAAAGTGGCCGCATGCACAAAAGAAGACGTCACACACAACGCGCTCTGTTTAGACCCAGAACAACAGTATTGTTTGACTGATGGCCCTTAATATAAAGACTTGTTTCAAACTTTACGTTTTCCAATTTTGCTTTAAGTTATTTAGTTATTTACATATGGCCTAATAATGATCCTTATTGCTGTTTTAGAGGAGCGGCGCTTCAAAGGATAGTTGCCGATTTCTGTCAGAATCTGCAGATTATACAGTACAAATAAAATGTTAAAGTTTCTCCAACGTTGTCTTCCCAACATCCACACTGGATGGCCAGGAAGCGTTCGCGATGTCTTCTCAGGCGCTTCTCCGGCGCTGATAAAGTGACCCAGGTCGCTTCATATGTATCGGATTTGTGCTGTTCTCACTGTCATACCATGATCGGATATGAGTCGCATAGGGACAGAAAAGTTGGACTTGATGCGCTTTTGCCTGCAGTGTCAACGTAGCCTAACAGTCTGCAATCTATTTACCAACCTCAGCTAACACTAGCTAACAATGTTAGCTCGGTGGCAAGTAGCCTTCAGTAATAGTAATAAATCACTAAATACTGAAAATACTTAAGTGGCACATAACCTAGGTAGCTACCCAAACTAAAACAAGGTAGTAGCAGTAGGCTAATGTTAGTTTTAAAAAAAGAACTCACTTCCAGATGTTTGTTTAGGTTGGAGGTGGAGTCTTTTGACGGTGAGAGCAGCTTGTTTGCTGGTAAACAGAGTTTGCATTGGACGGTCAGATTTCTCCCATCCCTTTCTTCTTTGAATGTGAAGTGGTATTGGAATTTCCAAGTAAGAAATGCACTCCTGCTCGTGCACTGCTGGCTCTGTTGTGATGGCTTCAGGTCCTTTGTGTAACTGACGCCACTAACATTAACATGACGCTTACATTAGAGCCTCTAATTTCGTGTTTTGTTTGGGTTTCCAGCAATGTGTGGAATTACCAAAATTAGAGAGGGGATAGCTTAACATATGAAACTGGAAAAGACCGCTGTGTAATCTGTTTATTTCAACAAAGTAACTGTATTCTAATTATCCCCTTTTTAAATGGTAACTGTAACAGAATACAGTTACTCATATTTTGTATTTTAAATACATAACGCCGGTACATGTATTCAGTTATTCCCCAACACTGGTGTTAAGTTGACTTTGTCCCCCTCTTGCGCCACACTAAGTTGGTGTGCTCATGAATATATGTCAATAACTCATGATACTTTCCTCAATTCTTGAGATAGAGTTGATTTACAGATTCCTGTTAAATTTGGGTTAGGATTAGGCAGGCAGTATTGGAGCCAAGGCATTCAGGGGGGGTGGGAAAGCGAAAGCCGTATGGACGTTGCATATTTTTGGACTGTGGGAGGAAGCCAGAGTACCCACGCTGCCACAAGCAGACCATGCAGACTCCACTAGACGTGCCCCAGCTGCCCGTCAGGCTCGGACCTTTCTTGCACAGAGGTGACAGTGCTAGCCACTGTACCGCCCTAGTTCTCCACAATAATTGCTAATTACACCTTTAAATGATCAGATACTTGCTGCACATTCAATTTCTCTGTGTGCAGAAAACTTCACGAAAGTTGTAATCTCTGTCACGTTAACAGGATGAACCTACTCCATGAGGCCTGATTTAAATCTTGCACACTGTCATTATTTATGCCAGTTTCTAATGTGTGTGTGTGTGTGTGTGCAGAGGTTTGACCACTCGTGCCAACTGTGAACAGTACTTGCTCATTAGCACTATTTTCATGTGACTAAGCTGTACCGCAAGGACCACCCCCCCCCTCCCCCCGTCCCACTCCACACACATACACCACACACCACACACACTTTCAGACAGTTGCATACAAAATCCCACGTGCACACACAGACACACACATACACGCACACAAACACCACATGACCAGATGAAGAGGAACCATTGTTCAGCATCACAGGACCTCTTGACACAGACACACACAATTCTCCTTCTGCACAGCCTTTCGTGGAACCACCAGAGTCAGCCTTGTTTTAATATTCTGTGGGTTACATGCTTCCACTGACACACACAAACACACAAACCCTCTGTGAACGTGTCTTCAACTATGAGCTTCTGTGTGCATGTATGTTTCTGGCACAACAGCAGTCAGCGTTTTGTGACACGAATTCATCCAGACTTGTGAAACGCAGAGAGAAACCCCTCTGCTTGCTTGTTGGCTCGTGAGCTTCGGCGTGATAGAGCTGTCAGTTTGCAGCAGGCAGAGACACTGGCAGGCCATCAACCCGTTGAGCCTAAAGCGGGTGAGGTCAAACTGCTGACCTCCAAGTCTTGACGTCTGGAGGGGACATGGATTGCAAGAGTCAAGAGTTCACAGGGGTGGAGGCATTTGACCAGATTTTAAACTCTGTTCTCGTTTCTGCATAGACCAGTCACAAGACAAACATAGTCAAGTATGATTTATGAGCTAAGGGCCTTTTTTAATTTTAATTTTTTACTACAGATAATGTGACAGTTTTGGTTAGCTTTTGATCTGACTTCCACCTTTTTTATTTTCTGCATGTGAACTGAAACTACCTCAAGGATGACTAATTCGTTTACTCTTATATTTATGACAATGATTATTGTCATTTCATGCTATTGGTAGGTTATGTATTTATTGTTGACTCTCACCCCTGCAGTGCCTGCTACTATACTGAATCACTTAAATGGCTGACAGTCTGAAAGGCTTTTTAAATGAATCCATTTTGCATTATTTTATGGATAAGTAAAGTTTAATAATCATTACTAAATGAAATCAAATAGATTTTTTTAGCTTCTTTTCAGCTTCTTGTAGTGTGTTTGATACATTATGCTGACACTAAACATTTTGTTAAGAAGATTTTTGATTCTGGTCATTCAGAACCGAATAACAATATTCGACTCAAGGCCATATCTCCAGTGCACAGTAGCAGCTCTGTGCAGCCAGTTGTGCATCTCAACGCAAACTCTAGAAATCAGTTTGGTCACGATAACTGCACAACTGCTCTTACTGAAACCCCGCCAGCTGCCGTATTTGTCGTACAGAGTGAACGCAAACATGCACAGCTGTGAGAGTTGTGTGTAAAACCACAGATACTCGAGGGAAATGCACCTGTGACTGAGTAAGATTATCAACCCCCCTGTGCAAGTGTCTAAGCCTGACCCGAGAACCACATCCCCTCACCATACACATTCGTACACCCAAAACCAACACATCACCCTGTCTCCCCCATTCCCCACTGTTAAGTACTTAGCAGACAAGGCAGAAACAAAAAAGCTCTAACTTTAACTAAACGTTCTAGCTTAACAAATATGCAGAAGACAATTGTACCACTTATTACAGTTGACAATCTTTGGGGACAGCACTGCTGTTCCTGTTTTCACTGAAGTGCACAGCCGAGTGTCACAATATCGCCTCATTCCATGTGAAAACAAACAAGTGCCACACTGTCACTTCCCCTCTTGAACCATGAACCCCTGCTGGCATCCTGTGTCAGAGTGATAAGCAATCCCCTGATACCTCTCAGGCCCTCTCTGAACAAAAGAACCACAGGAAGAGGTCAGGCATAATTTCTTGGCAGGCTTATGCCTGCCAAGAAATTATGGCGTTCCATATGTTTCAGGTTGAGCCTAAGTCAAAACAAATCCCCTGACCGCACAGTGCTATCATATACAATTAGAAGAAATACAACTCATTTATGGATGGACTGGTGTTTTTTCCGCTTAGGTAATAATGATATACATGCACTTTGTCAAATATTGTAAGCTTGATCATCAGTCATCAGTACTCTCAAAGACCTGCTATTTACTTTGTTTGTTGTGAAATCTCACACAAGCTAAATTTGCAAGGCACAGGATTCTTGTGAGATTACAAGGGAATCCACTTTTATCTTCAGTCCACCTTCAAGCAGTCTGCAGTTGGTTTACACTAAATCTAGCTCCTCAATAAACTCCTGGCCTAAATGGCTGAAGCTATGGGTGTCTCACACATGCTTCGTCTTGTCTGACAAGTTAGCGTAGTATAGCATAAAAAATATTTTAATATTGCATTGTTAATCACTGATCACATTATGTTGGGCTGCTATAAACAGTAGCTGCCATCCCTGACTCGCTCACCTGTTGCTGTACACACATGCAACTCACCTTTACACACTCACTCACTCAAACCAGGGGTGCATAAATAATCACGGCACAGGGAAGGTCCCACTACCAAGGCACACAGTCACCTCCACTTTAGGCTTTCAGCTTTAGAATACAAAGGAACACAAGTTATTAATGTATGCAAAACAAATATCAAATACACCCTCTGTGGTTAACCATGCTGCAGAAACACAGTGGGGTTCTGCAGCTTCCAGTGGTGTAACGCAAAAACGAAAATTTACAGATGAAACAATCATTCAGAAACCAAATGTACAAACACAAAACAAATTAAATCTCCAGCTTAGAGCAGATAACTAAAAGCTCTGTGAGGTTGTCAGACACACAAACTGCTCTAATAAAATAATTTAATACATCAAATGAACATTAACAGGAAACTTAAAAAGCCAGAGCAATGCACAAAGATCAAACGTTCTGGGTCACTGCAAAAATCCAAGACGGCTGTGCCGACTCTCAAACTAATATTACTGCCCAGCCGGCTGAAATGAAACCAAAGAATGAACCAAAGAGGGCAGCAGGTAAAGCAAAGCAAAAACAACAAAGCAGAGAAAACAAAGTAAAATGTAAATGTAGCCCGTAAAAACACTATAAAGGTATCAGCTGCTCACCCAGGCCCGGGATTTCTGATGAAACGCCGTCATGTGATTCTCTATAGGAGGCTTCTGCAGCTAATCGATGGAAGACTTCAGAGGAAATGATCTACAGGTGATCTCTGTAACAGCTAGGGAAGTCAGGTGACCAAAGGCCCGGATTCGTGCGGCAACAGGTGAAGGAGTGAGGCTCAGATGGCAGCTACTATTTCTAGTAGCCCAATATAATCAGATTGGCCACTAACTGGTGATCAACAGTGCAATATTAAAATATTCCTTCTGTTACAGTTGCTAGCTACACTAACTCCTTCTAAGGCTCCTCAGCCTTTGCTCTTCTGCACTTCGCCTGTCCTGTGGTTCATTGATGTGGTTTTCCAAAGAGTTTCCAAGGATGACTTAGGTTCTGAGTAACAAACCACCCAGATTTTCAGGTTGTACAAGCTGTATCTTTATCCAACTGTAATGCATCTTATGACAAGTAATTCATCATTTTAATTAGTCTAACCCCCTCTCACCGCCACCCCAAAACATGCTAGGTAAGCTCGTGGGCGTCAAAGTCACAAATCAAAGGGGCTGAGACACCACTGTCGCTGTCTCTAAAATTTCAGAGTGCAGTGTTGTGGGTCAAGCTTACAGTCATCAAAAGCCCCATGCTGGTGTGACAGCATGGCTTATGCTCTCGAGGTGGTTTTTTTGGGCTTGCAGGTACTGTTTGTTTTCATATGTGCATGGGTTTTGAGACTTCTTAGCAGCTGAGGTCAAAGGCAGCTGTCTCACCTCTAAGGCCACTATTAGTTGATGGATTCTGCTTTATGGTTAGGGTTTGTTTAGGCTCCTCTTTGGAAAGTCAGAGGGGATGGGTTTAATGCCTTCCAGGGTCAACCAGAGCCTGGCTCACATTCACTTAACTCTTGTGAGGCCAGCTCAGGGTCCAGTGGGAAAAGAAAAACTTGGGTCTCAGAATAAAGCATTGTTAGCTGTGGTGGTGACATTGTGGTCATGTCATGAAAAGTTCCCTTTTCTTCAAAAGAATCAGATCATCTGCTTTGGTCACATTTATTTATTTTACTTGACTGCAAAAAGAAATAAACCAAACCAAACCAAACTGAAAGAAAAGATGGTTAAACAGTGCATATAAATGAAAGTTCACTGTTGCTTTTATCACGTTGGCTTGTCTTGCAATGAATGTAGCAGTCTTTATTTGCAGAGAAAGAGCAGTGGGATGTGGTGGTAATACCAAGTGATCAGGTTGGTGCTACAGTAAAAAAGCCAAACGACAGCCTGTTAAACATTAATCTGACCTGGTGCTAGGAAAAACACCCCCAGCTGCGTCTGCCGTCTATAAGTATTCCTTTCTCATTCAGGACTGATACTGTATCATAAATCACCAAGAGCTGATTAATAAAAGTCAGAGCAAATGAAGGGCAACGCAAAACAGCTGTTTGTGCCTGCCTGAATCCATCCTTGATGACTTATGAATCTCAAGGAGCCAGTTTCTGTTTTTGGTTTGGGTATAAAATCTGAAATGAAGCCCTGTCCAGAGTCCCAGTGCCAACAGAAATAAGACAGATGTTGGATACTGAGTATCCTGGCAGATCAGCTGAGTGATGGTCCAAACATAGGCTCTGTGGAAAAAAACAACTGTACATGTTGAAAGGGTGGAAGGGAAAAGGAGAGCTGTATTTTTAACTTAACGGCTGTCTCACAATTACCAGGGTCAGCTCATTACAGTGAAGGCAGAACATTTAGAGCCGCATATACAATCTTAAGTTTGACAATAAATCTGCAGGATTCAGCTGATTTTCAGTGGCTCTTAAAAAATCTAGCACCATGTGTCAATATCAATGTTTGAGTTTGACCTGAGAAACACCAGCTGATGAAGATCCATTTCTCCTGTGACTAATATAAAGATATAAAAGCAACGTCATCATTTACTTGAGCTGTGTTTCTGATTGGTTTTCAGGTTTAAGTCAAATACTTTTCTTCTATTTTTATTCTCCCTTAAAAAGTCTGGGGCTGTTTTCCACCTTCATGGCAGTTGATTGGAGGTGAACTTTGGCCTGTGTGACAAATAATATGGTTCGCTGAGCTCAGCTGAACTGAGAAACTGTCCTAGATGATGAATTTTGTGCTGCACTGCATTGAAATGTGCTTAAAAGAAGGAGAGGATTCACTTCATATAATACTGTTACTGTGTACTTGTCGCGTCAGAGCTGCTCTGGCACGTTATTCTCTCCCCAAAAACACTACTGTTGTGTTTTATGAGGGTTTTCTCTGAGATTTTGTGGCTTTTTTCTGTTTCCGTTGTATTTTTTGTCCTTTCTGTTTGTTGGCATCTTCTTAAGATGCAGTATGTTTGACCTCTCAGGGCCAGCTTGCTTTTGGCTTTTGTGGTCCAAAAACCAGTGGGTGATGTTACATTGCCTAAGGAGCCATCTATGGGTAATGAGCACTGATAGACTGAACAGTTATAAAATATAGAGATGGCTGGTAAACATGAAGCCAATGCGAAAGTGCTTTAAATTAGGCGACCGTGGCTCAGGGGGTTGGGAATTGCATCTGTAACCAGAAGGTCGCCGGTTTGATCCCCGGGCTCTCTGTCCTGGTCGTTGTGTCCTTGGGCAAGACACTTCACCTATCGCCTACTGGTGTTGGCCAGAGGGGCCGATGGCGCGATATGGCAGCCTGGCTTCTGTCAGTCTGCCCCAGGGCAGCTGTGGCTACAACCGTAGCTGCCTCCACCAGTGTGTGGATGTGAGAGTGAATGAATAGTGGTATCGTAAAGCGCTTTGGGTGCCTTGAAAAGCGCTATATACATCCAATCCATTATTATTATTTATTAAATTTACATTCTGTGAAGGCCACCAGGTGGCGATAGCTGTGGTTACAAAAAAGACTTCCAGTCGTAACCTCTGTAAATACTTTCCTGCTAAGCTCAGTCACTCGTTTTAGGTCATATTGAATAACAAGGTATCGACTAAGGTATTATCAAGGAGTTGTTAGCCAATGGGTGAGTGATTTAACAGTCAGACCCGCCTCTTCTCATCACATTCGGCTATTTTTGCAATCACGGTTTCAAAACTTGACTTCACAAGCCAGCTACGTCCATTTTTTTCTTCCAACTGTCCCTGCTCTTGAGTTTAGAGGAAGTACAGTCAGCAAATCACTTTCTCTTATAAATAGTCTTACCAATATTGAATCAAGATTCAAAGCTGCACAACTACTGCTAAATAAACTTTCATAGGATTTTTTTTATCAGCAAAAACATTATAATTCAATAGAGATGAAATAATTTTTCAAATTATCATCACTTACGGTCTGATGATTGTGGCGGGTTCCACATGTCTTCTGTTTTTCTGTTCCCTCTTTTTATCACAAATACGTGTTTTCTATGAAGCAATATAACATCACTTCTGACTTGTGAAAATGTTGGTATCTTTTAAAGTCTGGATGAATCACAGACAAAAGAGACGAGAAGAGATGAAAGGCTAAATTGCATTGGAGATCTCTCTTTAGAACATCAAACAGAGTGTTTTTTTCCCGCCAGTCAGCAGGGCTCCGGGGGGACGTAGTTGTAATTTCCTGGCAAAGAGGGGCTGGACATGTGGGCACTACTCGGCCGACATCAAAGACACCAGAGCTCAAGAACACTGACTATACAGATGCACTCTTTCTGTCTCTTTTTGTGACATCTTTCTACTCGTATCTGTCTCATTTTTCCCTCTTTCTTATATCGTTGTTACCCCCCTCCTTTTCTTTTTCAATTTGCTGACATTTCCAGTTAAATTGCAAGATCTGGCACTTTTGTGCCAGCACTGACAGCAGCCTCTATAAGCAAATGAAGGTGCGGAATGGAAAATAAGACAGAAAGTGAGATAAACTGAAATGAGTTTCAGTGTAGTGAAACTATTGGTACGGGTTTCTTTTTTCAAGTCAAGGTTTCTTTTGCCATTTCACTTTCTTTTTGCTGAAGCTGTGTCTTTTGTAGGTTTATTTTCCTGTCATTGTAAACCATATAGAGGCTCTTACTAAGTCAAGTGATGACATTTTGTTTTGAATATAGGCTTTAAGACAACTTTGACCTCACTGTGAGTCACTCAGTCAGTCGAGATAGCAAAATGTGTTGCTATAACAACAAGTCGTATCTATGCTGGACTTGTCAACATACTGTATTTGGTTAAGGGTCATGGGCAATCGCTTTTGAGTGGATGGTTAATCACTGTCATCGTGAAACAAATTAGCTCTGACTATATATGTGTTGACTAATACTTTTGTTTATTGCTATAAATAATGATGACATGTGACCTATACAGACTTAATGGTTTTTAGCGTGGTTCCTTGTTATATATTCATTATCTTATATATTTATTATCATCTTAGTCAAACAATTTTCTAGCATTATAGCAGCTACTGCAGGTGGAGTTTTACCTGATGTTATGTGGCTTTATAAGCTGGTCTATTCAAGAGGCTAACTTTAATAATAGGGAGTACTTGCTGTTTTGAAAGCGTCAGCCACAGTCATCCGGTATGTATTTCCATGCCTCGGACCTTTTCTGTGCAGGCAATGGGAGTCAGTCTCGTAGACAGTGTAAAACATGGAAGTAGCTTGTGGGCTGGGAAAATGAAACCAATGCAAAAGTGTCATAAACCTATCTGAAGGCCACTGGATGGCAGTAGCTATGGTTGCAAAAAGACTTCTAGTCCGATATAAGTCTATGGCAGCACTGCTTTCTGTTTTGACCTCTGTAAACACTTTTCTGCTCAGTTTATGCGATCAGTCACTCCCCTTTGGGTCACACTGAATAAAACACGAAGCCTATTTTGTAAAACTTGGTCATGTTATGTGTCAGAAAGGAAGATATCTGTTCACATGTGGTTTAATGTTAGATCCTTCCTTTGTCAGCAAATGCGCTTTCTGCAGCCAGGATAGCAAGGCTAAAAAAAAAGAATTAATCTAAAAGGCTTCAAATTGGGACTTCCCCCAACTGAAGGTGAAAACATTGAGGTTAACTTTAAAGTTGCTAAGAAAACGTTCAGTGAAACTGTGGTTGGGCCTAAATGAAGCAGCCAAGTTGGCCCCATCAGTGGAGGGCCCGCTGCCCTCCACAACCAAAGAAGCGAGTTATTATTTCTGCTTTGCCTGCATTTTTATGATTTTTTTCAACAAAGGGAAGACAAATTTGTTTGTTCTTATTCTAAGCGGATACATCCCCAAAGTGTGCCTTTCCTGAGAAAAGCTCTCTGAGCTCTGCTTGCATTAATTAATCTCTCAGCACTCATCTGGGAGTGGGACTAAAACAATTGCAACAAACAGAGGGAGAGTAGAGTTACTGGCAAGAAGTGGTGAAAGGAGGAAAAGGGGGAAATCTTCAGGGAGACAGAGAATTATAGAGGAAGAAGACAACAACGCGTGTGTGTGCGAATGCATTAAACACAGCATTAGCAAGCAAAATATGAAAAAGCTTTTTTTTAGTTAAGCTGTGCTGTGGTGGTTACTTTTCATTTCACTTTAGATCCTTTCTGTGTGTATGCATGTACATATTCCTGTATGATTATAAATTATTTATGAATGACTAAAGAAAGAAAAAAGCCTGACCATCAGACACCTTGTTAATCAAGCTAGCTAGCCAGTGCTAGTATTAGCTGATACATCACTTTTCTTTTCTAAATACAACCACATCTGACTTTTTAAAAAAGCTATATAAATGGTACTGATGACCAAAATGCCAAATCTATAACACAGGGGTGGGGAACTCCAGGCCTCAAGTGCTGGTGTCCTGCAGGTTTTAGATCTCACCCTGGGTCAACACACCTGAATCAAATGATTAGTTCATTACCAGGCCTCTGGAGAACTTCAAGACATGTTGAGGAGCAAATTTAGCCATTTAAATCAGCTGTGTTGGATCAAGGACACATCTAAAACCTGCAGACCTCCGGCCTTTGAGGCTTGGAGTTCCCCCACCACTGCTATATAATATGAAATTCAAAAAACTAAATGAGTGACATCACAGTAGACACAGTCATCTTTCACAATTTTGAGTCTAATGTGACGTTTTCCTTCCAATCAATTGTCATGCACTATATGCAAGTTTCATTTCCTACTGTGGTTTAGACATAGAAATAAACCCCCCCCCCCACCCCCCCAAAAAAACCCATCACACCTACACTTATGGCAGCAAGGAAAAAGCAGAGAAGAAGAAATTGCAAAGTTTACAGTATATATGGTTTGATTCTTGTTTAACATAACATAATTTGTCTTATATTGCATGCTAATCACTGGTGTACAGTGAGAGATAAGAATACTGCTGGAGTCATTATGTATCATTATGTGTCATACTGTTGGTGCAAAGTACTAGTGAACATGATATATCAAGTAGGTGGAGTCATTAAATATTTGCTGATGTGTTATTTGCTGTGATTATCAGTGATCTATAATAAATCATGCGATATGCACTGAAATCCATGTGGCTCCTGCTCCTGTGGTAACTACAACAGCATTATCTGAAGTGAAACACAAACATTTCATACGTGGCTTACTAATAGTGACAGCATTTATCATCACCAAGTGATAGCTAGAATGGCCGAATGACTCAAGAGGAACTAAACATGCCATTTGCTCAACTGTCACAAGTGCTGTGCCAGAAATTAACCACTATGTCTTCGCTGTAGAAAACTGTTAAAACAAACTAACATTTGAACACAGAATTGGCAGAACATCTGCACAAAATCAAATTTCTTTTCCACTGAAGCTGCAGATTTCCAACATTACAGGCCCCTAACTGAGGATAAATATAAACAGTTTACAATGTGATGCACTTACACACGTCTAGTCTTGGAAGCTTTGGCCTAAGGCTTCTTTAGGAACATATATCAGAGCTAAGCTCGTTTAATGTTTGCAGGCATATTACAGGATAATTACAGCATACAGTTTTGTCTGCAGGCGGAGGACGTCAAAGGCCACTGAAACTGTTAATCTTGCAACAGCCTGCTCGAAGATAAGTGGACAAAAATCTGCCCCGTGTATCTTCCTGTGTTTTTCTGTGTGTGTGTTATGATGTGTAAAGCAACAAGTTGGCCACTGCATTTGTACACACAAACATGGCCTCAGGCACTATGAACCAAGCAAGGCTGTAATTTAGGGGAGCAGTCTGGGAGGGAGGCGGCCTCTTGGCCTGACTTGCCTCAGGTAACAGCTAAGCCCATAGATCTGAGTCAAGCAGCTCTGACTGGAGAGGACGGCTAATTTGCTCTGAGCCAGGAAGGCTCGTTTGCACTGGGGAGGGGGGAGGCTTGAGCTGTGGAAGCAGCTGGGCTTGTCAACAGATTAATGCATCAACCTGAGTGACAGGTTAGGACCCACCTCGTGTCTGCTCACTCCACCACTCTCTGAACACTGTGTTTGGAGAAAGTGCTGCATCTTTAACTCTTCTTTAGCTTCCCCTATCCTTCGAGGCATCCCTTCAACCACCTCCGTCTCCAAGAAACTGCTATGAGGCCAGGTGGCAGTATTGCTGTAACCTTGTTTAAGGGGTTCAGAGTAGAATTTTCCATTGGCACACTTCTGATGCTGATCGCCTATCAGCGTCACATGAGTCAGTCGCCCCGCTAATGCTGCCCAGATGAGGCGAAGAGAGGGTGAACAGAGGAGAAGGGGCGTCTAAAAAAGATGTGAGTAGAGAAACATGAGCAGCGCAAAGGAAACTGCATCGCTCCAGGTGCGAGAAGAGGGGAAAAAAACGCACTCACACCCGCCCCCACCCCTTTCCCTCGTTCTCTTCATCCTCTCTTTCCCCCCAGGCTGCGATGAAGCAGGTGACCTGCAGAATCACAGCTTGGAGAAGTGCTTGTTTAAAGAAACTAGGTTCCAGTCATAGTGGTCAGACCAGGTCACTGCTGCCAACGGATGTCTTTGATGTGTCCATCTTCAAGGAGATTTAAAAAGCAGAGTGTGTTGGCTCAGGGTACAGAGTGTGTGTGTGTGTGTGTGTGTGTGTGTGTGTGTGTGTGTGTGTGTGTGTGTGTGTGGTAGAGAAAGCTAGAACATGGGTCAAATGCTCGCTTTGAAGAAGTGTTTGCATTCTGTCCAAGGACGACATAAAAGCAAAAGAGACAAATTAGATTGAGTGAGCATGGACTGCAGTTTAGTTAGGTGTGTTTGTAGTATTCTTAGTCATTTTTGCTTTCAGGCTTTGCCATGGCAATTTTGTACTTCAACTGACCATAGGGAAACAAAGAGCATTTCAGCGTGGGGGCTGTACTATTATTTATTTATTTTTTACAGAACAGTCTTTCATCAGTTTTGCCGTGCTTGAAGAATCGCTGCAGCATAGAGATAGCACATCTGTATGTGATTGTTGCAAAGTTATTCATCATTGTATGGCTGCTCTAACACAATGTGTCTAATGGCACTTGGACACAAATACGAGTAAGCCAAGTCAGTGCCAGCAGCCTTATGAAACAATATCTCTCAGCATTTATGCAGTGTGCCAACCCCACTGCCTTTTTTGCACACTCGTGCGAGCACACACACACACACACACACTCACATTGAAACTTAATGTTTCCAGCGGCTGCTGTGTGGATGCTGTGCTTTGTTCTGAGTGCTCTGACAGTGAGTGGAGGTCTCAGAAGGCGCATGCCGAAGTTGAAAGCTCAACACGCTCTCTGAAGTGGCTGCCTTTTATGTTGCACATTGTGCTGGAGCTGGAGGAGGCAGTCCAAAAGACAGCTTATTTCAAATGCAGCGGGTGCTAGTCACACACCAATCTGTGAGGAGACGTGTGTGTGTTTGTACCTTCGTTATAGGTGGCTACCTTTGAAAAGTGAAGGATTTCCGAGTATCTTTCTCGCTAACTAAAATAATGGTTCTCAGAAGCAGGTTGTAGGCAGTGCAGCGCAATACAGTTACAGCTTATTAAAATCTGGATCAATGCCTCAGGCTGCTTCCCTCCCTGCTGAGGTCAGGGTACATGTCAGGACATGATTCTAGCTATATTACTGCTCACTGTACTGAAAGATTTAATTACTCCAGTGTGTGTGCATACTCCATCTGTGTCTGCTGAGTCATTTTGTGGTTACCACCTCTGTCATTTAATAGCCCCCTTTGTAATGGCTCTCAATATTAGATGCTTATTATGTTAATTGTGCTCAAATGGTGACAAGCTGTTTTAAGCCAAGCTTTTAGGGACAATAAAACATCACAGCAGCAATATAAATACCAGGACAAAAATATGAGAAAGTAGTCCAGAGCTTAAATATGGCAGTTATATATAACTGCTAAATAATACTCTAAAGTCAATCCAAATGCAAAGGCTGTCTGTGTTCACAAGTGTTGGGCTAAACAGTGTCTCTACCCATTTGTATTTTCACAGCTTGAAGATATTTAACTGGCCCTTTGTTCAAAAATGGCTTATTGCCCAACTATGGACATTTTAGGCCAGTATCTCTAACTTTTGACACAAGCAGCAACCCTTTCCCGGTGACTTGCCCTTACCTCAGCTCACTTCTTCTGTCATCGTCTCTTTGTTCATCTGACGCTCCAGCAGCACTCCCAAAGAATGTTTTTGGAGTCGGGGGGAATTCACTTTTAAAAGAGTTGTGATGGGGAAAACACGGCAAGAAAAGACAGGAAGCGTAAGTTTTACAAGCTAGCTCATTAGGATATAAAACAATCGTCCAGCCTCCTTAGAGATTAGTCTGGATGACAGAGTCATCTCCTGTGACTATTTAGATAGCTTTAGGGACTGGAGAGAAGCCAGGAGGAAGAAAGGCAGACTAGACATGAAAGAGTTATGTATTGTATATGAGGAAGCAGTAGCCTGAAGGCTAGGAAAACAAGGCTGTGACCACAAGTTCAAGTGTCACTTCTCTTGCTCTGTAACTACAGCAAAGCACATCAGCCCCAAAGTTAGTGGTCAATAAAACAGTGGCTGCATTGATTGGGTTATCTCACTATTGTGACTTGCAATAACTGTTTTGCCACTTGGGGGCAGCAGAAACAAAATGCAACCACAAAAATGACATATTATCTCTTTCTGCTAGTAGCAAGTTCCCTGTTTCAGGCATGCTAACACAGAAGCATAAAAAAAAACCCAAAATGGTACGTATAAGCTCAATATCTTGTTCAATACATTGTGCAGCTCTTGAGTAGATAACGGGGCTGAGGGGGTAGAGTAGCTTGTCTGCAGGTTGCACGGTTAGCAGTCTGAGCTCCATTTGTTGTCTGTTGGGATTTTGATATTTTCAGAATGATAGCTTCTGACTTTTTTTGGTTTTAAGCTGGAGGTGTTTAAAAAGTTGCCACAGGGGTAACTGGCTTGTGGCGGCCAAAAGTTCATAGCAACGTCGCTTTTTGATCCTTCCATGTCGGCTCTTCCTGTCAAGCGTTGGATTGTTCACCCACTAATAGGGAACGTGAGCTGGGTTTAGACCGTTGTGAGACGGGTTAGTTTTACCCTACTGATGATGTGCTGTTGCAATAGAAACTCTGCTCAGTACAAGAGGAACAGCAGGTTCAGCCATTTGATGTATGTGCTCGGCTGAGGAGCCGATGATGTGAAACTGCCACCCCCGCGATTATGACTGGTGTGTCAGAATCTTGCCTAGACACACTGTCGATCTTTGGTTGGCTTGGGTGGTCCAGTAAAGAAGACAGATCTGCTCTTTTTCCAAATCTAAACGTTGCTTTATTGAGCAGCTTGTGATAATGACTTGATGGCTTGTCAGAAGGACGGTGCTTGAACCCCCTTGTTCATAAGAAGAACATCTGTTCGGAGTTCTCCAGTGAAGTGAAGGACAGCAGCTAACGATCATGTCATGTGGTTTCATCATTTCTCAGTGCATGAGAGCACAACTTGCAGAAACGTAGACAGCCCGTGGATGAAGGAATTCAAGTATATCAAACATGTATAAATATCGTCAAACAGAGTTTTGATACCACGAAATTCCTCCCTCAAATCTCTGCCACTGCTGCTGCCTTACTCTCCTCATTTACGATACATGTGCCCTAATCTTAAGTGCTCTAATCAAAACCTAATGTGAATCGCATGATAAGATGGTCAGCAGAGTTGTGTGGTTTTCACAGACAGTGGCGCCAGTGTGGGATAATGGCTTCTTATGTGATTCACATAGATCTGTGTACTACTACCATTACACTTAAGCGGTGACTCCTTAAATCATCCCGTGTGACTAATTGGATTTGAAAGGTTGTAAAGTGCGTCAAAGTTAATTTGACCGATGTGTTTCATTCTACGTACCAAAGCTTGAAACTCTAACGCCACCAAAGCGATGAAGACCCTGCTGTTTTGCCTGGGTAATCGAAGAGGACGTTTGCCGGTGACAGAACTGATTTATCATGTGCAATTTGACTTTATATTATTCTTTCTTTCTTATTAGCCTGAACCAAACAAATTCAAATTAAGACGGCAAAACCCCCTGATGATTCACTCTTTGATGTGGCGTTGTTATCTAAAATACAGCTGGGATTTAGAATACAGCCATAGAGTCTCTGCAGTGTTTTATAAGCAGGATAATGTAAAGGGGCCTAGTCTAGATAAGAAGTTCTTTTTAGATGTTGTTGCCTCAGGAGCTGAGACCTCAGGGCAAGCCAGGAGATATTAGATGATCTGGGTCTGGAGCCTGGAGTCTTCAAGCCAGCTGTTCACACAAAACCTCCTCGCACAGCGGAGTCGGCTGGTGAGGGCACACAGGGGCAATAAAGTTAGGTCAGGTGCAGGCAGCGTGCGAGCACTATGACTTCAGTCTGTGTGCGAGTGTGTGTGCGTGCACGCGGGAGTGTATAGAACGTTTTGCATGGGATGTTTACATTGAGTTAACAAAGCCGACTCCCTTCATTGTGCGCCGTCTCATCCTGCCCTGCTCCCGTGCAGACTGTTTCTTGTGCCTTTTACTGCAAAATCCGATGCACTGATATCTGTAACTACAGCAAAGCACATCAGCCCCAAAGTTAGTGGTCAATAAAACAGTGGCTGCATTGATTGGCCACCAGTGCGTCTTTTCCAGCTGGAGGCTGAACACAGACGCCAAACGACGCGTGCAAGGCCGCAAATCGCAACTGCTTTCATTTCAGTCACAGCGTGCCATCAACCTGCCTCATGGAGCCTGTCGTTTAGGCCAGAAAATTAACCGAAATTCAGAGAAGGCTTTGTCAAACTGAAATTAATTGGTAAAGCTTCACTGCGATTAAATGTTTATTGAGTGAGACTGTGAGAATTTGGGCCAAGACAGGAAAGCAGGAAAAAAACCAAAAAAAACCCAAGAAGTTGTTGACTAACTCTGGCTTTGAAGTATAAAAAGCCAATAAATCTGATGAATGCACTGAGTGTGAGTAAGTGTGTCTAAGATGGGAGAGAAGAAAGACAGTGGTGATAAGAGGACAAGTTATGAGTAGGTTTCATAATGCTGTCTGTTCCTCCTCCACAGAGAGCTCATTCAGACAAGAAGAGGGCATGGCAGGATATCCTGACCAGGCACGGCATCCAGCAATACGCTGCCACAAACTGTGCAGAATATCCTAATCACAATTTACAGCGGTTAAAACTGTTAGCCGCGCAGGGTTGATGACATCGATCAGAAAACAGTCTCAAAGTTGTGAGAAAATGAGAGCAAAATCCAAAAAGCTCACTTAAAAAACTCCAAACAACCAGCAGCTCAACTGGTGCACGGCCCCTTTAAGAAATAAAGTGGATGAGCCCCCCTGAGGGCAGAGACTGGAGCTTTGTTTAAAAACTGCACGCTCCAATCTGCTGCAAGATGCTGACATCAGCAGAAGCTGAGTTTGGGGGGTCAGGTGGGGTCGAGGCTGCCACTCACCCGCTGTGAAATCAAAACAGCCTGGGCAGACCCTGCAGGCTCCAGAGGAGGAAGAAGAGAAGAAGGGAAGGAGAAAAAATCAACCAGATGAACACTTTCTAAACAGATTTTACACACAGGATTTTTCCTGCCTGGAAAATGATGAAAAGAAAGGAGGTTAAACAAAAATGGATGTTGTCTAAGCTCCTGCAGCAAATGACTTACACATTAAACTTACCAATACCCAGTCTCATTGATTGTGATGTTTAAATTAAAGGTATCCGAACAACATTTCAGTCAAACTTTGGGCGATTATTTAACTAAAACGCGCAAATGATTAAATCCGTGCAATTATTTCAAAAGGCACAGAGTGACACAGTACAGATTTCATTGAGAGACACAGTGAAATTCAAATACTACACTTCCCTCCCGAGCCCTGAGTCAGTCAGTCAGCAGGATGTATCCCTGCTGTGGTGACAAATCCTTTCAGCAATCGTGACCCTGAGTGGAACACTGTGACCTGACACTCATGAAATAACCAGAAACAGACCGCAGGTGTTGTTCAGGAAAGGTCTGTATCGCTCCAAATCTGAGCAAGCTCCAAAAATGCCTTTACAACCTCCTGGTTTTCAGCCAGGCTGCTATGCTACTCCTACTACAAAACATTTTGCAGCACACTTTCCTGTTTTAAATTTTCACTGTAGGACCTCTTAAACTTGCAAATAAAGATGATTGCTTCTGGATCGTAAGTCTGTGGTGTTTCTGTGAAGTAAGGGGGGTAAGGCAGGCTGAATCAGGATAAGCACTGCTGATTAGAAACCACCAGCCATTTCCCCTCACATTATAGATTCACAGAGCAAAGTGTCACAACAAACAAGTTATCTTCGTAATTGAGACTTGGAAGCCGACCTCAGGTCAGCGCCTCAGTGGTGTCAAAAAAAAGAGAGACGCAACCACAAAACTTCAATCCATGACAGAGGGGGAAACGTCTCTCTTGAAGATCCACAAGAAAGATGTCTGCTGCGAGTTTAACTAGGTCGCACTTTGCCTTTGCGTGCAGCTTGCACACACACACACGCATATTCAGGAACGCTGTCACAACTTTTTTGGCCACAGAGGTTTTTTTTTTTGTTGCAGCACCACCTTGTTCAACCGCTATCTGTCTGGCTGCTGAACTTTTAACAACCTTTCCTTTTTTCTTTCAACAAGACCCATATGAAAAAGATATATATAAATCTTATAAAGTTTGTATCTGTCTTGTGTGAAACTTGTATGAAAAGCATACAAGAGTGAAAACAGATATAAGATCCCTTGAAGAATTATATAATGAAACTTGTATGTTTTGGATACTTACTAAAACAACATATGAAAGTAATGAGAAAGTGGCCACTTTCATGAGTAATCACACTTTTCCATATGGGGAGCAGCATGAGAATTTCTTTATTCTTTCTGTTCTTGAACCATTAGAGGTTGTATTTTACACTCACCTGTACACAATGGAGGGCGATTAAGTGACACAAAGTGAAAGAAAATCCACTTGTGGCTGCTCTGCAATCGCTATAATTCACAGGGAAGAAAGGCTTACTGCATTAAGAAACGCAAGCCCGAGACTCAAAGCTAATGTTCGCTGCGTGTTTATTTAAAAATTTGCCCCTCTCTTTGGCCTACTGTAAACTTCCAAGTGCCACTTTGAACTAATTGCCTTTAACAGTACTGATAATGGTGGTGAGTTTGCAACAATCAGTCAAAGCTTGGTAGTGTCAGGGCAGAAAACTGGACCCCATCCAGGCTATATTGGGCTCGTTCACACGGCTGCTTTTCCTACACCCACCCCTTTCAGACACTTAGGAGCAAGCAGTGTTGACTTTGCTGATTTCTGGGTAATCATGTTGTGTTTAAAATCCCAAACAGCTGTCTTTTTGCCACTTTTCTAGGGAGAATAACAACGTGCCACTGGTGAAATTTATCATGCCAAACTGCTTTGAATACAATTCTTCCTGAACAGTAGCCAAATGACACATAAGTACTGCTACGGGGTGGCTGTTGTGTGGTCACAGGTGTGCACTAATGGGGTGTTTTGCAGCAGGTTTGATTGTGACTCAGACAATCAGGAGTAAAGACAAGAGCTAGCCGTTTGATAATAAATGTAAATAACAGCCACTAGGTGAGGTTTTGTGTGGCGGGTAGCTGTCTGGTGGAACAGAAAGACAAGAAAAGGTGGGGGTGAGGGGAGGGGGTGTAATCTGTGGGATAGGAATAAATTGGACAGCCAGGCATACAAGCAGGCATACAAACAAGGGCCAGTACATATAAACACACAAGATCACATACACAAAACCACGCTGTGATTCATGCAAACAGAGTCAGTCTCCAGCAGGGATCTGTCCTCAACAGAAGGCCTCAGGGGAAACCAGACAGAATATTTAAGACAGGCCTTCCTAATCCCTTTAGTTAGATGGAAATCACACACACATGCATGCAGACATATGCGCGTGCGCGCACCCACACACACGCGCATGCACTATATTTAGGCAAAGAAAACAGGATATCACCAAATTTGTTTGCTTGCTTACATCTGTGTTTGTTTTTCTGCGTGTGCATTGTTATCCTTATTTTTCAGTTCCACTTCAGAATTTCCAAAACACTTTTGCATTTCAGAATGCGGGAGCAGGTTGGGGGTCCAACATCTTGCAATGTCACTGCAGCCATTTGTCAAATTATAGCTTTTTTATAGCCTGTTTGATGTGTTGACCTTATCAACCTTTTTTTTATAGTATTAGCAGACAGATAAGCACAGTGCTGTCTGGTGTGTGCAGTGTTGTGTGATGGCTTGTGAGGATCAAAACTGAGCTAACTATTACGAGAAGAACCTATGTCCTTGATAAAGGGTGTTTGTTTTCCGTTGATATGGTTGTGTGTGTGTGATGGAGGATGTTGGCAGTGGCAGTGAAAAATACCTCCTGTTGCTGCTTTTATTGTTTGACAGTTTGCGTATGTGTGCTTCAGAGAGTGACAGAACAAAAGGTCACGAGCTGACTTTGTGGTTGCACATGAGTCCCTACAATGTTTCAATCCCACAAGTGAGGCATCGCCAAAAACGCTGATAGCCACCTACACAACACACAAGAGGTAAACACTTTTACTCCCCCTCGGTGCTCTCTCTTTGTCTCTCTCTCTGTCTCGCTCATTCTCCCTTGCCTCGCCTGATGAGAGAGTTGTTATCATTGGCGAAGGGCCTGCTCCTAACTCCCAGTAGAAGCCAGATGATTGTTTTTGCTGCCTGGGGTCCAGACCCTGCCTCTTCAGATCCTGTTACTAGGACTCTGGACCTTTCCACAGGGTTTCTGCCCGTAACTGAACACAGAACAAGGAATCAGAAAGAAACTGCATCCCTGACCAAGTAGTCCAACCACTGCAAAAATAAATGTGCTGCAAGTCAAAGCTAACTATTTTAAATTTATCATATATTGCATCAGTAGTTTATTGTTGTGCATTTTTAAGATAAGGAAGAGTTCTTCTGGTGCAGTTGGTTGAAGTGAAGCTTATTTTGAATCAGCTGTAAACTAATGATTGTTTGATTATAGAATAATCTGGTGATTATTTTCTCCAGTTATCAGTTGTTTATAGTACTCGTGAAGTGTTTAGATGCTTCCCATTGCTCACATTGGACATATTTTTACACTAAAAGTTTACCTCTTCATTTGCTTTTAGCTGCTGGGATTAAACAAAGACAGTATATATTTAAATGATGCAGCCGCTCTGATGTGACCTGAGTATTCTGTACACCCACCTTGCTGCTTTGTTTTCACACTGCACGTAACCAGCGAAGGCTGAGAAACTGTGTAACTGCATGCTTGCATTCATGGTAGTGACTTATGAGGGGGTCCTCCCCTTAAGCAAACTCTGCTGTATTGCCATTTTAACATTAATGGGGACCATAATGTATAAACTGAACCTTGTGATCTCTAAAATAAGAAGGGTCTTCATTTTTTCGACCTCAAAGATATGGACGAAATTGCTGGGCCACACCTCTTAAACTTAATCGGACATCAGGTGTTTTCAGTCCCATTGCCACAGTTGCATAAAATGAAGTACCATAAAATGCAGTCTCTCTCTTTGTGTAAGAATGGGTCATTCTAAAGGGCTAACTCATTTCGAGCGTGGGACTGTAATTGGATGCCACCAATGGGACAAGGCTGTGAAATTGCTTCCCTCCTACTTATTCCATGATCAACTGTAAGTCTAAATCTTTAGAACCACAGCAGCACCAAACATCAAGTAGGCAACCATGTAAAGTTACAACCACGTAAAGTATATGCAAAACACTCAGTTACTGCAGAGTTCGTGACCTCCTCTGGCATTGACATCAGCACAACAAGTGTGCGCTGGGAGTTTCATGGCATGGGTTTCCATAGGGTTAGGGGTTAATGAATCAGTCTCCACTGAAGTCATCATTATTTGACCTTAAGGGGAATGTGTTTTGGATAGCAAGACTGAAATAAGCATAAATTCGCAGTACACCTTTGAGTCACATTTTTGAAGCAGTACATTCACTCATAGTGGAGCTTGGTTTTTTTGGGTTACATTATGACTGTGCAAGTTTTACTTCTAAGAACTTCTCCCACCTCTGGAGAATAGAGCCACAAAATTGTGCACGGTAACACTGCGGTGCTAATTCAGTAAGCGTTATCATCTGTTTGCTTTAATCTTTTCATTTATGAAATCAAGCTTGCAGCAAATTGCAGTTTACTACAAGCACATGCACAGATATACACACACACCTGTCACACGCCACATGTGTGTGTATTTTTAGCGGCCGGACTGTGCAGCTGTTTGCCATTACTCATATCAGCGTGCACTCCTTCACTCCCTCTCTGACCCAATGTTATTCTTTGTAAGCCGCTGGTGTTACAGTCACTGTATCACTGGGTTGGCCTAACCCTGGCATAGCTGTTTTTCCTACTGCAGTGGCTGGGGCAGCTAATTTGAAATAGTTGTCTAGCTTAATCATTTTCCACTAGCGTTGTTCTTGAGATTATTTCAGCTTTAACTGCGCAGGCTGAAAAGTTACAGAGGGCCTGTTGGCGACTTCTTCGTTGCTTTCTGCTTTGGTGTTTACAGACATTGTCAGAATGAAACTAGTAAGTCAAGAAAACTCGTGTTGTGTATGTCTGACTGCACGTGTGTTTTCTGAGTAGGTGGGTGGACTTTATGGTTTGGCAGAAAAAGATTAACTAGCAGAAGAAAACACACAACCATGCATATGTTCCGGTGCAGAGGTAGACTTGTGAACAAATGCATAGAATCTTCTTTCCCCAGCGCCGAGATTCAAGACAGAGAGGTGAGGGTGAAAACGAATGCTGTGTGTAGCTGTGAAAACATGCTTGGCAAGTGACAGAGTCTCCTAATTGACCCAAACATCGCATCAGAGATCAAGTCAAGGTCGTTTCATCCCAAAAGGCAGAAAAAGAGCTTTATTACCCTTAATTAAGATGGCATTAATGACTTCCCCCTGGGCCTGGACATAAACATCCAGTTAGTGTTTTACAGAGTGCAATTATCCCGGTGGCGTGATTACCTCAGACCGGAGCCTCCACTGCTTCCTCTAGCAGTAATAGCTGGCCAGGAAGACATCAGCTTGTTTAGTTTAACTCTGCAAATCAGGCTGAGACACACCAGAGGATAAAAATGAGAAAAAAAGAGAAGAAAAAAAGTGCAGGCGGAGAAAGAAAGGGGAAGGGGTGACTGTAATCCCACTAAGCGAGTGCTCTGATTAAATATAGAGGAGAAAGCTGTAGGCAAAAGGTCAGCGTTCATGGTAAAGCAGTTATTGTGCCACAAACCCTGCCGATCTGAGTATTGACCTGTTAACCAGGAGTGAATCGAATCTACACTCAAATGATCGGGGTTTGGTATAGTATGGACAAACAGCATGCTGTGGGCATTGAGGAGACCCAAATTCAAATAAACAGCATTGTGTAATCTGTATCATGTTTGTCAGCGATAATCAAAATTACAAAAAGACCTAAGCAGAACTAGCTGGTTGTTTTTCATCTTTTGCTAATTGACTCAAATTGATCTTGGACTCAATCCCTACGTGTACATTCTTCTCTCTCCTGAAGACCATGTAACGTTATCTAACAAAGCTGCAGTACTAATGAATGACTTGTGCACTTTCTAAACTGAGCGTTGGCTTGAACTACAAAGGCTGTCATAACACTCTTGCGCATCATCCTGTCAATACAATCGACCTAGGGGTCTTGCAGACAGTTAGCAGGGTTGCACTGGAAAGTCTTGTTTGGTTGGCAGGGCCAAACTGGCTCCAATACCACTTCTGATTTCTTGAATTACACGAATAAAAAGAAATGCAACCTATTTATAAGCACACAAAATCTCTGTTGGCGTCTCAAATTACAGACAAATTAGCAATCTGCACCACTGTGGGTGTAAACAATCCTCGCAAATGACTGTTTTGGAAGGAGCTATTGGTTTTTAGAAAAACTGGTTTTGAAACGCGACGTACGGTACAGGAGGTACATGTTGGCTTCTTACTTCGATAAGTGAGCCATCACAGCTTAAGCATGTAATTGAACTCTGGCTGACACATCCTAACAAGGCCTCTGGGTGTTTTGGGATAGCGGTTGAGTTATGGACCTTCTAGTATAAGGATGTTTCTAGCGCCACAGCTGATAACGAAGCTGACTGCGGGGAGTCAGATAGACATTGGTCGTGGCTGACTGAAAGTGACCGGGGGAAGGGCATCTATCTAAGCTGTCCAGATGAAGTGCCACTTTGAGGGGGATTTCCAAGCATGGTTTACCCAGAGGTCAAGTCATTAACCCTTTATTGATAATTGGTACAAGTTTGGCCCTCAGGCATTGACACTGTGCCAAACAGTAATGTACTTTTGATAAACAGACTTACTGCTGTGGATAAAGTGGATAAAGTCATCCGTGTGTCACATGTAAATATCCATGAGTGCTTATGAACCATACTCCAAAAGTTTAGCAGCATAGCAAATTAAATATTTTAATCTTCAGTTATACAAAAACAACGTGTTAAACCTTTTTTAAAACCATAGGCTATGCTAATACTAACGTGGATTCTCTGTGGTGATTATTGCATTAATTCAGACACAAACCTCCTTGTCCCATGCAGCAACATGAGCATGACTTGGCTCTGTAGACAGTGGGGAATTGGTGCAAGCCATTGTAACATGCCTAAACCTCATGGGCGTGATTGAAAGCATGAGGTTTCGGGGTGTGAGAACCACGTGAGGAAAGCTGTTGAGAGGACAAAAACAGAAAGAGAGAGTCAGAGAAAAAGGGAGACGAGGTCTCTTGTCTCTTACTCTCAGAGCCTCAGCTGCCGCAAGCTTTCATTGTTCGGACACTGCAGCATGACTCTGAATTGATAGAGCCGCTGGTAAACACTGCTGCGCGACGGTCTATGCCACAAACATTGCAGTCCTCTGCTTAGGCTGCCAACGCAAATAAGCAAGCAAAACGAGTCTGCTGAGAAAGAAAAACAGGGAAGAAACGCTGGAAGATGTGACGAGACAGTTAAGTTTTTCCAGCTGACCTGGGTTACTTTAAAAAAATGAACTAAATCTTAATTTCACATGTATTGTTCTAAGGAGCTCTTGTTTAAACATGAACCTGCGTTGAATGCTTGAGATAATAACTTAACAAAATCTTGCCTTTCAAACTCCTTTATTAGATCAAACCCCACAAAGCCAGAAGCCCCGAGCTCGCTCAGTGCTTCCAGTGTTTCCCGTTAACTTAATTTACCTTCTCATTAATAGCTACTTTTTTTCTCCCCCTTGCTCATATTTTCTCCTAAAAAGCTGCACCAGTTGCCCTCATTTCCAAACAACTCCACTGACATGAGAAACCAATCCATGTGTCGAGCTGTGGGAGCAGAGTTTATTACAAAGCAGATGACCCGAGGGGGTCACTGAGGGTGAAGGAGGGGTTTTAGGCTATGAGGGTATTTCAGTCTTGTTCCCTATTTGTGATTTCTAATGTTCTAATCTAAGGGGTTTGTGAGAGCAGGGGATTGCCAACTTCCCTTCCCCCATTGTCCAAATGCACCCCTGGGGAAAACTCCAAGCTACGCTAGGCTGGAACTGGTAAGATGCTGTCCAGACTCTCGCTCTCTTAAACTCATAAAAAAAAAGAAAGCCATCATGCGAAGCAATGGCTTGCAACGAAACATCACTGGAACAACACAGACATACAGGTTTCTGTGTGATTTAGCTAGGAAATTCACTGCCAAGTTTAATTGCTGTGAGCCCGAAGACAAGAAAGAGAGATAAAGAGACACAGACAGATTTAAAGAGACAGAGTCAGACTGATTGCCCGCTCACTCTCTCTCTGTATTTGTGATAAGTTCAAGAGTTCAAGATTGTATCTGGATAGTTTGTCTTGTGCTGTTAACCACTCGACGCCACTCTGCCAACCAGCGCTGGTTTGGGGTGACTGACCATGATATGTACATCATAAAACCTCAGCAGTATGGGATGGTTCAGCCTGAGTTCATGGCGGGAGTCTGAGAGGAATAGCGAGCGAGCAGAAAGTAGGGCCAGCTGCAGTGCACCGAACTCAACTGCTGCACATTGATCTGATTTCTTTAATTGAAATAATTAGCGAATAGTATACACTGTAGAATAGAATTCAACTTTATTGTCATTGCACATGCACAGGTACAGGGCAACGAAATGCAGTTTGCATCCATCCAGAGGTGCTTTAGTGATATAGATATATTACAATATATCCATCCATCCATCCATCCATCCATTCGCTACCGCTTATCCTTTTCAGGGTCGCGGGGGGCGCTGGAGCCTATCCCAGCTGTCATAGGGCGAGAGGCGGGGTCCACCCTGGACAGGTCGCCAGTCTGTCGCAGGGCTAACACATAGGGACAGACAACCATTCACACTCACATTCACTCGCACATTCACACCTAGTGGCAATTTGGATTATCCAATTAACCTATCCCCACAAGCTGCATGTCTTTGGACGGTGGGAGGAAGCCGGAGTACCCGGAGAGAACCCACGCAAACACGGGGAGAACATGCAAACTCCACACAGAAAGACCCCGGCCTGATGGTGGAATTGAACTCAGGACCTTCTTGCTGTGCGGCAACAGTGCTAACCACCGTGCCACCGTGCTGCCCTATTACAATATATATTAGTAATAATATAGATATGTGAGTATATTACAGAAATGGGTCTATTATGGTATGTTATAATGTACACGGTATAAAGTATGTTGTGAATATTCTATAACTATAAGTATGTACAGGCTGTAGTGAGTACAAGCTATGTACAGGATATGAACAGGATATAAATATGAAAAACTATACAGAATATGAAATAAATAACTTTACAGAATCTGGGATATACAGCTATACAGAAATGGGAACTATGCAAGTTGTAAACAGTTGTAGGGTTAAAAATTATCGTATGTACAGAATGATTATTTACACAGAGCTATACAGTAGTGCAGTTAAGATAAGTGAGATATAATTCCTACAGAGGCTATATAAAGTGCTAGTGGTTGTGAGTGGTGGTTCAGTCCATGTTATTATTGTGTGTTTGAGGGTACAGTTGTCCATTGTGGGTGTGTGTGTGTTCAGTCCATGTTTTAACGTGGGTCAGATGTCAGGAGGCAGAGTTCAGGAGTCTGACAGCTGTGGGGAAGAAGCTGTTCCGGTACCTGGAGGTCTTAGTCCGGAGGCTCCTGTGGCGCCTCCGGACAGGAGGGTGAAGAGTCCATGTGATGGGTGACTGGGGTCTTTGATGATTTTCCCAGCCCTTTTCAGACACCGCTTCCTGTAGATGTCTTTTATGGCAGGAAGTGGTGCTCCGGCGATGCGCTGGGCAATTTTCACGACCCTCTGCAACGCCTTCCGGTCCGAGGCAGAGCAGTTCCCGTACCAGACTGTTATACAGTTGGTCAGGATGCTCTCGATGGTGCAGCGATAGAAGTTCACCAGGATGTCTGAGGACAGGTGGTTCTTCCTCAGAGTCCTCAAGAAGAAGAGGCGCTGGTGAGCCTTCTTGACCAGCTTGGAGCAGTTGGTCGTCCAGGTGAGATCCTCGGAGATGTGGACTCCCAGGAACTTGAAGCTGCTCACACGCTCCACAGCTGTCCCCTTAATGTGGATGGGTGGATGTGGGTCAGCATTCCTCCTGTAGTCCACGATGAGCTCCTTGGTCTTCTCGGTGTTAAGCAGCAGGTTGTTTGTGTCGCACCACTCAGCCAGACGATCCACCTCCTCCCTGTAGGCGGCCTCATCGTTGTCACTGATGAGGCCAATCACCGTGGTGTCATCTGCAAACTTAATGATGGTGTTGGAACCATCAGCAGGTCTGCAGTCGTGGGTGAAGAGGGAGTAGAGGAAAGGGCTCATCACACAGCCTTGTGGTACACCGGTGTTCATCGTGATTGTAGATGAGCAGCGGTTATCCAGCCGGACATGTTGGGGGCGGTTGGTCAGGAAGTCCAGTAACCATTTGCAGATGAGGGAACTGATGCCCAGGTCTGTCAGTTTCCTGATGAGTTGTGAGGGGTGGATTGTATTGAACGCTGAACTGAAGTCTATAAACAGCATTCTGGCGTAGGTGTTGTTGTTGTCCAGGTGTGAGAGGACAGAGTGCAGTGCGATGGAGACTGCATCCTCTGTGCTCCTGTTCTGGCGGTATGCGAATTGGTGGGGGTCCAGGGTGGGGGGAGACAGGATTTGAAGTGTGCTAGGACCAGCTGCTCTAAGCACTTAGTGATGATGGGGGTGAGTGCTACTGGGCGGTAGTCATTGAGGCAAGATGGGTTGGAGTTTTTGGGTATCGGGACGGTGGAGGTGGATTTGAAGCAGGCCGGTACCACAGCGTGGGCCAAGGACAGGTTGAATATGTCTGTGAGCACTCCTGCAAGCTCCCCAGAACACGCTCTGAGAACACGCCCGGGGATGCCATCAGGGCCTGCAGCCTTGTGGACATTGATCCTGCTCAGCACCGCTCCTACATTGGTGGGGGAGAGAGTCAGAGAGTTGGTGGTCTGGCGTCACGTCTGGCGTCATGTCTGCTTTGGTTGTGGTTGTGGGGTTCCCTCGCTCAAAACGAGCATAAAAGTTGTTGAGCTCGTTGAGGAAGGAGACATCAGAGGATGCGGGGGAGGGTTTGGTGGTCCTGTAGTCTGTAATGGTCTGGAGTCCTTGCCACATGCGTCGGGGGTTGGAGTTGGAGAAGTGTTCTTCTACCTTCTTTTTTGTAATGGTGTTTGGCTTTTTTGATGCCCTTCTTTAGATTAGCCCTGGCTGTACTGTAGGCGTGTGCATCTCCTGACCTAAAGGCGGTGTTGCGGGCCTTCAGGAGGAGACGAACATCCCGGGTCATCCAAGGTTTCTGGTTGGGGTACATGGTGATCCGTTTCTGGGTGGTGACACTGTCTGTGGTTTTGGAGATGTAATCCAGTACAGATGAGGCGTACTGGTCCAGGTCTGTGTGGGTGAACATATTCCAGTCTGTGTTTTTAAATCTGTCCTGGAGCACTGCGTCTGTCCCCTCTGGCCACACTTTAATTGTCCTCACAGCAGGTTTCACAAGTTGGATGAGTGGTGAATACCGAGGTGTGAGGAACAGGGAGAGATGGTCCGATTGTCCAATGTGGGGGAGGGGTGTGGCTTTGTAGGCTCCAGCCAGGTTGGAATACACATGGTCTAAAGTCTTGTCTCCTCTGGTGTGACAGGAGACATGTTGGTGGAATCTGGGGAGGACTGTCTTTAAGTTGGTGTGGTACTACTTCACGGTAACTAGATCACGAGACAAGAAGACTCCACGGTTTTTATTGGCCACTAATGAATCAGCAGATTTACTGGTGCACCTTATATAACACAAACAAGGGGCTATCTGCACCTCCCCACCTAAACATCCTAAAGCAAAGAAAACAAAGATTCCCATTGGACCAATATTGAAAAAAATAGCTCCCATGTGACAATGGCTAAGTCCCAGTTTTTTTTCCCATCCTGTTTGCTTTCCCTATCATTGTAATTACTTCACCACCACTACCCCACCACCACCAAACTACCAAGCGGTAAAGAAACCAAACAAACCCCAGGACCGTAACGCAGGCCATAAAGATAGATACACGAGAAAATGTGTGTGTGTGTGTGTGTGTGTAGGAGGGGGATACACTGGTAGATTGGAAAGTGCATGTGTGTAGACAGGGTGTATAAAAATGCATTCATGTGTCTGAAGGGAACATTGCATCTACCCCCTTCCTCCAGCTCTGACCTTGCATGGCCCCCTGCCAGCAACAGTCACAGTCTAATTACTGAAATCTGTGTGCCAGCTAAAGGCATTGTCGAAGTCAGCTTTGTCTGGGAGCCCAGCCACCATTCATCCCTGGGTGCCCTCTATTTACTGAGGTGCAATGGACTCTGCAAGAAATCTGTTTTTGAGGCGAGTGAGAAAGGTTTATGAAATGATAACTTGTGACAATTTTGCATAGCCAGCTCAAATGAAAAGGATTAATGGCTCTGTGTTACTGTACTGCTGTAGTTACAAAGTTGCTAAACGTTGTTAAAAGTAAAAGTCAGCTTAGCATTAATGTGACAGTATCATGCTTTAATAAATGTTTAGTTTTGTAGCTTCTCTAGTCCAACTGAGAGCCCCTGAGGCTGACAGTTAAAGCCTAAGAGGAAGTGTAAAATATAAAATTTTCTCTTCGATAGCAACTTTAGAGGACATTTTTTAATAACTCGGATTTAAAATTTATTAGGACTTTCTCCGTTAGAGCATGACTGCTAACTGACAAATGAATGCACACTTACAAATACAGTGGGGGAAATAGTTGTTGCTGAATTTGCAAGTTTGCTCACAAAGAAATGAACAGTCTCTAATATTTATAGCATTTTCAGTTCAATGAAGAAAGATAGAATATTACGCAAAAACAAAGCTTTACATAAATGTTTTAAATTGACTTGCATGTCACTGAGTCACATAAGTATTTGATCCCCAAGCAAAACATGGCTTAGTCCGGTGGAGTAAGTCAGTAAAATGTTTCTTGTGGTTGGTCATCATGTTTGCACATGTGTCAGGAGGGATTTTGGTCCGCTCCTCTTCACAGAAACACAGAAAATCCTCTAGGTTTCTTGGCTGTCGCTTAGCAACTCAAAATTCAAAACACACACACTTAGACTTTCTGAAGGATTGAGGTCTGGAGACTGGCCAGGTCACTCTATGACCTTAACATGCTTCTTCTTTAGACACTCCTTTGTTGCATTGGTGGCATGTTTTGTCATTGTCATGCTGGAAGACTGGAAGGCCCATCTTCAGTGTTCTGGTTGAGGGAGGGAGGTTCTCATTTATACACATAATAAATTGAGATCGGTATTTTAATTGATTGATTTATAACATTCATAGTGTTTGCATAAAGAGTTGACATTGTGCACTACAGCAACTCAGATGTCTATAGGAGTACGTTAGCAACTTTATACGTGAAGCCTCACTGGTAGCATTTTGGCCTCATCCATGTGCAGAACTTTATACAATTTGTTTTTCCTGGATTTTTGGTTGATAATCTGTCTCTCTACGTTAAAATGAAACGATCATAAACAAATTAGAGACTGTTCATTTGTTTGCAAGTGAGCAAACCTACACATTCAGCTGTAGCTGACCTGTCTGCCAGTGTTCATTTGCTCCATTTCTAATCAAGAACTGGGCCTTTTAACTGTGTTTGTGGTGTTGGTGCCTTTTGGAGCATTTTTCATACAATGATCTGACAAATCATGTGACTAAACATGTGGTTAATTACAGACCACCCAAAAAGTCTTTGCTCAATTGTCACTGAAGCTAATTTTAATCATTTGTTTGTGTTTACTTGTTAGCATTACTTTCCAAGTGTTGGATGTGTTTGACACACACTTATGATCTATGGATGTACCTTCCAGCTAAGATTGCTAGCAATAGCTGACAGTCCACCTTTCTCATCCAAATATGGATTGGCCTAGCCCAAAATGCTAACAGTGATGCTTCAAATATAAAGTTACTAACATTATGGTTGCTAATCTATGCTCATATATACATCAGAGTCGCCATAGTCCAATCTTTGGAGTTCACTGTCAGCTCTCTCTGCAAATACTATGAATGTTATAAATATTCACCATTAGTGCAACTATTTTTCACCTTTATCAGTACGAGGGTAGGAGGTGAAATCATTTTTCCCTGCCCCAAATCCCTCTGCTGGTAACCAGATTAGAGCAATGTTCCCATATTAAAGCCCAGCAGGGAGTTACAACTTAGATTCCTCTCCTGCTTCTCTATCGTGTCCATGACTGGATTTATTAAGCCCTAATGCTGTTAATCTGCTTGATTTTCACTGTAAGCCTATTAGGGGACATCCTGAAGATAAGATACTTGCAGAAAACGTTGTGGTTTTGAGTATAAGCCAACTTCTGTGGGTTTATTGTACTGACTGTGATCTTGTCAAACGCTGATAAATGTCATAGGTCAGGCTTTGCCAAAAACAATGGCGTTAAGGTCTTTGTTGTCATTCACACAGGAGTTATTTACATCTGTGCTATCTTCTTTGACCTGCTTGCTGTTTCCTCTAGGACGTTTTAAAAACAGTATCGAGACAGTCTCACTGCCAAAATAACCCAGGTTTACATAAACATTTGCCAACAGCAAGAGCAGACTTGCGATTTTCGTACATTGCCCCCATCCTCAAACTTCGAATGTGATAAGCTGGCAGCTACATGCATGCTAAACTCAAGCAATAAGCAGCGTTATAGTGCTCGGCAAGTTGTAATAACACAGTGTGCTGGTGGCTTTCAGAGAGGTCAGGCTACAGTTGAGGGCCCCTGCCTGCTTTTGCCTGGTGCGGTGAATTTCTGCGACCGCACTTCGTCTGCTGCGACCACAAGGCTCACCACCGTCTCTCTCCAGCGGCGCAGCCGTTTGTTAGGCAGAGCCCATCCTCAGCAAACCTCACCACACCACAACACAGCACGCAGTCACTGTGCAGAGTGGCACATAGTGCACGCCGCGAAAGTACACCGCGGTGGCGCTTTCACAAGCTTGCAGCAGTTTCACATCAACCTGCAGTTGCTGTATTGTTAGTGGATGTGTAGTGTCAGGCATGTGGATTAACTTCAGACCACACACTAGTTTCTCTGAACATGAAGGTCATTTCTGGGAAGTTATCTGTAATAGAAGTCGACATAAACATCACGGGGTCACCTCAGCCACATCATGTGCAGTCGGTACGCGACGACTCGCTGCTCTGCGTGAAGCCCAAAGTGAAAGATCAGGGAAGGGAAGGTCACCGCTTGTGGCCTTAATACTGTTTGTTGGTGAACTACTGCGGGGCCCATCAGACGTGACGCAGGCGTGGCAATCTATTTTTATTGTCAGGGATGTACTTTAAATCAGTCTAACTGTTGGGTTGGACAAAGACAAATGTTGCACACAACTGCAAATTATGCTGTTAGTTTGTTTTCCAGCCCACCCCTCATGTCTGTCTGCATTTGAAATTCATTCAGCTGTCTTGGAAGAGAATTATTTATGAGCAAATCTGTTCATTTGGAATGGCTTGTTTTGTTTTTTTCTTCTTTGCTACACTCCCCTGATGCGGCTCTTTTGGGACTGCCTGTCAGACTCTCATCTCATCTAAAGGAGCCAAAACAGCAGAAATAAAAGTTAGCTGTTTTTCAAGACGGGAATATAAAACAGCTTCATTACAGATATTATAATAATCCCTTTACAAAACATCCCACTGTCCCATTTCCCCAAACTTATTAGCGAGCTTCCACGCGTCTGTTGTTTTGTTTATCTTAAACACGGTTTTCATGTCGTCCCGTGGTACGGTGGAGGTGACCACCAGGTTAATGATGAACGGCCAGAAATAAGATGACTGGAATGTTTAGTCCCAGGTGGTTCTCAATTCCAGATGTCTCAGGCTCTCTTTGAGAAGGACGGGTTCAGGAGTTTATCCCCAGTCCTCTGGGCAATCGCATTAGCCAATCGCCATGCAGGGATATCAGCAGTCAGCTAGCTGGTGGCACGGCCATGGCAGCGACAGCTCTGTGTGAAGACACAAAGTGAGCTCATTTATCAGTGTCTGGACTGTCTTAATGATAGAGAGGAAACAAAGAAACAAAAAGACACCAAAAAGGTAATATCATAGCAATAATGAAAAAAGACTTGCTATGCTCACTAGTATTGGCTATTTAAATAAATTATAAGTCACTATATTGAATCTCTTTAAGGTTTCCCAGTGTCTCAAAACATTTGTGATGAGTAATATAAAAAAAGAGCTAGAGATAGAATGACTGCTAGATTTCTTTCTTCTGAACTTTTGACTGATAGATTAGGGTTGGACTGTGAAAGGAAAGGAGCCGGTTGCTGACTTTGTTTATTGCCGTCCAAACTCGGCCCTGTGGCTCATGCCACATGAGCTGGAAGGCTGCCAAACCTGGAGTAAATCAGCACTGTCAGTCAGCAACAACAGCCAGCAAGAGAGGGAGGGGGCCGAGATAGGACGGAGGGAGGGAGGATGTGGGGTTGTTAAGTTTTGTGTGTGTGTGTGCTTGTGGTTCTGATAGACATAGAGATAGTGCATAACATTTGCACGAGAAAAGGAGGGAAAGAGTAGCGGGGTGGGAGGAGGGTGGTGGGGGTGCAAATGAAGAAGTAAGAGAGAGAGAGAGAGAGAGAAGAGGGAGGGAGGACCCGGCGCTCTGTTGTGAAACTCGAGCTCGGAAAAACTGCTCAGAGTTTAAAACTCTACCCAATGTTTTTCCAGTTGTTACTGTTTGGAGGAGGTCCATTGCGTGAGCCGACGCACGCACTCACCGAAGCCTGCAAAACACACACTTGCGCTCGTACACACAATTGTCCCGGAGCCCCACCCCTGGTGCTCTGGTTGTTTTTCTTCCCCGGCCTCATCCTTCTCTCCACACTCCTGTTATCAAGGTAAGGCGTGCTAACAAGACAAGCTGGCTGCCTGACGTCTCTGGTTTCCCGCCAACCTGCTGGGTAAAGGAAAAAAACACACAACACGCACCCACTGAACTGGCCCGGTTCTGTAGCTCCGAGGCTTTATCCTGCCCCTTGCACTTGCTGCCTGCACTGCATGTGGAAACGAGGCTTGAGGCGAGCTCTACTCTCATTACAGTCGCACCTTAGGGTTTGCCGCTGCACAGGCCGCAAAAAACCACAGTTACTGCTACAGGAAGCTTTTTTCCTGCCATTTAGTTCCCAACAATGACCCTGCCTAGTTATGTGCTGTGTTTTGAGTGACATCCCACCCCCCGACCTCAATCTTAATTAGGCTGGGCTTGTGTCTTTCTAAGTTGCATGCCAGTATGCTGCATGGGTTGATGCTTTTTTACACATGGAGAGAAAAAGACAGCTGCCTACTGCGCGCAGGCTTTACGGGGTGTATCTTTTAATTGGGTCCAAATGACGGTGGATGAAGTATAAAGATTTTTGAAAAAGTGATAAAGTTGGAAGTGCAGAGGAGGAGGGGTGGGGAGGTGGGGGGACAATAGCCAGCAGGGGATGGAGAGGACAAGTTCAGCAGGTTCATAAACTGTGCTCTGAGGATTTTAATCCCTCCCCTTGACCACAGGATACTGCTAGTGTTTGTGAGTCAGAGATTTCTGTGCGTGTGCGTGTGTGCGTCACAGCTGTGAGGCCGGGAGTGACTGCAGCTCAACAAAGCACTGCGCTCTGCTGGGTTGCTCTTGGTAAACAAAGGGAACTCGTAGCCTTGTATAGCGATTGCCCAACCTCTCCTTCAACAGAGAAAGAAAGAAAAGAGCCAGCGGAGCACGGCGGATTAAGGAGGAAGCTGGAAACGGCACAACAGCCAGGAGTTTTAAAAAGTGAGAAAATGAGCTAAATGCAATGGCAAAAAAAGCGGGACTGCTTATTTAATTTTCAGCTACCAAGTGTCAATAGATCAATTTTTTACTCGCTCTCCTCTGAGTTTTCATAGGGTGGCCCAGCCGAGAAGGGAGCGAGGAGCAGGGGGAGTGTGGGGGGGGATAGATTTTTTTTCTTTTTCTTTCTTTTTTTCAGAAGAGGTCAGCTGTGTTCAGTCACAGCTGACAGAGGGGGGTTGGGGATGGCCGGGAATGGTTGCTGAGTTGCTGCGCCCACAGCATGCCCAGCTGAACCCTGATCCCCCGCCCAACCCCCCCTCTCAGCACAGTGACATGCAACACTGTTGGCTTGCCTGCTTATTCCCATGACAACTGCCTGCCTGAGCACCAGATGTGTGTAAAGAGGGGAGGGGTGGAGGGAGGGTGGTGGAGAAGAGTGGAAAGAGTTTAAATAAAAGTAAAACTGAGACAGTGGCACAGATCTGCTTCTTCTGAGAGGAGTTGGTGTCTTTTTCTATAATCTTTACATGTGTATTTTTAAGCATTCACATCTTTATACTGTTTGCTAACTACACGTATTTAGTCAGCTGATCATCCAAAATGTTGTTTTTCATTTGACACCAAGCAAATTTATGCAGCAGAAAGGAAAGAAAAGCACACTCGCTTATCACTTAGTAATCACTTAGTATCACTTACTAATCTGAAGTGGAGATGTGTGCCTGTAGTGTTTTGGTTTTGGTCACTACTGAAAGAAGCTGAAAGAAGAGGCGTAGGTGTAGTTTTTCTGTTATTGCTGGCTCTCTGTGACGTACTAGATAACGTCTCTGTTGTTCTTATGATACAGAGAAACTTTCCCAGTAAAGTTTTACTGGAAAGAAGACACCTGTCATCAATAAGGCTCGAGTGTTTACAGTCAGAACTAAATGCTAATGCTAATGCTGTGCTAACATTCTCCCAGCAATTAGGATGCTAACAGGCTAACAACGCCATGCAGGAGATATGGCAAAAATTTCATGCTGCTGTTGTTTTTTGTCCAAATGACTTTTTTTTTTTTTTTAGATAAAAGTAACTGACAAATGATACTGTTACCCATCACTTCCAACTGGACACAAAAACTGGGCAAAGAAACGCAAGCTTGCTAGCTAATCGCAACCTCATTAATGTAATTTGAATTTAGCCATTGTTTTCATTTTCTCTGCTCACTCATACAGCACATTCAATTACAACTCAATGTAAAAGAAGCCCACATGTGACCATTAAGTTATTACCCATGTAGTGATGAGATATTTATAGCAGGCTTCAGGCTGAGGGTTGAATCTGTGGCTCATAATACAGAGCAGGTGCCATTAGTGCTAATCTGCTGTTCTCCCTTATGCAGGTATTTTACTGTCCTTGTTACAGGCCACTGAAGTGAAACACAACAGATGTGTTTGAATTCACTGCACGCTGTGGCTTTAGCTCAAATAAAAAATTACTCTTAGGTCTGTCGAGTCAGAGAGCCGGGCAAGCAGGAGTTAACAGCGGAGGCTGGAGTGTTTTGATTGGCTTTGTAGACATAAACAAGAGCCGTACTTGTGTGTGACCACTGAGCCTGACCCTAGAGATAGACGCTTCACTAATGGGCGTCTCTTTCAGCCGGCGGTCCAGCTAGAGGAACAGAGGAGCCATTGTTTGGGCCAGGGAAAGCCAATGCTCTCCCCATTTAAGTGTTGATCCTAGAGGAGCTGAGGTAAACAGCTAGAGAGAGAGAGACTGGGGATATACTTGGAAAACTGCTTCCAATTTACTAAAATATCCATGAAAAAAAAAAGCAACCAACCTCTGCAACCTCCTCTGCAGAGATGGCATTAAGGCCTGCAGTCATATGACTGTTATTCTTTGGCAGCTGCATGTACATTGCACTGTTAATTAATTCTTATTTAGGCATGGAGTTCCTCCACTTAAAGCACATAAGACACAGGATTAAGAGGGGAGTGCTGAACAGTTGTGTATGCTCAACCAACTGTGACTGGAATAGGCGCTGTTGTTCTGTTTTAAACCACATCCTCTGACACACTCATTGCATGCATGTTTTTTTGCGTCAGGGGGGCCACAGACAAGGGAGTTGCTGTGCTACAAGCAGCTAAACAGGTGAGTCAGGTGTCGGGAAACTGTGAAACTGTACCTGGCATGCCTGACAATAGAAGTGCCACGCGTGAAGCCCTGGAGGAGCAGACTGTGCGCCGTCTGCTCTCCTGAAAGAAAGAGCTGGAGAAAAAAAACTTGCACCTTTTGTTTCGGTGTGACTCACTTCACACGTACTTAAACCTTTATCTTGGACAAAATATAGATCTTTAATATAAATGAATGCTCCGTTTCTAAACACTGTGCACACAGACTAGGAATGCACAATTAACTTTGATATTTACATGTGTCAGGAGTAATCAGTCTCTTCCATGACTTCGGGGCATCCATGCTGCGGTGTAATAAATCTGCAGGAGCTGCAGGATTGGCTTTAACCTTTTAGGATATGACTGTAACTCTTTTTCATTTTCTGTCTTCAGTTGTCATGCAGTGCTTGCTTTTCTGCATATGTGCATGTGTGTGAATCAGACAGCCTCTATTAAGAGTGTTTTGGAAGACCCACTGCTCCCACCAAATTAATGACCTAACAGCAGGAGGGATATGATGGGCACAGGCTGCCAAACGCCTGGGCGGATTAAAATACTGGCTGGCCTGAGACACTTCACCAATCTATCAGTGGTTTCTATTTCACAACGCAGAACTACTTAAAGCTCAAGCTTAAGAGAAGAGTGGGAGTGGGTTAAAATAGCAGTTCTCCATTTTTTTGTGTGTCACAGGTCAGATTCTGGCTGCTGTGAAGAGAAAATATTAACAACAGATTTATATGTGAGAGACTTTTTTTTTTTTTTTTTTTTAAATCAATGTCAGCTTATTTCGCAAGAATGTAGTTTCTGTTAAGTCTTACTAAGCCTTTTACTTTCACCTTCAGAGATAAGATTTCTCTTACCATGCTCCCACAGTTTTTACATGCTATGGGCAATTGTACGTGCTAGTGATGGGATTTCCGGCTCTTTTTAGAGAGCCGGCTCTTTCGGCTCCGAACCGGCTCTTCAGGTTGTTTTGTTGCTTTAATTAGTTTATTATTAACAATAATATAAAATTACGCACAAAAGGAATTACTAATGTAAAAAAAAGTGGTTTTATTTCTATATGTTTATATATAAATATTTACGGTGGCCCCTAGAGACAAAGCACGTACAAACTACAAAACACAGCTACCTAGATCACTTAAAGTACACAATTGAAAGCATGTGTGTATTGTTTGTGTATTTATACACAAGCACTCATATATATTCAAATAATTTAAAAAAAATGTTCATTTACCTGTTATTACCACACACCAAATCCAGTCGTTGGTACTTGCTGGCTTGTGTAGCCACGAGGTAACAAAAGCTCAACACTGCGCCCAGCATCCTGGAGCACTTCTGTTGTCTTTTTATGTGTTTTGGAGTTTGTACGTGCTTTGTCTGTAGGGGCCACCGTAAATATACTTTTATTTATTCACTCCACATAAAATGTAATAAACAAATCATATAATACAAAAACGAACTATTCCCAGTTCAACTTATAACTATTCAAATTTTCAGCTTTTTCCTTTTAAACAAATTAAAAATGAAACAACACAAAACACTCCAAACCACAACACAATTAAATATAAATTATAATATGAAAACAAAAAGAAGATGCACATTCTCTGTCATATGGACCTGCATGAATAAACTTTCTGAGTCCTTTATCATCTGCAACTGAAAATAGTTGTGGATGATTACTATACCTTTCTAATGTGACGTTGTTGTCCCTGGCTCTCTCTCTCTCTCCCTCCCGCTCTGTTCCTGAGCTACTGAGAGTGTAACTACCGCCCCCCCCCCCCCCTCTGCCCAGCGCAAGCACAAGGCTCGCGTGCGGAGTGACGCGGTAAAAAAGTGAGAGAGAGAGGGTGAGAGAAAGAAATATAGCCCCCCCCCCGCTCGCAATAAGGAGCCGGCTCGCGTCGTTCACGTCAAAGAGCCGGCCCTAAGAGCCATTTCGTTCCCGACCGACACATCACTAGTACGTGCCCTGAGAGGTCAAATGCACTGCAAGAAAACTGCAACATGCAACATTCACTTTTTTCTATGCTTTTAAGTGCTTTCTAACTAACAGTCACCCACCACTGGATGCACTGGAGAGCAACTTGAGGTTTGCATCTTGCCCACAGATATGTGGGGGGAGCCCGGGATTGAACCACCAACCTCACGATCAGCAGATAACCTGCTCTAAATCCTGAGCTACAGACACCCAAAAGAAAGCAGAAATATATAGAAAATATAAATAGAAAACTGCTGCAAAAACACAACGTGTGAATAAAACACAATGTTAAAAGACAATCACGCATAGAAAAAAACAAGTGTCTTTGAGGAGACAATAATGTGACGGAACAGCTGCGGAAAATATGCGAAGGATCGCGCAGAGACACGGAGGGTGTTAGGAGTAAGAAAAACATGCAAAACAATGTATGTTATAATCGCATGATTCGTATAAAACTAATGTACCTGCTATTAGCTGTTTACTGTTAGCTTGTCACTTCTGCAGCTGCACTTTATTGTCTCCCCCAAAACACTTTTGTTTTCTCGATTTCCTTTGTGTTTTGTACTTTTTTTTGTTTGCTTTCTGTTCTTACGCTGCAGAACGTTTGACCTCACAGGCCACCGTACATTCGCCTTTAAAACAAGCGGATGTTAAGCCTCCGACGCTGCGGGTGACCTGCAAACATAAACGTGACTCGAGTAGACACCTTCAATAAAATTTTATTGAAAAAAGTACCAATAAGCAACAAGAAATCCAGAAGAAAAAAAAAGGATTTGTAGAGCAAAGCTCCGCATGTACAGCATATTGCACTACATAACAAATTGTCTTTACTTCCATTATTATATCAACAACCAAAAAAAGAAAAAAAATGTATATAAACATAAAAATGAGTGCACAGTAGAGTCTCGAAAACACACAATCAATGTTACAAAAATGCTACATGTTCGCTGGGTCTCATTTCTTGGTATACAGAGAGTGTGTGATAATCAAGACTTCATTGAAACTGAGCAGTTAAAGGCATATTCCAGGGTTTTTTCTTTCTTTCTTTTTTTGTCTTGTTTTTTAAATCTTTTTTAGAAATACATTTACACTTTATCAGTTCTGTAAAAAGAAAGGACAGTTTCATGGTTACGAGCTCATGAGCAAAATCAACCGCAACCATGAATTCATTTGGTTTTGTGTATACAGGACAGTAAGATGTGCAAGGAATGTCGCAAGCTCATTTGTCTTTAAAAAAAACAAACAAAAAACCCAAAATGCTCTTGATCTCATTGACTTCAAAAAGGATCACACTGGTATTAAAAGTCATTTTACAAGCGTGAAGTGTCCTTATAAAAGCAGACCCCTTTTCTTAAGAAAATACAATTTTAAAAAAAGAACGTTAAGAAAAACCACGAAGAAGAAATGTTATTACTTATAAAAATTCAAAACTTTCCTCAAAGGAAAAAAAAACTTCAAATTTATATAAAGTGGACTACAAAATTCAAGACACTGACGGTTTCAATAAAATACGCATGTCTCTTTCTCACTGTCTCTCTTGGGATTTTCTGCGCTCACGTATGCCGTTTGAGGCTCGGGAACCTCATTCTAACAAAACTATACAGGGCACCACGGTGGCTTGTTTCCCTTTCCAATAAATCAAACCGGGCCATCGCACCCGAGCCTACTTGCTCGCTGCACTGAACACGCCTGACACGTGGCGAGATCAACTGAGGAGAACAAATCAGAGTAAATACTATACATCAACACTCAACAGATAAGAAACCTAAGGGATTTACATATACAAAGTACTTTCCAGTGCATACTGATTACAACACAATGATTAAGATTAAAGAATTGAACACATACGAGTAAACTGACGCCCTGTGACTTGAGGAAGAAGGCAACCTTTTTGTGTCTAATGTCATGTCTGCCGTTACTTGTTATGAGGGAGAGGTCGTGTGGGAAGGCGTCATTTTTGGAAGGTGGAATTTTGAGTATCAAACACTCATCTGCAGTCTGTAGTTTTCTTCTTTGTGAAGAGCAGCAGCTGTACTTATGTTTGCTCGGTTTAGATGATTGGCTTAGCAGTGACACCTGCCGCCACTTAAAAAGTAATCGTAACTACACATTTACAGTAGTTGTTCTAAAGGTGAAGACGGCGTAACGATCGCCAACCTGCTCTCCACAGAGCCAAACAGCCGAAGCGTATACAAGTCCGGAGACCAAAATAGAAAAAAGGAAAACAATGAAGTAATTGCACACACAGGTGTATACAGTAGAAATGGGCAAATACACTGAAATAAATAAAAGAAGAAGAAAGAAAAATAAATTACAAAGAAAGTGAACCGATGAACAACAACCATGTAATGAAGGAGCAGCACAAAGAGGAAGTCAAGAGCTGATGGTGAGACGGGGAGCTACACGGACTGGCTCAGCGTTCACGATCCGCAGGAAACTACAACCACAACCACATTCAGTGCACCTCGCACCACCTATGACTACTACGCTCAGTAGCTCCGTCCCCACCACAGCCAGCAAGTCAGCCTCAAACTCCTCAGTCGAACGGTACCTTTAAGAAGCGTGTGCTGAGAAAGTTGGCCGAGATCTAGGTTAAAATGGAGATGGGAGAAGCGACAACACCTCGAGGGGGTTTCGTCACGTATTAATCGGCGAGAACAGCTCTTCTTCTAACCATGTAACAGATTCTCAAGGTTACCAGTAGCCCACAAAAGTCTGTCCCTGAGACATCTTGAGAAAAAAACAAAAAAAAGCCCAACAACAAAAAAGAGAAAGAACCTAATCGTCATGCAGTGATAAACTTGACACATTGTAAGGAGCATGTAATTACAGACCCCTGATATGTACTGCTCCTTGGGTCCAAAAGTTGGCCTGGGTTCAGCAATGAAAGAAGAGTAAAACAAAACAACAAACAGCATCTTTGACAGTGTCTTTAAACATATTCATATTTCAACAATAATTACAGTCTTTTTCACTTTTTCTTTTCTGTTTTTTGTCCATTTCAGAGACTGCCCGTCTGCTGAGTCAGTGGTGATTATATGTGCTCAAACATCCCAAATCTGGATCTCAGCACCAACGACAATATTTATACCCCATAAAAGGTGGCCTGAGAGATTTTGTTTTACGCACTGGGTTCGGCATATTGTTTCGATGTTCTGAAGATACAGCGGGGCCATGAAAAAAACAAAACAAAAAATCAAAACCTTTTTAACCGAGCCAACGTGTCTCTCTCCAACTCTTCAGTGTGGTCTGAAAAACTGCGTGAGCGATCTTTCGAGAAGTGTCATCCAGATTGTGTTCAGTCAGGCCTCAACACTGAGGCACGTCTCAAGACAATGCGAATGGATAAATGTGAAATGCGGTGGTAAGGAAACAGGTGGTAAATGAAAAAAACAAACAAACCAAAAAAATCAACCTTCATACGAGACAGAGGTTAGCTTGTCAACATTCGGATCTTTTGAAGGGTGGTATAGTGCAAAAACAGTGGATCCACAGCTCCACTTCAAGGGCATGGAGGTCTGAAAACAATCAAATGAAAAAAAAGCATTGGAAAAACCCCCCAAAAGGGAATATCAGAGTAATATACTGGGAACAAGGGTCAAGTGAAATGAATAAAACAGCTGGTTTAGGTGTTACGATATCTGCAACAACGTGATTGACTTGTGTTCTAATATAGTGCAAGACCTCTAATAGTTGTTTACATGCGTGCAAGAGTCGGCACGTTGACGTGCGCTACATGTCAGATGTCATTTGCCCCCCGATATGTTGCAGGAAAAAGGCTAAAATGACAAGTAAACCCAGTAAAAACCCAGGTTAAGTGAAAGGATTTTAACAATAACAACACAAGATGTCCAAGTGCACATGCCTTGTTTTCCTTTTTCACTTTCTTTTTGATGTCTGGCAAGTTTGCATGCAGTCACCTGGCTTGTTTGACCAGACGGTGACGTTAAGAAGCGCAGACTCCACCCAGAGAGTCAGCAGACCCAAACATCTGACATGTATCGCGTGACTCTCTTTGCATATTAAGATGACATATCACCGTGCGCTCACTTTCACACGCGCGGTGTTCCCAGTATTTCTGAACAATACCAAGAGGTCGTGTTCAAAGAAAACCAAGGAGGGACAAAAGACAAACTGAAAGTAAAAAAAAAAATGAAGAAAACATAAATGTTCCACTGAGGTGAGGTGCAAAATGCTTTTGTTCTGAGAAGTCGCCTCTTTGGAAGTTAGTAAAAATCGACTTGACTGGTCACCTGGGAAACTTCCTCTGCGTTTTCTTTCACTTCCTAACCATCTTCTCTTGCCTGTCAAAACTGCTCAATACTCATTCTGGCAGAAGACACTGAATAAGGCATTCCCAGGTTCTGTGAGAGGTCATTAAAGTGAACAAGAACAATGTACTGTACAAAACCACTACACCACAGGTATGCCAAAAAAAAAGAAAGAACATTGCCCATTAGTGGAATCTCAGAGCAACATGGCATCTTCTTTGAAGGAAAAAAAACAACAAAAAACCCCCAAAACACAACCTGGTATAAAAGTTGGTTGTCTCCGTCCCGCGGTGACCTCAATTGTTTTCTCCCCAAACAGACCCGTGTTAGATTAGACAGTGCCAGTAGGAGTCCAGTTCCTCACAGAGATGAATGAAAAACGGGGGACAAGGTCGCCTCACCTCCGTCCTCCACCCCCTCCTCCGGCTATGAACCCCCTATCAAACAGAAGGCTGAGAATGGCCGCGGCCAGGCGCCACCACATCGGCCCCTGGTTCCTTTGGTTTCGGTGATACTGAAACAAAAACAAGACAAAACGCACAACAGTTAGAAACTCAAAACACAGCACCAGACGCAGCCATTATTTGGGGTTCGCGTCGTGTTTATGTTGTCGGCGACCGACGCCGATTCACAGCGAGCATAAAACGTAACGAGACGCCGATATTTTCAGGGCACTCCGCTCCGCTTCCCAGCGATGCTTAGCAGAGAGGATTCCCTTTGTGTGCAGGATCCTTTACGCGAGCCGGGCTTTCCCTACAGACATTCCTAGCCATAAACACATTTATCGCACGGTCACACTTTTTTTTATTCTAATCTTCCTGGCACAGACTAGCAGCCAGCAGCTCAGGAGGAGACTCTCTCAGGTTTGCGAGCCAATTGGATTGTGTGCGATTAGGAGGATAATGCTATCTCTGCCATTGAGAAGCTGAGATAAGATAATTGCACCAAATGGGATTAGAGGGCTCTTGATGAGAGGCAGGGAGTCTGTGGAAAAACACACGTGTCTGCACGAGAGGGCTACAGTAGATCTCATGCCCCGGACGGAAGGCAGACTCCGCTACACCTGATAGTTCCGAGGCTATTTTCAGACCAAGAGGGCCGTAAACTGAAAACAACTGGGGGGCGGGGTTAAGATTACTTTTTCAAAACAATGCATGAAAGTGTACTACGTTGTCTTGATAACATTGTATTACTGTTTAGAAAAGCCAAAATATCCTAAGGCAGCGATTAGATACGCCATATTTGCACGACTAGTGTCCAAACCTTGACCTAGTTAACAGTCAAGAACTGCCACTGTGATAAGCCTCTGGGTTTCCATACCGTTATCACACTGTGGTGAACTTTGCAGGGTGTTGCATAAGCTTCAGCAGTTTCCAGCCAGCATGTTTGTATTCTACTTGCTTTCACCTGAAAAAAGAGGTAAAAACGCTACGGTAAACACAACCAGGAAGCTGTTTGTTTCATTATGACATGTCTAAATTTTGCCCTGGAGATATTTTGATAAGTATATAATAATAGTGTAATGTCTACTTCGAATAAACAAAGGGGGTATTTATTAGAAAGCACAAAATGTTGCATCGCTGGAAGCCGCCATGCTTGAAGTCTTGTAGTTTATTAAGTTACACAAGGCCGGCTCTGCCATGAAAGGAAGGGGGGCGGGGGGGGATGCAGGTATGCAATTATATCAATACTGTATGTCAATATTTAACGACAGAGGATTTTTCTGTCAGAGCGTAAATCTCAAAATGAGTCAAGTTCCATGAGAAGCGAATTCGTCTTTACAGTCCAAACCAGAATGCCCCCTGTGACCTTTCACCCTCCATTCCATCAAGCTAGACACAAAGAAAGTGAGAGAATAAAAAACAGCAAGAGTGACAAAAGGAGGTGTGCAGGCCTGCTGCAAGTTAGTCATGAGTCACGACACCAACTGTCAAAATGAGGCTCTAAATTTAGCCAGCGATAGAGAAGCAGAGTGGAGCCAGATTCCCTATGTCGTCACGCTGACACCAGCCTGATGTGCTTTATCAGTGCAAGCTGTCTGTCAAGCCAGCTGCTCGCAAGCTCTGCCTTATCGCTTGAGCAAACAGGCCAGCCTCTGCAGCGAGAATCCCCGCGTTGTTCATATCGGCGAGCGGAGAAGGGCCGAGTATCATGCGAACATAGCGGTTGCATGAGTTAATAGGCAACAGCACAAACAGACGTTCCCGTCAACACAAATAATCAGAGAACAATGAAAGAAAAGTAAATACCATTTGTCATTGCTCCCAGCACCACTTTCCTCCCTCCCCTTCCACAAGTGCTGAAAGGAGAGAGTGCCGTGCCCTCACTGGAACAGTGACGAGATAAAGCGACAACCGCTGCGTGTAAGCGTGCAGGCGCGCACACGGAGGAGATATTCAACCCTGCTTTCAACACCTCCTATCGAAAGCACCAGGAGTCGTCTCCCTTAAAAAAACATGGGGATGAAACCCAACTCTGCTCCTTGCCCTGCGCAGGCTGAAGCAGTCTTCCTGCCATTGTGAATGCCATTATTGCTGTGTCTCAAATGGCAGGCCCGGCTAATGTCAGCCATCCCTCTGGGGACCTTAGAGTCCCCTCCAGCACTTTCTGACTGAGGAGCAATTTATCTGTCAGCATCCGCCAGCACTCCCTCCGCCACCTAATCCCTCCTTTCGCCAGGGGCCACGGGCTCCCATGGAGAGAGCACCGGCAGCCACGTTGCACCAAAATCCATCAAAAACGATGGCAGTCGAAGGCATTTAGATTGCTCTGGGACAAGTGTCTGCGCTGAATAACTCGCCTACTGACAGGAGCAACAGGAACGAGACCTGGCAAACAGTACCGCTATTATCCAGCGAGTTTTTCTTTTTTTTTTGTGCTAACTGCCAGACCGTGCGATACTGAGAAGTGAGAGACGGCAAAAGAGCAGAAAGCAGAAAAACAAGTATGGGTGTATTCATGCATGAGCATGTACACATGCACGCACAATACAATAACTTGCACAACCAGAACCAGAAATAGTAATTACAGAGGCTTCAGTGGAATCACGCATCCAAAACCACACTTAAGTGTTTGAGTTGTAAAAACATCCCTCAATAACAGCAAACCACGAAGACACTTAGCACAGTAGCAGAAGCACAGCCATGCTCGGAGAACAAAAGAAAATAAAAACTTTTTTTTTTTTTGGCCTTTATCAAATATTCACTATCTAGGCATATGTGTCTTCAAGATATGACTTTACAGGATGGTTTTCACTCTGACTGTCCTCTCTGCTGTTTACTCAACCAGCAAAGTGAGCACAAACCACTTCCTCATCTCTTGACCCAGGCCTGCCTCCGATGTGCGTCAGTAGATCCTGGTCGCACACATAGCAACCCTCCTGTCTGACCGTCTGTGTGTGTGTCTGCCCGTGTCACAATACATGAGTCATGCTGCGGCGGTATAAATAACATCTGCTTGATAAAGTGCATGAGAAAAATCAGAAGCTGTCTCATAGGTTAGAGTCTAAATTTAAAAAGAAAAAAAGATTATATATATATACACATGTATACTAGGGCTGCCACAAACGATTATTTTGATAGTCGACTAGTCACCGATTATTTATGCGATTAGTCGACTAATCAGATCATCATCCATTGGACGTAAAACTACAGCTTATTGCACCAGCATTCATCTGCTCTTATATAACTATCATTAGCTTACAGCTTTAAGCTTTTAAGGTGCTAACTAAAAATAAAGACAAGATGATAGTTTATTCAATTTTAATGAAATCTGCAGATTGTTTTGGTGAAGTTTAATAAACTCCTTGCTATCTAAAATATAACAGGACACCGGAGTATATTCTGGAGCATCTCACACTTCTGATAATCAGCTGTCTGCTTGACGTTTATTCAGCTGTGTAAAAACTTTAATCTCAGCCAAACCGATTTACTCAGGAACAAATAAAATACTGAAAAAAGTCAAACAATAACATTTTTAATTTATCTAAGTGACTTATATATCATGTTTAACCTGAGTAGCGAAAGACGGCGGTGGGTTTGAAAACAATTTGCCGGGAGTCCGGTGTTCTCACGGTGCTAGTGACCTAGCTCCGGCTAGCTATCGAGCTAGTGGGTAACAGACGCCTCCGAAAACGTCGGAGCGCTTTTGAAAATATGCGGTGTCTTGATAAACTGAGCAGATATTTGAGGTTTACACAGCTACATTCTCGCCTGAAAATATGTTAAACGTTTATTTTGTGACCCAGAAAGAATAATAAGAGTAATATTAAAACTAACTAGCTGCCGCCATTGTTGGAAACTGAGCTGGGCTGTGCTATGAATTCTGGGACACAGCTTCTTCTTCTTCTTCTTCTTCGGGGTTTAACGGCAGCTGGCATCCTTGTACATGCAGTGCTGCCATCTTCTGTTTCAGTCCGTTATTACACTCTTAAATCCTGCTTCTTATTCTTGCGTCTTTTGGGATCTTACAAAGCTTCAAACGACGCGTCGACTATTAAATCAGTCGTCGACGATTTTGATAGTCGACGTAATCGTGACTAGTCGACTAATCGTGGCAGCCCTAATGTATACATATTTTTATGTGCACGGGTCATCCCATTTCCCCACAGGGAGTTTTTAAGACAGCTTAGGACAGTTGTTATTTGATCATGTGAAGTTCAATTTCCATTCTCCATCCCCCCCCCGTATACATCCTTAAACCATCATTATTATGGATCTCACCTCCGCAGTCTGCCTATGACTGAGAAAACGTATTTTTTGGGTGTGTGTGTGCGTGTGTCTCCTGTGGCTGCGCCTCGCAAAGGGAAGGGGCTGCCTTGAGACTCCCTGGAACCACAGCTGTTCCCCTCTGGGCTCACGTGGGGAGCTTCGGGTTACAACATGTTTACCTACTTCTACCACTTCTGCTTTTTTTCCTGGATGTATCAGCATGCGTGCATGTGTGCGTGTATAAATGTGTGAAATAAATATGTGTGTAAAGACTGTTAACCACCTGTGCAACAAAAGTACTTGCACTTTGCAGGAAATCTCCCTGGAGGGGGGGGGGGGGGGGGGGGTCTGTGCATATTTTGTGCATATTTAAAGACAAAGAAATAAAAGCATGTCACAGGTTTTACAGCACACCCAAACAGCAGTGATATGCCGATACAGTGGACACTGTCGCTGTGACCACCGTGTGTTGTTTGAGTGCAGGCATCCTCCACACCAACAGCCTTCAGAGCACATTAAGGAAACAGGGGAAAAGAGAGAGAAATAAACAGGAAGAGGAGGCAGGGGAAGGGGGTGGGGTGGGAGTGGGGGGGGGGGGGGGGTGAAGGGCTGTCCTCGTTCTGAAATGTCTTTGGCTTGAGGGAAAAGAGGGGCAGAGGGGGTGGGGGTTAGGTACTGGGGTAAAGTTCTGCATGTGTATAGCCTCTCCAAAACAAATATAAAGCGAGCACCGTAATAGAGAAGAAACTTTTGACCCACAATTAATCTCTGTCAGATCAAAATGAGATCCAAATATTGATTTAAAAAGAGCAAAAAAAAAGGTTTGTGGATGATGTGGCTAATGTGTGGACTTAACTTTTCCCTGCTCCGACTTTATAAACACTTAACCTGTGGTGCTTATTCGCACACAGACACAAGTTTCGTCTCTAGTTTGATGGCAGCAAATTTAACTTTACGCTTTATGGAGTCTTTTGTTTCTTATATTGTTGACAGAACATTGGCGTATCTTCCTGGCTTTACTGCTCTCATCTCACTGGCTCAGATAGGACACATAGAGACTATCTGACAAAAACAACAACAAAAAAAAACAATATAGGTGTATTTGCCTGTTATCAGGCACAGGGAGCAATCTGCAATTTAGTCAAATTTGAAAACTGTCAAAAGAATCGGGTTGCCCTCCACACTTAATGTGAGGCACTAAAAGCATGCTTGTTTCACTACCATTCGGCACCACCGTTTGTCTCCCAGTATTGCACAATCAGCCGAACGCATCCATCCTCCTCACCAGTTGCAGGCGTTCCCAGTGAAACTGGTCTCCTATGAGCTGGAGTTTCTGTCCAATGCAGGCCTCCACGCTGCGAGCCGCGGGTCGCTGGCGGGGCAGGCGCTCCATGCTGTTTTGCTGCTCCGTGCTTCCTTGTCGACTCGCTCTGTGATCCCCGACGAGCTCGAAGCGTGCCGGGAAGTGCAATCGAAAACCTGCGTTACCTGTCGAGTGTCAGGACTCATGCTTATTATTTTGTAAACAACACGTGCTCAGCAAAATAATCTCAATACAGCAATGACGCCGAGCGTGCCAGTCTTTTACACACAGGTAAGGAGATCCATCAGTCTCCTGAAGTACTGCCGAACGCGCCTTTCAGCAAACAGGTTGCTCAGCTATATATCCACAGTTTACCCAGCTGTGATTATTCCTTTGTCTTTTTTAATGACCTTTAATAGTTTCACAAAATAAACCCACATGACTAGTAGTTATAGAGCTCCTCTGGAATGGTTACTTGTTTATGGCACCAGAGTTATTGCTGTCACTGATAATCAGCTCTCTGAAGAGTTGCTGCACAGGTGAGCACTTCTGTCACATCCTTTCAGTCACAATGCCAGTCTGGCGCCTTTTGAATAGCAAAGCAGCTGGGTACACTGCATACAGACCATAAAAGTGAATGTGATGACGACTATGAGGCGCCAGAGGTGAGATCAGCGCAGTAACGCTGTTAACCATCCCTCACGGTGAGTCTCGCATTGTGCTCTCGTGCGTCGGTTTTATAACACCGGTTATCACGCACAAGGCAGTGTTCCCTTTTCCTCCCCTCTTTTGAAATATGGTATGTTGTCAGCCTCACCGTAGAAGAGTGGTCTGGGCTCCTCTGCGACTCCACAGGGCAGCATGCCGTTGTTTGGTACCAGGGCAGGACCGGGTGTCTGTGTGCCTCGATGTTCACACTTTATCTCCCTGAATGTGGTGCGCCAACAGTTGGCTTTTGGCTCAAACACATCGTCCTCCTCATCGTCCATACGGGGTGCGCTTTGAAACGAGCAGCCTTAAAAGTAACGTGACAGGAAAAGAACAAAGGAAAGGTTAAAGCCGAACACGTGTAGTTCATCTTCCAGCGGGGCACGGCGTCCCAAGTTCCCTTCGCTAATGAATCCAACCTTGGAGAAATCCACACTAAGAGCTGATGAGATGATCTCAGACACATTCATTAGTCGTTCCTTCCTCCAAAGCATTCATTATCATTATAGACAACCTGTCTGGCCTATAATGAGTGCCCTCAAATCAATAAAACCACAGTGGATAAGTTGGGGAAGAGAAAATGAGCAAACGGTCTGCCTTAATTTGTGGCAAAGATCTCAGTGCTTATTTAGACAAATAGCTCTGCTCAACTCAGTGATGAAACCACATAATTCACTGTGGTTAGGCAAGTCAGTTGAGCCACAGATACATTTAAAGGACTTTGCTGCCTAGATTAAATAAGAGGTAGATTATCTTTTGTCTGTGCTAAGCACATGGATGGGGGTTTCAATAACAGTCCCATAATTACTAACTTTGCTAATAGTTGGTATTTTAACAGTACTGCTGCACCGTATGTATATAAATATGAAAGTTATATAGATATTAGAGCAGATATTTGATGCCAATAATAAAATGCCTCATTATGATTCATCATACTCAATTTACCGCAGTGTGGCAAGAATCTCAAGGAGCACTTGGCAAACTCTCCAGAGTCAATACTAGACTGCACTCAACTCTACAGTGGGTCAAACAGTCATCAAAATACGGGTGAAATTCAAGTTGGCCTCACTGGCAAAACTCAAAGTCACCACTGCAGTTGTATTACGGGGTTAGACTACTACCACACTTCCAAATTAGGATCCACAGCAAAAGGGTAATGACAGTCTTTGAGGATAATCCTACGCCACTCTCCCTTCCCTGGTCTGTCAGCCTGCCAAGCTCCCGGAGAAAGGAGTTTTCATTTCTTCACCCAGCATAAGCAGATTGGCCTGGCTCTAGCATGCCCAGACCTCACGATATACTGTGTGCGTTCACAATAAACCCTGTGTGTAAAACCACTTAATGCTTTGTTTTGACAAACACACCGAAAGAACATGTGCGTGTGTGTGTGTGTGTGAGAGAAAACCTTAGGTTCAACTTCCAGATACACAGGCTTGCTGTCTGTGCTGCTCTACTGACCAGGCAGTGAGTTGCATGTTTGTGTCAGACAGTAGCTCCCCCTGCTGCAGACAAATTAACAAAGGGGAAGGAGGGAAAGAGGTGGCGAGGGAGCTCTGTTATTGACACAGTTTCAATCCAACGGCTTTAAGAGCCTTCCACCACGCAGTATCGGCTTTATGTAACATTACTCACACCGAGAAATGAAGCCTTCTCACGCTCAAGCTCGGCCACACATTTATAACATATAGAAATAAAGCAGAGCGCGTTTTAAACCGACATTTGACCGAAAAGACATGCAAAAATACAGCTTGAGTGGCGTGAAATAAAGACAAGCGTGGGCATATGTGTAATACGCTGATTCATTTCATTATAGGAAGAAAACAGTCGTTACTGCGTTTTAACAGAGCACCCGGGGACGCACTCGGCGCCCCGCGGTCTGAAGTCCATTCACCAAGCCGGGCTGAGCAAACCGGGAAAGCCGGTGTAATTCAAATCTGCGCTGGGTGAATGACAGGCAGCACATTTAACCGCGTTTATGAGCAGACAAGCCCGGTGGTTATGTGCAGTAACATAGGGCGAATGAATGCAGACGCGAATGGAAGGCAGCGGCACGTTGCGCTGTCGGTTCTTATTTTTAAGGACGCGCTTGTTACCTGATGTAATCAGCTCGCTCCGGTGGACAGAGTGTGCCCTGGACGAGGACATTTAACAGAGTTTAAAAGTGTCTCCCGTGAACTTACCACACAGATCGGCTTCGCTGTAACGACTGTCCTATAACCGGAAAACAAAAAGAAAACAAAAGAAAAAAGCCTAAGAGTTCAGAATCCCGCTGAGTCAAACGACTTTAGTCCTTATCGCCTCCACGACTACTTCCATTCTGCGAGGAAAAGCGCTAGCAGCCTATGTCTTTGCAGGCATGTCAGCTGACTCCGCCAACGGGGCGTGGCGCGAAAAATTAGTAAACAAACCCTCTTTAAAGAGGCTTGCTTTCCCTCCGGCACACTTGCACTGCTTCCAAGCGAAGAAAGCATATCCCTTTAAGAGCCGGCTACATATGGGTGCTGCAACCAATAGCCGACTTTGTTGTTACCCGGCCTTCTCGGTCGTGTAATCAGACACGTGGAAGGGGAAATTCCCCAGAGCACGAGACCGCTTTCTCGCTACTACTGTTGATCATCTGGCTGCTCTGGTCAGATAGCGCTGTCATCTTGTGGTGTTTTTCAGCCGTTCTTTGCCCTGACAGCTGTATATTAATATATTTACCTGACATTTGCTGAAATAATTCAGCCCACAATTAAAGTTGATTACAGCTCGAAGCATATATCACAGTATGCTGCATCCTGTGTTTTTCTCTATGGTAAGTACTGTGCAAACGTCTTTCATTTGTTTATATTTTGCAAGGAAAATGAGAAATAGGTAGAGTGATCTACTGCAACGCAAACACATGTGTGGAAGCACAGCTTATTATGATTATAGAACAGAGGTTCTGTAATCCTAATAAGCTTGACTGTCAATATTTGGTGTAACCATCTTTATTCTTGACCGCAGCCTGAACTCTCTTTATGTAAAGTAGTCTACAGGAATAGTTCTCCAGGCTTGTTGAAGAACATTCAGAGCTCTTCTTTGGATGCTGTCTGCCTGTTGTTCTGTTCTCTGTCAAGATGATGCCACACTGGTTCACTGATGTTGAGGTCCAGGCTCAGCAAAGCCATGACTGATGTGTTTTTCTACCCAAGGTATACATTTACTGCACAATCCTGTTTCAGATTGTGTTTGGAAACTGAAAAATTAAGCCAGGTTTGAAATCTGATGGCAGCGATATTCAAAATCATTGACTGAAGTGGGGCTTTAAAACATGATAGAGCCTCCACTGTGTTTTACAGACAGCTGTAGATATTCACCGTTGTACCTCCTGACCTCGTCTGTACATTATTGATAGGGATTTAAATTTGGATTTTCACCTCACAAAACCTGTTATCGCTGATTTTCAGTATCGTTCTTGTGTAATTTGGGACACCTCAGCCTTTTTCTCCCCATTTCCCTTCCCTAAGAATGGCTTCTTTACAGACACCACTCCACTGAAGCCATTTCCGATGATGCTTTAGCAAACAGTAGATGCATTTAAGGTCCAGATGCATCTCTCTGATCCTGTGTCAGGTCTTTGCTAGATTTTTCCCCCTTTTTCTTAAGTACTTGACTTTCAGACACTGTCCACAAATTACTGGGTCCCTGACTCAGGACCATGACAGTACCCCCTCTTAAGGGCTGGCTCCAGACAGTCCCAAAAACAGCAGACCACCAGGCCCGAGCAGGTGGAGGGGGGTCCAGGATGGAGGGCTTGGAGCAAAAGCAGAATTACAAGAATTATTGGCTCATTGGAAGCAAAATATAAAGAAATGAGGTTTGGTTTAAAACTTTTGCACAGTACTGTAGGTGTATTCACATTCACAGACTCAGTTTCTTACTGGGACAATAATATACTGAACAGCATCAAGTCACTATAGTATGATATCTATGTTTCAGTAGTTACTTGAAAAGGCAGGTCACATCCTGTACCTTAGAGAGCAGTACACTTTAGTGGAGAAACCAGACTTTTGCTAAAAGTGAAATATATACCAAGGTAGACTAGTTAAATATTTTGTCAGACACTGATTATATTCATTTCTGCTGGTCACTCTGACCTGTCATAGACTCTGCAGTAAAGAAGTCATTTTTAGAATGATTTCAATATGTAATGGATGTGAAACTGTATAACAGTGTAAGAGACAAGTCAACATCTATGAAAGGCTTTATGAGAGATCTGTGTACCACACTCGCAGCTGAAGACATCTAAACCGTGTCATTTGTGCTTTTGTTGATGCTGCTGATAAGTGTATTCTTTAAAACTGTGGTCTATGTACCTCTATGTTAATGTGACACTATATTGTGGGTCTATAAATCCACAAAAGGTGGGCTTCATGTCAACATTTTGCCCAAGTGTAATTTATTATGTTTTCCACTTCTGATCGCCACAGTGTTTGAACAAAAGTACAGGTTACATTTACAGACTATAATTTCAGAAGTTTTTATGCCTGTGTTTGTTCAGTGTCGGTAGAAATGACCTAGATTCAGCTGGAAGAGGACTGCATCTTGATCAGTTTAATTAGGCACCTGCAGAGAATACTCACGCTTTTGTTTTTTATCACAAAAACAATAATCAGAGGCTTTTCACAGATGCTTTAACTGGGACAGTATGATAGCTCTTGAAACTGTCACATTATCAGAGGTTTTAAATCAGGTCATCTCAGAAAAAGCACAAATTACAGAGTAATTGGCAATCCAAATACATCATAAAAATGTTTAACTTACGATGCTGAAGCTATCGGAATGGATGCGAGGGAATGTTCAAAGAAGTGGAGTTAACAAATATGTTTGTCCCTGAATAAAACTGAAAGCAACAAAGAGCAATGACCCCGGTTTCTATTGGACAGCATTGCATATAAACCCCTGGGGCACAATTACACAGTAATTAACACATAATACACCATGCACACAAATCCTGACAATGATGTGAGGCAATGTATAGGCTCTATAAAGACTCCCCCAAGAAGTCTAAATCAGGCCTTAAAGTTGATCCTGGAACCGACCTGTTGGTGGCGTCCTAACATTCAAATTCAGTGAACAACCCATAATTTCACAATTGTTTTTAAAGGCAGACTGCATGGCTAGGTGCTTGAAATTACACATCCGTGGCAGATGGGACTGAAAACACTTGAATTTGTTATATACTATTATCCGTATACAGTATCCAGGTCTATGCTAAATTGTCTCCAGTAGGCATATTGTTATCAAGTGCAGGGCAGATACTGGTAATTTGCCCCCTCTTGTCAGCAGAGCTGTCTCCAATCACTGATCAATGAACCCTGGGACAGCTGGAGCTGGGGCCGACCCTCTGCATTCTCTCACACGTAACACACCCCACCCCAACTCCTCTTTCTCCCTCTCACTGTCATTCAGCTGTGATCATGTCCCACCACTGAGCTGTGTGAGAAGCCACGGGTCTCTGCCTCCTCTGTTATGCGTTAATTGGATAGACTGCTAGGTTGGCCTTTGTCCCACCTGCAGTTTCTTCGAAGGGGTGGGTATGCATGAAAAGGGGATATGTTTCCTCATGCACAGTGATATTGGAAACTCGATCACCTCTTGCATGAGCGGCAACAAAAGGCTCAAAGATGAGCATTATTTGCTGCTTCCTTTTGTACTCTTGCCAAACAAAGACGACCCCACCACCACCACACACACACTTAAAACACCTGTAATTACTATAGAATCCCGTTAAGTACAGGTCATTGTTGTACACGCTGTATGAAAGCTAGCGCTACAATACATTCTCATGTCAGCTGGGAAAAGAAACAGATAGGCATGTATATTAGATAACCTTGCATTTAAATGGTTTAGTATTTGAAAGAATCTGGCGTTAATTATTAATGAAAAACCTAAGTACATATTGATGACATTAAAATATCATTGGAAAACAAAGCCAAGTTATTCATTAATAAACATTAGTGTGCAGTGTAGAAGTGCAGCAATCATTGAAGCTATAGGCCAACTCTCAGTGGGACACAGACGCGGGCATCTAAAGCACAAATAGTGACTCGCAGTGATGTATTCACTGCTACTCTCGCCATCATCTAGAAACATGCATTTTAAATTGGAGACCTTGTTGACTTAACTGAGTCGCATCTATCAGTATGTGGATTAAGGCTCTGTAGCGATGTGCTCACCTACAGCTCTTGGCCCTTATTGTCTCTTTGGTGTGATAGTCATTGACTCCTGTTTGGTTGGTGGAAGCAAGTGTTCAGAAATAAGTTCCCACAAACGCCCGAGATGCCTGGGAGAGAGAAGGCGGGCATCGGTTCATGTTACATCAGAAAACTGTTTCTGAAGAGCGATGCGTGCACGCCCACACACACTTACAGTAGTACTCCTTCTCGCACGAGCATGCACGTGGCTGCACAATCACATGCCCTACTTCCTCTGTAACCTCAAAAGCCCATTCTCCCTCTTGATATCTCATTCTCTATATGAATGTGCACACGCAATTCATCACAAACACACACACTCACACACACAGAGCATCTCGCAAAACATGCTCCGCATGTGAATCCTGCCTGGAAACTAAGAAGGATGGATTTCATTTGTTTCAACTGGACATGTGCCATGGCAACCACATCCTGACTACAAGCCAGTTAGATGAGACTTGCACAGGACCATGACCCAATGGCAGAGGTGACCTGAAAACAAAAGAGGGATTGCCTCCTTGACACCCAGCAATCTCATCCTGTAGTCCTTCATGTTTGTTTAATATGACTTGTATTCTTCAGATTTTCCTCTGAAGATTTTATCTGGACAACACGATCAAGATCATAGAATTAGCATCTGGAGCTGGAATATTAGGCGCACACATATACACACATCATTCATGACTTGGATTTACACTGTTTTACATTTATTTCCTTGATATTTACTCAAACCTCAATATGAATTTCCTCAAAACAGGCCAACAAGTAGTTTTTGTGCTGCTGGCTATTTTAAAATGTAATTTCCAAATAGTAATAATAATAATAGTAAAATAATAATAATAATGGATTGGATTTATATAGCGCTTTTCAAGGCACCCAAAGCGCTTTACAATGCCACTATTCATTCACTCTCACATCCACACACTGGTGGAGGCAGCTACGGTTGTAGCCACAGCTGCCCTGGGGCAGACTGACAGAAGCGAGGCTGCCATTTCGCGCCATCGGCCCCTCTGGCCAACACCAGTAGGCAAATAGGGTAAAGTGTCTTGCCCAAGGACACAACGACCAGGACAGAGAGCCAGGGGATCGAGCCGGCGACCTTCCGGTTACAGATACGATTCCCAACCCCCTGAGCCACGGTCGCCCCGATTATACCGTGTATATGTATGTTCAGTAGTGGTGCAACGGATCACGGTTGATCCAAAATCCAGACCGATCCCACTCCACGGTTCGGTACGCACGTGATCCGAAGATGCGAAAAAGAATTAAAAGTATGTGCATGGTGTGCGTGGTCAGTTATGGCCAGCGCTAGCGGTCCAAGTGGAGGAGCAGAGGAGTTTAAGCAGCCCTTTGCTGCCTAATCCGACCGGGCTAAAGCTATTACAAAAGCTATTGGGGTGTTTAGCTGCAGACGGGAGGCCGTATTCCGTTGTGCAAAACAAGGGGTTTAAACTGTGATGAACGTGCTTGAGCCACGCTATGATATCCCGTTGCGTGTCCACTTCAGTGTGACAAGATCGCTCCAAGCATGTATGAGCAGGAGAACTTTAAAGTTATGGCTGAACTGTCCCAGGCATCTTCTGTTGCTCTAACTACAAATGGGTGGATCTCCAGGGCAACGGAAAGCCACGTGACCGTGACCGCTCGTTATATCACAGCGGAGTGGTAGATACAAAGCCCTGCACTGCCCTGTAGATTACATTAGATTAGATGAAACTTTATTCATCCCTCGGGTGGGTTCCTCCGGGAAATTCAGTTTCCAGTAGCACAGCACCGACAGAAGTTGCAGAATGTGAGCAGAAATATACCACATATACACATATATAAATACAGAGAATACAAAAGGGATAAATAGAATAAATAGGAATAAGAATACAAGGGAACAGCACATTTCAAGTATTGTGAGTCTATTACACTGTTGGATATTAACAAAAACTATTGCACAGTGAAAAGGCACTACAGCTTACTTGTTCCCCCCTCCTTTGTCCCCGTTTCCCCTCCCTCTCCCCTCCAGCGAGGAGTTAAACAGTTTGTTGGCGTGTGGGACTTTTTAAGTCTGCTGGTCCTTGACTTTAGGAGAAGCAACCTCTCACTGAACAGACTCCTCTGGTTGTTTATGGCCGTGTGCAGGGGATGCAGAGGATGCCCAGCATGGTCCATAATGTCCATATTGCACCTTAATTAGTTTTTATATAAGTGAGTGAAATGAGTCTTCAGTTGAATGTTTTTTAATAGGCAAAAAATACTTAACTCTTGAGCATCCCTTAAAATTTATACCCATCCTTTGCCCTTCGTACCCAAAATGGTCCCTTTTTTTCGCTAGGGTCACTCGAGGGTTAATGTTATAATATATATTTTAATATAGTCTTCATTTTACATGTTCATATTGTTCAAAATATGACATCTAACATGTAATATAAAAATTACATGTAGCAAATCAAATCACTAAATTCCATATATCTAACATATATATCTGATTAACAGAAGTGCAGAAAATATTTGTACATATACTTACTAAAATCAAAATCTGTGAAACCTTTTATGTAATTACAATAGAGAAAACGTAATTATGATAATTATTGTTTATAAATACATGAACTATGTCACTTTAACACAAGAAACTACCTAAATGAACATCCATCCAAAGTAGTAGTAGTATAAGGATAAGCTAAAACATATCACCTCTTTGGCTGCATGCACAAAATGGGAATAGTTTTTGATTTTGAGAAACATTCCCTTAAATCTCCAAGTCAACTAGTTGTCTCTTGTGGCCATAAACATCTGAGCTTATAAGTTGTCTGTTATTGCTACTGGCTTATAAGTTTTGGTTAAGAATCTTATTCTCGACCAATATTCAGGAATAATTACATTTTAATTAGACATGTATTACACATTAGGTAATTTCTCAGTTATAACACTGGCCTTGGAAGCGGTAAAACATATAAATAATGTTAAATATATAAAACTGACCTAAGACAAACCTTAAAACGTCTTTGCTTAAGAATACTTTGGATTTTGAAAACTCGTAAAAAAGACACATGACCATGCTGCGACTTAGTAAACAAACTTAGCTCTCCACGGCATAAATAATCCTTGGACACACACACACACACACACACACACACACACACACACACACACATGCATTTATATTTATATGAATGTGTAAATTTCCTATGAGAATAACCATTTATATTGCATATTGCCATTAACATTTAAAGCTTGACATAGTCTCTGCACTGCAAATCTCCCTGATCTTCTCCAGACTCACACTCCCTCCTTCTCCCTGTGGTCTTCATCAGCATGTCTGCTTACTGTACCTCCCATTAATCTGAGAACTATGGGTGCAAGGGTTTTCTCTTAACTGTATCCAAACTTTGGAACACCGTACCCCCTCACATCCAAGAGCTGGACTCTTAAGCTTAGTCACTTTGACGGCGTTAGCTGTATACTATTTGTTTCATTTGATCGATTTTTAAAATACCATTTTAAACTGAGCTGAGCTTTGCTTTTTTATGGTGTAATTCACTCTTACTGCTTTAATTGTTTATCTAAGTATCGTCAAAGGCAAAATTAAATACAATGAATTGTGATTGTTTTTGCAGGTATTTTAACATAATCAAAGTATATAGGATATACAGTTTACTGCCTATGTCCTTACATGTGTTTACCCATGTATGAGCTGTGTTTTTCTGTTCTGGTAGGCAGCGCCACTGTTAGAAACCAAAGTCTATTTTCTGTCAGTCTACAACCCCTCACAGGTCCTCTCAGGTGAAGACACATTGAATAATGTAGCAGGTGTGGAGAGGAGGAGTGGGGTAGTTTTGTGCTTGAACCCGGCCGCTTTCAAAAATTGTGAAGGTGAAGCTAGTTATGAAGCAATGACATCCGATCTGACCGCCGTAACTGAGAGCGCTGACACAAATGGCCACCTATTGTAAGGGCCGTCTGGTAATCATACATCCCCGTCTGGCTTGCACACTGACGGCCAAACCTCACACTCTCGTGGGTGACCCAGATACAAAAGGCCTTTGTTTTCGTGGGTGCACACATAAACTTACAGACACTAAAGAGAAATCTAGAAATCCCATAGTTCTCCTCGTGGCATTGGTTTGGTTTAAAGGATTCTTTAAAAGAGCATCAGAGTGTGCAACGTCCCACTTTGTGAGTCTAGACTCAGGATGATGACACAATCACTTTGCCTCTGAAAGAAGTTTCCGTCTAAAACATTTTTATTAATCTAATGAATTTCTATTTGTTGTCAACAAATGATATAATTATAATACCAACCAACAGACCTATTGCAACTACGTGGCTGTACAGTCCAAAGCGTATAGACGTTTATTTCATTTGTCTCTGTGGGAGAAGAAGGAATCTGACGCGTAATGGCACAGGGAACATTTTCACATACTCTGACCCTTTGTTGAACCGACTACTGTCTGAACTTCACTGGGCGATGTGATGTACTTTATATCACAGCTGAGACATACTGAAGTCCAGCAGTTAACTGGCTGCAGGTGATGCTTTTATGTCAAGCGAGAAGATTTAATTGAAATGCAGGAGCTGGTCCCTCACGTTTCTCTTAATATTTTGCCTGCTGGCTACTCATAGGCAGGATCCTCCTGAAAAGTCTGAGCTTCAGTTAATGAGACTGACTGGTGTGCCGAGTTGTTCTGCTAGCCCTTCGGAGAATCTGAGAGAGTGCACGGCGAGGGCCCCAGCCCGTAACGCTCATGCACAAACATGCACACAGACAGATAAGAGCGGATAGCTGTGTGGGAGAGCTGACCAGCTATCTAAACTTCACAAAGACCATGCTGTTTAATCTGCTCCACACATTAAAGCCACGGCACCTCAAAGCCAGACGAGTCCTTACAGCCGTGGACATGCCTCTGCCTCCCTCGGAAGAGAAGACAGCGCGGCGGTGTCCACTGCGATGTGGCCCAGAAGCTTACCGTGAAGACAGGGAGTCTGTTCGCTATGAATGAGTCAATCTCACACCAGGGATATGACAATCCAAAGAGCACTCAAAACCAAACACAGCCCTTCAAGCGTGCACAAAGGGCTTTTCTCCATCATTAAAGACATCACACTGGTCCTTCAAATCTTTGAAATGCTGATATTGTTTTCCACAGGATTTTCGTCACGCTTTCAACACAAAGTCCCCAGAGGTGATAATAAAGGAGATCAAATAAAAGTCACAAATGGCATACTATTTAATCGCTGTTGTTCATTAAACAATTGAAATAAAGCTGATTAGAATCTGTTTTTACAGCAACACGGAATAACCGCGGCTGTTTTAGGATTTATTTATTTGCCACTCAATTAACTATGGATGGGCTCAAAGGCAGCCTACTGCTTGAGGAGGTCCAGCTTAGAGCCCCGCAAACAGCGTGTGCAAAAACAACATTAATGGCATCTATCATCAGCTACTAATTATGCTGCCCGTGGGCCTGACTGGATCCGGTTTCAGCTTTGGGCTCCAGCCACCAAACACTTAGCATTCATATTTAATCACAACTCATTATCCACTAACAATGTAGGAAGGAGACAGAGACCGCACCTGATATGGCAGACAGACACGGCCAACACACGCACCAAACAAAAATCTTACACATACACGTATTGACACCTGCAAAGACAAATAGAAGCAGCACATTAGCCGTCACCCCCCTCTTTCCCCAGTCAATGGAAAAGAGCTCTCTGTGCTTGAAGTGAGTCAACCTCTTTGATGAGAGGTAGCGCCCCAATTCGGTGCTTTCTCAGCAAGATGGTCCTTTCATGTGCGAGCCTTTTCAGCCTTTTTCTGGTTCAAAGAGCAGCAAAAGCAAACGGAGGCTAATCCTTTATCCTCACAACAACCGCTGGTTTGTTGCCGGGTTATCAGCTTAGAGTCATCATGATGTCACACTCCTCAGGTGTAAGTAGTCTGATGTGGGACATCAAATATGACTGCTGGAGCCACCTGCCCTCGTTATTGTCATCGGGGTGAAACAGAGTAGAGTGAGTCATGAGATTCACTCGTTTCATGATGGGGTCAAGTTTTCTTTGTGATTTTGCTCCGTGTGTTCGTTTGGTTCAATCGGCTGCATTCGGCGAGGCTATCGGCGCAAGCCTCGCAGCCCAGCGAGTTACTGTATCTGATGTGCATCAGCAAGTCCTTTCAAGTGCAGGTCTGCGCAATTTGTATTTAACACTGGTTCGAATAATTATCCAGCACTTGTTTGTCAAGGTCTAGGACTGTAGCCAGCTGAAACAGGAGATGCTCCTGAAAGATGCAGGAGCTTTTAAACAAAAAACACTGAAATATCATCTTTCTTTAAGCTGTGAATCAACACACACACTGCTATGTATTTTCTCACTTTGCGATTCTTTGAATCTGGGGCAGAAAATTGTAGCTATTATGCAATTTTTAAGAAATCAGCAGTTCACTAAGTGTAAATAAATCACTGCGAGTTCACAGTTACAGTTCAAAGTCATTTGTAGAAATGTAATTACCAATACAAACAAACATTTGTTTTGGATTCATTTAAATTCTAATTATTTTTGCATTTTTCTCTCGTCACACTGGCTAATACGCACCCGCACCGAATCTGGAGAGTTCAGCTTCAGTTATGTAGAATTCTGAGAGTTCGCTCTACTTGGTTCAGAGCCCAGCCATGGTTTTAGAAGTGTAAACAAAACATTTAAGAGTCATTTGACCCCTTGTGGAGACAAGTAATCAGCGTGTGACCTCAGACATTTCTCATCACAGACAGGAGGCCAAGAGAAAGTCATCAGCAAGCACGTACGCTCATGTGCCCAGAGTATTTTCAAATACATATATATGTATGTATGTACTGGTGCACAGACACATGTATGCATAATTGTACTACAATGGCAACAAATGCAGTGACCTTATAGCAAATCCAATGAACCTTCATCAGATTTGAGCCATACTCTTTTAAACTTTTTTATTAGACAACACATAAAAAATCAAACACAACCTTGTGATGAAAAGCAAGTAACACAATATGCTTAAGGTGTCACAAGCTATAATCCTGAATTATTCATTCGAGCAAAGCAGCCTGATAGAAAAATCAATCATTCAATCCTGATCCGATACAGGTCTGCTGAAATATTAGCTGTGGGGAAACATCATGTATCAGTCCATGAATGCTCCTTAATGTATATTCCATTAAAAATTTACGCTCTAGTCTGAGAGTGCGTGCGCGGACGTGTTCGCGTGCGTGCACTTGGGGTTTTTTGTTGCGCAGAGGACAGCATTGGTCTGCATGTGTGCGCGTGCTCGAGGAAGGTGGGGTCACCACGTTCACAGTCTGAGTCTTGAGAGCCGACGGGCTGTCGTCGGGGCAGGAGGAGGGGGTCACATGGGTGCAGTGACCTCCAGGCAGCGTTACGCGAACCCCCTCACGGACCTCGATGAAGTCAGATTGCCTAATCCGCGGAAAACAAAAGTGCAGTCAGTCAGAGCGGACAAGTCATCGACAACAGCAGAACCGCCGGTGTGGGAGAATTTCACCAGTCTGGGCCTCATGCAGCCCTTCAATTATGAGATATTGATGATGGAAAGGAGCCGGGCTTTTACACTACTAATGCTAATGGTCTCTAAGTGTTCACTAGTGAAAATGGACTATGTGTTTTCTGTTGAGTTAAATACGATAGGCTCGTGACGACTGCTGTCTGTGTTTTGCTGTGAGTGCTTTTGACAATTGGCCTGCCAGTGTCAAATAACAATCAATGCTTGGCTGTTAAAGCAGCTGCATCTGCACGCGGGACTCTGATGTATGAAACATCTTTAAATAGGAGAGCTTCTGATAGAATAAACAAAGGATTTCTGTGTTTGCCAATATGGATGGATTATACAAATCTCCTGAAATTGTAAATCCGTCTCATGTGTAAAGCGATGGCGCTTATCTTTCTCACAATGCTACTGAGTATTTTGCCCCATTGCTCGCACGCGATTCCTATACTTTGTCTTCTGGGTGTTGTTTGGGTGAATCCCAAGTGAGAGCTATTCACGTTTTTCCCTTATACTGTGTTTGTCTGATGCACCACAGCCTACTGAAGTCTACAGTATTTACACACTGTTGTTTGTCACTCAGCTGACGATAAGCATCTCCAGCAAACTACAATGAGCATTATGAATGAGATCGTCCGTTGTAATCATCAGCCAGAGCACGAGACTTAACAGATAGTGGGGGGTTGGGGAGCCAGTCCGCCCAGCAATACCAGTTTCTTTTGGTGGAAACCCTTCCTCCTTCTTTGGCAACTTGCCCCCCTAATGAACCCAATCCTCTTTAGATGATGTCATTTCAACAGTTTTGTTGTTCTTTGTGAATATGTAACCCAGATAAGCAGCAGGCACGCATGCAGGATGAACCAAAGAAGAAGCAAGAGGACCCAAAGAGATGGAAAAGTGAGAGAGACCCGTGCTTTACCAAATTCCAGGAGTATGAGGCGACCCAGCGTTGACTGCCCCACGAGGAATCCCTTTGATAGCACTCCTATCTGCCTGGCAATCAATACGTTACACAGTGCTGATAAAAGAATATGGCTTACATCAAAGCGCACGCCTGCCACGATGTGGAGGATAAGTAATAAAATGTCAATTATTAATGGAGGGGAAGGGTCCCCTTTCAAGTGGAAGAGAATTTAGATAGTGGAAATCAAACAGAATCCATTGTCTATAAATAACATCCTCAAGGCATTTAAATCCTTTCAAAATAACTTTCAAGTCACTTAACAGACACAAAGATTTCATCGCATGCAGTTGGTGCGGTTTAAACGTGAAATCCTGATTGCTTCCAAACAATATTCGCACAGCAACAAAAGAAGTAACCCTTCTGCAACCTCTGGACAACATTATTCCTCAGCTGCCAGCAGTTTGAACTTATAACCTTCACCTTCCTGTAACCCCGGCATCTGTCCAGCCTAACTGTGGGTGCGTAGATCCTCTCCACACTTCACCGTGGCTCTCGATCAATATTTTTCCCTGTAGAGTGGCTTTGTTCTTTCATGTTTTGATTGTGATAGCCAACAAAGTTTTTTTAGGGGGGTTTGGCTTTATCCCACCTGACTTTGAAATTCACATTGTTTGATGCGGCTTGTCAGGTGATATGATTTATTGATCAGCATGTCTCTGATAAGAAAAAGAGATGTTGGCACTGCATTTAAGAGCCCTGCGGCTTTATTACACAATGCAAAACAGAGCAGTGTAACCCTCAACGTAGCTGCAATTTTAAATATTCATAGGAAAAGAATCAACATATGGATCAACATACATATTTTATGTTAGCATTCCCATATGGAAAAGAAATCTACTATATAGCATGCATTAAGTACAAACTTTTTGTCTTTCATTTTGCCCCGAGGCAGCTGCTTGCTGTCTCCTCCCTGCTGTAGTGAGGGGAAAAAGAATCAAGTATAATTCACTAATGAACCTGTCTGGATTGTTCTACCCCGTGAAGTTCACATGAAAGCAGTTTTATTGATTTCTCAGCCCAGACCTAATAAACTGTGAAGTTTTCACTCTGCTCACACCTCAAACTTTACCTCCCACCTCTGTTATTGCACAGGTTGTGTGAGCAAGGTTGTGACTAATGCACAACAACATATCTGAGGAAGTGTTAGATGCTAAAGCTAACTTAAATCCTTACAGCAGTTATCAGGTGGCTTTCCGCGCATGCTAGAGCTTCTCACTGCAGCTGTCACTGAATCCCCAATCTTCTCCTTTTCAGAGGCTAATGTGCTGACTCTGGGATTCTCCGGCTCTCAGCGGGGAGCTTCTGGCCACCTGCAGTTGAGGGAATGTCCAGGGTTGAACATGTGGTCCTTAACAAAGGGACCTCTTTTAGGTCCATCTGGGAACTCTCATTTTCTTCCTTGCAAAAGGACAGTAGCCAGGGGAACCTGGTTTACAGCAATCTTGAGAGGATGAGTGGTGAGAGTATGTGAGTCCTTTCCATCATCGTCTCTGTTACATTCAAACAAAAAACGATCTTTTTTAACAGCCTTTGCAGCAGCCACACATCCAGAAAACATGCCCGCAAACAAAGAAAAGCATAAAAATGTGATGTCTCATAAATGACTTTGGATGTTTTGATGACCATAACTTACACAAAGAGTCTTCAAACAGTGCACAGTCTTAGGTGTGTTATCAGCTGTGTGAGACTTACTGCTTTGTGTTAACATGTAGTCCTCTCTAAAGACAAAAGAATCTTCACAATTATGCCGTGCAGTCTGAAGTGCTTCAATGTTTTTATTTAGATTATTTATAGATGTGTATAACCAGGTAAGCCCTCGATTTAAGTCTTCATGCAAAGCAAACTGCTTGCAGTCTAAGAAATGCATTGATTTTCTGCTTTAACATTTAACAAGACACCATATTTTATTCCCCCAAAATGTGAAGCTATTTGTTTAAAAGCTATTTGTTTAACCGTCCTTCTTGATCGCAACCAGCCCTCCTTTCTGTCCCACTGGCTCTGTGCCAGGCAGGGAATCCTGGCAAACACAGGGCAGACAGACAAATCAAGCTGCCGGCGGCGTTTCAGACAGAGCAGACAGTCACCAACCCAGTACCTGAGCACAAAGACAGTGATGTCATGTTGTCTCCTTCCTTTGCAGTCAGAATTACTACTATTAACAGAACAACATGGAAAAGCATCGCCTATTTTAAAGATGGAAACAAACCACAAAGTACTCAGAATAGAGGGTTTGTAAAGAATCTGCGTACCACAAAGGACCTATTCTTTATTTCAATTGAACTGCCTAGAAATATCGGCCGCACATTACTCTGCCCTTGGGTAATGAAACTATTAATTCATGATGAAAGTGGATCCATGGGCGTTTCTCAAAATGAGATCATTCCTTTCTTTATATATCCTTCAGACAATTCTGTCAATGAGACAGAATAAAGGTGGTTAAGTGCACTTTTGATATGTCTTTTTCTTTTAAATATATTAACATGCTGTGCAGGGTGATATTTAAAGGAACAAGTAAACAGTTGACCCTTTCAAAAATGTAAATAAATAGTCATTTACCTCACCCAATATCTTACCCCTTTCTCACCTCCCTGCCAATTGCACTAGACCACCCAATGATCTGTCATCACCAGGTCATCAACTGAACCACTGCATTCCTTTCTTTTCATTCCCTGCTTTTTTCACACTCTTGCAAGACTCATCTCCTCGTTTACATCTCTATTGTGACACAAGAATTTGTCATTTTGGTGCCCCTGGCACCCTCCCGGGCCCTTCACACCTCAGTGCGGCCTCCTCCTCGCTCCACACCTGAAAGCAGATTAGCTGGACATCACCTCCCCACCTCCACCCTAGTTTAGTCTGCGGTTCTTTTCACTCCTCACTGGTCCTTCTTACCCCCCTCTGATTAGACTGCTTCAGTTTCAAGCATGAGGTCCAGGATAAGGTTACTGTACTGGGGTCGCTGATACACCAGAAGAGGTAAGTTATTGGGTCATGGGAACGAGAGAGACACTGGCCGCAGACGTTGATGTCATGGCGAATTGCCTCAGTAATAGACTGCAGACCGGTGATGTCATAGTACGGTTAGAAATCTGGAGGATGGGCGAAGGAGGATGAATGAATTGGATCAAAAGTGCAAGCACAGTATGATATCTGATGCGCTTCATGAAAAGAATGTCATTCACAATTGGTCTGCAGCCATCACTGTGTTTATCTCTTCTATTTAAAAAAACAACATTTTGGTTCCTGTTGTCATAGTTGGCACGGCAACCAAAAGCAGTGAAGCTCTTAAATCGGAAAAGTCCCGACACAGACCCGAGGTAATCATGAATTAGCAAACATGTCTGTAAACCACAAAGATGTTTCCCATCTGATATTTGCAGTATTCATCCAACCGTGTTTTTGTTTATTTTGTTGGCTGTTGGAGGTCCAGGGAGGCCGAGCACCGCCACTGGTGACCTTGTAAAAGAGAAGTGATGAAAAATTAATGGGAGAAATTCAGCCGCCTGCTTTTCTTGCTCTATTTAGTATGTCTGCAATTCATTATATTTACTCGATATTTTGCTTTCACATTCTTTTACATGATACTTATTGTGCAAAAAGGAAACAAAAGTGGAGCTTCAGCTGCAGCCAGCCAAACTGCATTAAAACTGAATTACGTCTGCACTGTGAAATATTTTAATTGCAAGCTGATAAGGTTTTAGACTGAGGCTGTAGAGCGATCAGAGTGCTCAGCGCTCCGCCACATCGGTTAAAGCTGTGAGTGGTGGCAGACAGCCAGTAAGATGAATCAAGACTCAGTGATGCTGCACTCTACATTTAAAGACACCACAAAGGGATTAGCTTTGATTTGTGGTCACTGCTGCTTATGTCTGTGAATGTTCCTTTTGCAATTTATCAAAAGAGAAAGTGCACTGTTTGAACCCTTTGTACCTTCCACCCACCCAAAGCTGCTCACTTACTGAGCAGAAATAACTGACTGATAATGTGAACGGTACCTATGGTTGTTCGTGTTTGTTTATACGTGCATGGATGCATGGCTCAGACATGCAAAAACAACACAAACAGGTGCCTAAAGCATGCACACACAACATCTGAACTTCTGCATTCCAACACAAGGCCAAGTCCTTTCCCTCACACCCTCTATCTATAACTCTTAAGACTCTCAAACACTTTGATCCCCTCATGCCACCAAGCCAATAGTGAAACATTAGTGGGAGTAGCTCTTCTGTCAGATAGTTATGGATTGTGCTGTATAGAGGATGAGGTCACCAGGCAAATGCATAGCTGCTCTGGCTCACTGTCACTTTTCTAATTGGAATGACAAGCGGGGTCATATTTCTCCAAAGTTAAGATCTTAATCTCCTCAAACGGGATTGATGCCGACAATGTTTTATACCCAGAGGGCATAAATATTGACACGTATCTTGATGTATATGGGATGATGTGTAACATGAGGCTATCGCTGTGTCGCACATGACAGGTGATCTGCTGACTTTGGTACTGACGAGCTCATAGACGCAGTGCAGCACAAAGGGTAACAGCTGCGTGCACGGATGTGGATATCTTATACGCTGTATCCTACAGAGCATCAGCATCGCTGCCAGTTGTCTGCTTTATGATTTTCATAGTTAGCAAACCAACCAGTATGATGAAATCTCTGCAGCTGTTGTGTGCAGCAAGTCAGGCAACCAAATCCACCAGGGAAGCTTTCCAAAATGGATGCCGGCCACACGGCTCCACTACAGTGGAGCGGAGTGTAAGCGGAGGGAACAGTGCAGCTATGCCATGACGGCAAAGGCTCCATTAAGGGCCATCAAATATTCATCTGCCATACGGCGCTGAGCCCTTATTTCTACCCTGCAGTGTGAAAATCCACCAGGAAAACCTGTCCTGAAAACAACAACAATGCTGTGAAGAGAACGTAAAGGAAAGCCCCTAATTATCTTGGACTTCTCACCAGGCAACACCTATTTATTTATTGATGAACAGTGGCAGAAACAAAGGCAATACTGTAACATACTAACTACCACCGTCATTAAGTGAATGGCTGCCTAATCTTCACAATAAGCTTCAATCATAAAATTGTTCCTGTTCAAAGGGACGTTTGTTTTCTCACCTGGTCCACATTGTGCAGCAATGTCAACTAATGTCCATAAAGCACTCAATGAGCATAACAATGACATCACCAGACTGACCACATGGTCCAATAACTTGAGTTGACTCCAAGCTGTCAATAAAAACTCCATCAATGAATCCAACCAGGCCTATTCAGAGCTGTGACCGGGTTTAAAATGTGTTTAGTGCTGCTGGTGGGGCGCTAATTTGCTTAGGATCCTCGCAGGCTGGCTGTAATTACATTATCAGACCGTTAACAACCACAGAGGAGCTCGAGACGTTTCTCTAAAGGCTCTGTCATCCATCAGTGTGCGGTGAGTTGCAGTGGAGTTTATCTAGAGTGCTGTTTGGCTAGGTCTTTCATGTTTTTGAATGGGATTTCCCTTATTATTTAGACGCTGGCTGTCATACACAAGATGCACAGCCTACCTGAATATTGTTCTTGACCTTGTCAATCTCTTTATGACCACAGTGTAAGGGTCTTCGAAAAGCCTCTTCTTTCAGGACAACAAACCAAGTCACAAAACTCAAATCGTCTCAAACTGGTTTCTTAAACATGAAAATGAGTTAATTTTACTCAAACAGCCTCCAGTAACGAGTTCTCAATCCAACAGCGTACCTTATGGATGTACAGCTGCCAAATCTGCAACAGCTATGTGATAAGGACCAGGATCTCAGAGGAACATTTCCAGCACCTTGTTGAATCTCTGCCATAAAGGATTAAGACAGTTTTTTAGGTATGAGAGGGTCCAACACAGTACTTGTTACTGTAGGTGAACCCAATAAATATATTGTATTGTAATTATCGGGTTTACATTGCCCCAAACATAAATGTAACATACAAGTAAAAATAAATGAAGAAACAAAAATAAAGCTCTGTAGCATTAGACTATAACCCCCCCCCCCCCCCCCCCCAAACAAAAAACATTTCATATTCTTAGAAAATGAAAAACTATCACAAAAACTAACCCTTCTGAAATAAAGGCCAAACATTATCAAAACAAAATAGGATTATTTATGCTATGATCATTTGGTTGCATTAGGCAGGTTGCATTTGGTGATGGGCTCTAGACTGTAGGAAGTCATCGGCAGCAAAGGATTTTCATCTGAGTTAATAAAAACAATCATTATATTTAAAATTAGGTGAGTTTATTAGGTGATTCATTCAAATGCAACATAGAAACAAATTTTTAATGATTGCATCTTTGTCTAAAAACTTGTGGACCTAATTGTATAACATGCTTTCTCTCAAATGTTCACCAGAGGGCAGCATCAGCGCACGTTATAGTTCTTAAGTTCACATTCAGTCCTGGTTGTTAATGTAAAGTGGCCTTGAAGGAGAAAATGCAGACAAAAATGTCCATAAAACAAAAAATGCAACACAGTTTTGTTAAAAATTCCCAGTGATACCATGTAGATGTACATCCAATATGATACATCCAATCTGAACATGTCTTGATGCATGCTCAGTAATTCAGGTAAGGAAATGCCAAAAAGTTGATTCTGTTCATCTGGATGTTTTCAGCGTTTTCAATGGGAGAAACATTTCATCACTAATCCAAGTGACTTGTTCAGTTTCAGCTCACTGCAGGTTTCCCAGACTTTATAAACAGTACATTTGCATAATGACTGAAGCTAATATCACTGACGAATAGGCTGTAAGGTCAGTTTCCTGATCATTAATATGCAAACTGTCATGACCTTTGATCAACAAACACTGATCAAAGCATTGATCAGTGATAATTAATCAATGACCGTGAGTAACATTCACAGAGTTGGGGAGTGGCAGCAGTCACAGATGGTGAAAGATGTACCTTTAGGCCCCCTACTCGATTCAGAGATGGTCGTTCCCTTTTCTCATAAATGGCCTCTCTGACTTCCTGCTCAAACCAGCGTTCCTCCCTGTCCAGGGTGTGTACATCTTCATCACTGAACGAGTGTCCACTGGTCTGTAGGTGTAAATAGACTGCGGAGTCCTGGCCTGACGAGTTAGCTCTTCTGTGTTGCGCCATCTGCTTAGCCGGTTGTTTGATTTCTCCGATGTATTGGTGGCAATCCTCCTGGCACAGTGCTACACTACATTACTGTGTTTGTGTTGAAAGCTAAAGAGGTGCTGTGTTTCGAGAAAATGCATCTCAGCTGTTCTAATCCGGACACATAAAGGATCACTAATGGATTTCGCTTAGGCAGCAGTTGTACTTCTCTCCTGGATCGCGTGTAGCTTTCTTTAGGCGTCCTCCCAGCTTTGACAAATGTGCAGCTGGGATGACCACATTTACTCAGGGCCTTCTTGGCATGATGTTCTTCTTCTTCCCTAGCTGCTCTGTCTGTGGGGATGGTGTTCGCTCTGTGTTGTAGTGTCCTGATGACACCTAGTATGTGCTCCAGTGGAGGATGAGAGTCAAACCTTAAATACTGATCCGTATGCGTTGGTTTACGGTACACATGCCCCTTAAACCTTTCCCCACTGAAAACGCTATGTCCAGATGAACAGAATCAACTATTCAGATTTGTGCAAATCCTTCAATCTAAGAAGGCTAACGTGTCATTTTTCATATCCTCCCTAGTGAACTTGATGTGTGGTCCACCGCGTTAATCCATCCATTGGTGTTCCCCCGGATAAGCTGGAGGAGGTGGCTGGGGGGAGGGAGGTCTGGGCTTCTCTGTTTAGTCTGCTGCCCCTGCGACCCGGCAGTCCACCGAGTTAATGTGATCAGTGAATTTTGGTGCATCTGAGATTTCATTTTCACCCAGTTTTTATCCACATATCTGGTGTTCCAGCACAGGATAATAGAGCCCTCTTTTCCCCTTCTTCCATGTACAAGTTGCCACATTGGGTGAAACTGGGGAACCCATGGCACACCCATGTTCCTGCCTGTAATACTGACCCTTGTGTGTGAAATATGCGAAATGAAGACACAGTTCCAGAGCAAACATACTGCTGATACTGGTCCTGTTGTTGCTTGGATTAGTGAAAAACCTTTCCCCCACTGAAAACGTGACGTCCAGATGAACAGAATTAACTTTTTGGCACTGTGAATATGGTTAATATTGTTTGAGAGAATATCATATCAAGACGTTTGAATCTTGACAGCAGCTTTCCATGTAGCACCCACCAGACGGACTGACTTGGTGGAACTTGTTTACTGACATTTAAATAAAAACAATCAAATGTCAATACACAAGTTGCTACCACAGAAGATTGTTAAATCTATTCAATTATTTGGGGAATCTGTATTGTCAGTAGGTAACCTTCTTGATAAACAAGTTTCCAAGCGAGAGAGTCCTACATGAAATATGATAATATATGCCTTCAACGGCATATTTAGCCAGCGGATCTGTTTGGATGATGACTGTAAAGATTTCCACTGTGCTAAAAAAAAAAACACAAGCAAAACATTTTCACATCTGTTTATTTGCCTTCTCCGAGTGGTACAGCTCAGGCTCCTACTGGATGACAGACGGGCAGATTAACTAACATATTTATAGTAGTTTGTTTATTAGAATAACTTATTTTATATATTTATACTGTTAGAGAGATTTTTTGCACATTTGCAGTACAATACAGTATTCAGAAAATACTGTATAAAAACAGTACTTACTAATACCTTTATAGCCATTCATTGGAATTCATGAAAATCTTTTAGATGAGGTTTTCGAAATGTCATGATGTTTTGCACGTCAACACAAATGTATTGCTGTTTGTTAGGTCAGTTACATATTAAGCCTTTCAGTTCGTATCAGAACAGAAATGCAAACCTAACTGGGTAACCTTTGTAATTTGCTTTCATTGCTTGGCGGGCTGCGAAAGTAATTTGTTTATTTCCCTCATGCAACCTTCAGGACACAAGCGTGGCTTTGTGATAGGGAATAAATAGTCAGGATTTGCATTCTGCATTATGCAAGCCAAAAGGTTGCTTTGAGCTTTTTAGTTATGCCTTAAGGTGTCAAAATTAAAAAAGATTACACAGTTATTGTTATCTATGTTCAGTGCGACTGTAAAGGAAAATGACTGGAACGTTATTAGGTATTTCATGTAGCCAAACCTTTTTTTTAGCATTTTGCCTCTGTTGGATACCGATAGTGAAGATAGACAGGAAGAAACACAGCAGGGGGCTACTGCCGCTGCTTTCTGCCCACACGGCACGTGGCCTGTCGCCTGGTCGCCTCTAAGCTAAATCGGTGCCCACTTACAGCCCCATCTTTGACACAAACTGCATTTGTGGTCAGAATGGGCATGGATGTCATGGTAATTGTGGGATATTAATGGTTTCTTTGAACTGTTCTTTTTCTAAAGTGGAATGATGGTACAGCATACATGACTTTCTTTAATTTTCTTTTTTTTGCCTGTCCCATTTGGTTCATTAGCCGTCAGAATTGTTGTCTGAAAACCAACAAGGATACCCAATGGATTTACTTTGCCAAATGGATCATTGTGGCATTGCCGTACTGGTCCATTTGATTGACCTTTGTTGTTATTATTTATTTTATTTTATTTTATTTTATATCTTATTTTATTGAGAAAGGGCACTTAAAAAGAGAAAGAAGAGAAAAATATCTCCTGGATCACCTGTTGAGAGAAAAAGAAGAGAAACAAGCAAAAAAAACCATACTAAACACAAAACCATCGCATTAATCTAGCTAAGTGTAAACAGCAGTAAATACTAAATATTCAATGTTGTTGTGCAGCACGCAGGACCGACAGCGCACAATGTGCTTTGAAGTAGCAGCCAAGAAAGGTGCAGTTTTTAAATTTATCTGGGCTAGTGTAGATGTAGCCTTGTGGAGGAGTAAAGGTGAGGCTTTTGAACTTAAGAACACTGTAGAAAATACAAAAAATATTCAAACTTGAGCACCCAATTCTTGTTTCGTAGTCATTAAAGATGTATGTATTGACGAAATTATTATAAACCACAAATTACCATGTCAAGCCCATGAGGAGCGGATATAAAGTAAAGGTTTTAATATGCATCCCTGAGGCACTATCACAATTACAACCATCTATTTCTCATTCAACCTCAATTCAATGCATATAGTCACACACACACACACACACACACACACACACACACACACACACACACACTTTATTCCTTTTTTAAAATATATGAATACACGAGTTACTGGGGACAAAATACAGGATAACATTACAGGAGCATCTGTGTTCACGCCTACAGTGTACATTTTGTTCCAGCCCATGACAATAGGTGCCATTCTGCCAGCTGTGGAAACATAAACTTTGAGACGTGGGCCCAGTTTATTTGCAAGTCAAAGCAGGGAAGCAGATATGAAAGGTATATTTGTCAGTAACATGTGATGTCTGTAAGCTGGACGTGAGTTGCTGTGAAATTCGACAATGCAGAACGTATTCTCATTTGGGAAATAGAAGCCGGAAGGTACTTAAACTCTCAGGCTGTGATAAGCTAAGATTCATTTGAAGATTCCCATTTCTCTTTAGGAAAATGTTACCAATGGATGTAAATCATCGCCGGACGCTTGCTGCGAAGCTTCTGTTTTATGGGATATTCCTCAGCAACCACATAAGTGAGGGTGGTAAGTTCAACAAAATGTAGCTTAAAAGATTTCTCAATATCAACTCATAATCAGATTTTTCATGTTGTCAGTTTTCACAGGTCCAAATGGAGACTGCACACCCAAGAATACCCTCTTTATCAGTAATGAAACACTAACTCAACAATATTTTCCATCACGTAAGTTCAAAAATAATGAAGGAAAAAATAATAGTCTTTGAAAGGTTCAAAGAAAACAATAGTACCCTGTGTTTTTAGAAATGATTATTAAATAAATAAGAATACATATAATAAATAATTGTTATATTTTAGAAACTATCTACCGAGAGGTCAACGGACCTAAACTCTGTTTCAACATCCAGCCAAACAATAGCCTTGCAGGTACAGTTATCTAATTTTTGTTTTTTATATTTCGGACTGTTGGTGAAAAAAGTCGTCTTGGGTATTTGCTAAAAGTGTTTGATTGTTTCTGTATTTGTCTTAGATTGTTGTAGCGAAAACAATTTCACCTGTAGCCTTAAAGTAAAAGGAGACGGACCAGGCAAATACATCCTAAATGCAACTGAAGAGATTTTATCTAAGCAAGATATTGTGGTGATGAAGAAGCCACAGTATGATTATTCGTGTATGCCATCACAGGTCTACAGCAAAAGCAGCCCTGGTAAGCCTCTAAGACATGAGACTTTGCACACAATGGTCATAATTTTCAGTTTATTTGAAAAGGTTTCCAACCAGTGATCTGACGCACTTCTTACTTTGTTGCAGGTTTTCTTTATAACATCAACCGCTGCTTGAATGAAAGTAAATTCACAAACCTTTTCCTCTTAATTTCTACATGAAACAACGTGACAGCAGTGACAGTGCACAAGTTCTAATTTCATACTTTTATGTGTTGAAGGTTCCAAAAGCATTAGAGTGAATGCTGACAGTTGTTTAGATAATGAAACCAATACCAGAGTGGCTTGCAAAGGTATTATGTTGTTTATTTAACAGGATCATTAAAAAAACAACATTTTAGTAAGTACTGTGATAATAAGAGAGCACGGGGTTGAAAATTTAATTCCTGCTTTTTTCCATGAATGTTTGTATGTGCCTGTGCTATGCAGATGTAACAGAAACACACTACGTTATCTTTGACAATAAAACATGTGTGTTATGTAAGAAACCAGTCTTGAAAAGTCTAGACAAAGAGATTAATTATACCCTGGAGAAAATTCCTACCAGCCCAGACAAAGCAAAGTAAATATCTCAGTTTTCTACAGAACAATAACAGCAAATAAAAATAAATACACGCTTTTGAAATCTGCTCTAAAACATTAACGGTGTGTCTTACAGAGATGCCATGAATGTTCTATCATGCTTGTTTAAAGAGCTGGGTAACGCCAGCACAGCAGCAGTGAAAATGGGCAACATTACAGGACTGATTGCCAAACTGCCCCAGGAAAACCAAACCAACATGAACTTTGTCTTCACAAAAAACTCTGGAGTAAATGTAAGGTGTTTGTGCAACACAATTTTATGACCTTCAATTAATAATATTATTTTGTTCTTCTTTTGTTATTTTTTTTGTTTTACTAATATTTTTAAAAGTCTGTTGAAGAAGAAAACAGCAATTCTTTGACGGGCCCATTTCGTTTAATGAAAATTCCTAAAGAGGCCAGTAAAATGGCGGTGGAGAGAAATGGATCATTTCTTGGGATTCTGCTCTTTCCAGAAATGCATGCGGTAATAGTACAGCTGAACTAATTACTCATGATCTTTATAAAATGTATAAACATATTGACCAAACCTGATCTATTAACAATCTTTTAATCTTAACAGGATGACAGCAGTAAATACTATTTAAACAGTGAGATAGTGGGAATAGAAATGGGGGCAAAAATACAAAACCTTTCACAACCCATCGAGATTCAGTACAGTAATGTGGACAAGGTAAGTGTGATGTCATAACAGAAATAATGATCAATTTAAGTTCAGAGGAAAACTTATTCTGATTTTCATTTTCTATTTTGATAAAGAAAGGAGCGAATGCTTCTTGCATGTCTTGGGATGGAAACAGCACAGATGCAAATGGTAAAAAACCCCAAATAGATCTCTCTATATATATATCTAATTTTAATATGAAAACCACAGGAATTATAGACCTTTGAAGTGTTCACTCACATTTTGCACACACGCTGATTACTGTGATAAAGTCTGTCTTTAACAGTTACTTCTTTCTATTACTGCTGTCCAACAGGGAAATCACTCTGGATCACAGATGGCTGTCAAACAGTGGAGACCAATAACAGCATCACCTGCCAGTGCACACATCTAACCTTTTTTGCCATACTCATGGTAAGACAGCTGTATAGGAAATAAGAAATTATTTTTTTTACAGCACATACTGACACATAACTATTTGAACCTAGTCACCTACACCTGCAAACATTAGCACTTCTGATGTTAATACTCTGACCTACATCACTTCAATCGGTTGTGGACTGTCGCTGTTTTTCTTGATCGTCGGTCTCTTCATGCACGTTCTCGTCAGGTAAGAGATCCGAGGCAGTTTGGATTTTTACCTCAGTAAAGTCCTTTTTCTTACGCACACTAATTTGCTCCACAGAAAGGGGAAAGCAAGCGAAGCAACAAAGATTCTGATGAACCTCTTTGTCGCCATGTTGATCCTGAACTTGTCCTTCTTGACCAATGAGAGCATTTCAAATCTGGGTATCGAAGGTGCATGTGTGGCAATAGCAGCAGTTCTGCACTACGGGATGTTGGCCACTTTTACCTGGTTCTTCATGCAGGCTTTACACTTGTACCTCAGTCTACGTCGAATCTGCACTGAAGTGAAACATTACATGCTGAAGATTTGCATCACAGGATGGGGTAAGAGACCTGAGCCAAAAATGATACTTATGCTCTCATATTATGAATAATAATCACAGGAGAATTTATATTCCTAATCTTCTCTTTAGTCATACCGGCTGTGGTGGTGATCGCTCTTCTTGCCTCCCAGAAATATAATTCTATTAATATTAATACAAATGAGGGGAAAGCAGCAACAATGTAAGTCTGTAAATCTGATAATAGATTTCTTGGATAAAACACAAACATCTTCATCAGAGGATCACGTTGTACTCCCTTTTTCAGGTGCTGGATCTCTGATGCTGGTATCCACCAGGGGGTCAACATTGGTTATTATGCTGTAGTGTTCGTCTTCACTCTGAGTGTATTCATTCTAACTGTAAGGCAAATCGTTCTAATGCCAAAAGCAGGAAAGGCCCAAGACAATAGTTCCATTAAGAGCAACACTTCCACCATTCTGAGCCTGTTCCTCCTTCTTGGCATCACCTGGGCTTTTGCTTTCTTCAGCTACGGACCTTTGCTCATCGCTTCCTACTACATCTTTACCATCCTCAACTCCTTTCAAGGTAAATCTAAAACTGTCACAGTGAGCTGACTTCATTCTTTATTGGATTAAAAGTCCTTAACCTTCTTCTTTATTTGTATAGGTTTCTTCCTGTTCATCTACTATTATAAATCCAGCAAGATTATTGGAGACGGCAAAATCCACACACAAAGTAGCAGCACAGCTACATCAAACACAGCTGTAACGTCTCCTTATGCATAAGGCTTGCTGTTTTACCATATTTTGACACAAGAGGGCAGCATTTTATTTCATATAGTTCCAGCAGGTTGCTCTGTGTAGAAACAACTTGGTCATTCTTCCCATGTGCTCTCCGCTGAATGGCTTTTCTGACATGAAAGCACTAACCCAGATTACCTTCTTTGACGCAAATACTCATGTGGACTAGAGCTCGAGTCAGTACTCTGGAAGTCATTTCAGAGCACGACTCTATGTTTGTTCCCATGCTTTTATATTTTAACAGACAAACTTGTCTTACTCACGCCAAATAATTCATAGAAGGCTGTGATTCAGTCAGAATATGCAACCACAATTGTAAACATGTCAGGATGTTAAGGTGTAAAATGTTAAAGTGGGAAAGTGAAACATGTCAAAGACATAAGGACATTTTCAATTTGATGGCAGTAACACCTCTCAAAAAGTTGGGACAGGGACATGTTGACAACCCGCTTTCAAGTCAAAAAGTCGTCATAAATAAGTCTCCAATAACACCAGAAAAAGTCGCCAGATTTGTCGCTAGTTGCTTTTTAGAAAAAGAGTCGCTAAGGGGGTCTGAAAACTCGCTAAATATAGCGACAAAGTCACTAAGTTGGCAACACTGGTGCTACTGCTGTTGCGAGTGTAACTACCGCCCCCGCCCCCTCAGCTCAGGGAGGGGCGCAAACACAAGGCTTTGTTTGCCGTCTCTGCTCAGCGCAAACACAAGGGTGACTTGCAGCATAAAGTGAAAGAGAGGCCAAGAGAAAGAAAAAAAAAAAACCCACGGCTCCCAATAAGGAGCCGGCTCGCATTGTTCACTTCAAAGATACGGCTCTAAGAGCCATTTCGTTCGCGGCCGACCCATCACTACAAGTGATATTCCTAAAACTTTTCCACTCAGGGGCCGAGTCATTCTCTGAGATCTGCTGCTGCATCTTCTCAGAGTGCTGATGTTTGGCAATGTCCACTTCTTTATTGAACCTGTACTTGGCCTCTCTGTAGCAGTCCCTGTCTCCGCTTCTGAACGCCTTTCTCTTTTCCAGCCACAGCTTTTTGGGTTTAGGAGTAAAACAGGGTTTGTCATTGTTATAACTCACCCTGGTGCGTGATGGCACAATGCTGTCCTTGCAGAAGTGGATATAGGAGGTGACAGTGTCCATAAACTCATCCAAGCTGTTAGAAACAGCCTTCATTGTGTCCCAGTCTGTAGACTCCAAACACGTGTGAAGCTCCTCCACAGCCTCATTGCTCCACAGTTTTTTAGTCCTCATGACAGGTTTGGAGAGCTTCAGCCTCTGTCTGTACGTAGGGATCAGATGGATCATGACGTGGTCAGAAAGTTCGAGTGCAGTGCAGGGTAACACTGGTCCAGTGTCCTCTCCTCTCTGGTCGGGCATTTAATATACGGTTTATATTTGGGAAGTTCCTGGCTTAGATTGGCTTTGTTAAAGTCCCCAAGAGCCATAATGACAGTGTCCGGGTATGCCTGATCCATGTGCAGTACCTGCTCCTCGAGGGCACACTGAGCTGCATGCAAATCTGCATCTGGCAGAATGTAAACAGTGGCCATAAAGAATGAAGCAAACTCCTGCAGAGATTAAAGCATAGAAGATAGTGCTTGTGTGAATGGTGCATGTTGCATTGAGTGCTTTGAGTACCCCGGGAGAGTAGAAAAATGCTATTTAATAATCTTAGCATTCTCTTGTTGAAATATCCAAGCAATTCCTCGAAAAAGATGTCTGCATGGGAGAACATGTTGATATAAAACCTTTACATACAGTACCTCTCAGGATTGATGGTGCCTTTTCAGATGTAAAAGCTAGGCATTAAATTTATGGTGAGGATCATTATTCTTTATTCACTATTCTGAAATTGTCCCACAATTTGAAGACAACAGCATCCACGGTGGGGAAAGCTCAACTGGCAAACAAGACATGAGCTCAACACTACCTATAGTGATAAGATCCCTGAAGTTATTCGGATGTTGAAACTATTCTTTAAAATGTACCACATTTTATGAGCATATGGATAGGATTATCTCCCTTTTTCTTTCTCTGCACTACATATTTTATTTTGTATATATGTTACTTATTTATTGTGTTTTGCCTGCCTTATTTTAGTATCACAGTGGGACAATTTTGTTGTACCCATATATACAAAGTACAACTGTGCAATGACAATAAAGAGTTAAATATGTTCAGTGTATTTTGACAAACTCCTTTGCTTGTGGTAGATTTTTTTGTCAAGTTAATCATTAGTATTTATTTATAAAATAGCTTTTTTGAAATAAAAATTATAGCAATTCTTTAAAATTTACCATATTTAGGTAAATTAAGGTCTGATTTGTTCAATGACTTTTTACTATGTTAATATATTTTTCATTCAGAAATCTTCTGATTGGCTTTTTTAGTTCTCATTTTTGTGGTTTTATTGTAGTAGTAAATGGAAATGTTGTAATAACTTTTTTTCTATTTGATCAGGACACAATATTTCATACATATAAGTAAAGTATTGTGGGGAAAAATGATGTGTATACACAATAAAGTCTTAAAATAAAAGATTATGCTTTTCTTTAAATTTTGGTTATTAATGATTTCTTCAAACTACTCTTTTTACAGTGTGTAATGATTGTACCGCACATATCTAGAGTGATTTTATAAAATAACTGAAAGTTGCAGCAGTGCACATGGACAAGCCAAATGCATTCTGGAGAAGGGTTTTATGGTCAGACTAGACAAATACTGAGCTATTTGGTCACAATGAAGAGAAGCACATTTAGAGGAGTATAGGGGAGTACCAGCTGTCAAACACGATGATGCATCCTGTAGGATGAGCATCATTCTCTGGCACAGTGCTGTTTGTTATGATGATTTCTGATATGAGGTTCAGTTCTACGGTGATGATCGCAGGGTGTGCACAGGTCAAGTGCCACTATGACCCTCCAGACAATAACGAGGACAGGGGATGACCGTTCAGCTCTTTAATGGCAGATTTAGCGTGGGTGTGGGTATGTGTGTGGTTCTACAAACAGAATGGAAAATAGAACACAAATTACAATCAAATTATAGACAACAATAATCACCATATAACATATTACAGCCACATACTTGTCTTATAGGCCCTAATACTAAGCTGGCGGCTTTTACTTATAGTCTGAACCATATTTGGCAACAAAGAAAATAAGTCAAGTCAAGTCAAGTTTATTTATAGAGCACATTTAAAAACAACCAAGGCTGACCAAAGTGCTGTACAGTAAATACAGATAAAAATACAATAGAACACAATTTCGTAAAACACCTCGTTGATCAAATAAAAAATAAATAAACAAATAAATTAAACCTTTCTAAAAGCCAATGAAAAGAGGTGAGTTTTAAGAGCAGTTTTAAAAGTTTCTAGGCTTTTGGAGAATCTGACGTGAGGAGGTAAACTGTTCCACAGTCTGGGTGCAGCCACAGCAAACGCCCTCTCTCCCTTTGTCTTTAATTTATACCTGGGAACATCTAAAAGCATCAGATCGGCTGACCTCAAAGATCTCCTGGGGCGATAAGTACTAAGGAGTTCTGACAGGTAAGAAGGTGCAGTGCCATTTAAAACCTTAAAAGCCAGCAGTAAGATTTTAAAATCAATCCTAAAAGCAACTGGGAGCCAGTGGAGAGAGCAGAGAACCGGAGTGATGTGGTCTCTTTTTTTTGAACCGGTCAACAGGCGAGCGGCAGCGTTCTGCACCAGTTGAAGGCGATGTAGACAGGAACGATCTAGGCCAGCATAGAGGGAATTACAGTAGTCCAGCCGTGAAGTAATAAAAGCATGGACCACTCTTTCTAGATCGTTCCTGCAAAGGTAAGACTTGACTTTGGCTAAAATCCGTAAATGATAAAAAGATCCCTTAACTACAGAGCTGATTTGTTTATCAAGTTTAAAAGCATTGTCAAAAATAACTCTTAAGACTCTTAATGGAAGAAGTGCAATCGGAGGTTAGGGGTCCCAAAAAGTCAAGAGAGAAGTTGGGATCTTTAGGAAGCCCAAACACAATGACTTCAGTTTTGCTTTCATTAAGGTGTAAGAAGTTAAGAGTCATCCAAGTCTTAATGTCAGACAAGCAGGAGAGTAGCGGCTGCAAAGAAACATTGCAGTTCAACCTCAGAGGGAGGTAGATCTGAATATCATCGGCAAAGATGTGGAAGGACACATTATGTTTACGGAGCACATCGCCCAGAGGGAGCAAGTACAGAATAAACAACAGGGGGCCTAGTATGGACCCCTGAGGTACGCCACAGGTTAAAGGAGCTCTGGGAGATGACAGTTCACCAAGGTGAACAGAAAAACTCCTATTATTCAAATAGGACTGGAAAAACTTTAAGACAGTGCCCTTTAAACCGACACAATGTTGAAGGCGGGCTAGCAGTATGTTGTGATCTACAGTGTCGAAGGCTGCTGTCAGGTCCAAGGTTACTAAGACAGCAGCACAACCAGAGTCAACAGTTAAAAGCAAATCATTAAAAACTCTCAGTAGGGCGGTTTCTGTGCTATGCCGAGCTCTAAAACCAGACTGGAACTTCTCATAGAGATTGTTGTTGTCAAGAAATAGCTGGAGCTGCGTGAGGGCGGCTCGTTCCAGTACTTTGGACAGAAAAGGGAGGTTGGAAATGGGCCTATAGTTAGAGAGTAGGGATGGATCTAGATTAGGCTTTTTAAGGAGAGGTTGAACAACAGCGTGCTTGAAGGGTGTTGGAAAGCAACCAGAACTGAGGCAGGCATTGATCAGGACCAGAAGGAAAGGTCCGACTGAGTCCAGAACCTGCTTCAGAAGCCGAGAGGGGATAGCATCGGTGGAACAGTTGGTAGTCTTAACCTTGCAGACTATTTCATGCAGCTGAGAGAGAGAGATTGGTTCGAACTGATTAAAGGCAGAATGGCACAAAGAAAAAACACAGGGATTGGAAGGTGGAGATGGAATGACAGACTGCAGGGAGGAAATCTTGTTTACAAAGAACTTTAGAAAGTCATTACAGAGGGTGGCAGAAGGTGTGAGGCTGGTGGATATGCAAGGATTAACAATGGAATTTAAAACACGAAACAGAGTCTGAGGTTTATGGACACTACTGCTAACCAGGTTTGATATGTAGGAGGACTTGGCCTCTTTAACGGCTTTCTGATAGGTTAAAAGAGAGTCTCTGAGGATATTAAAAGAAATGTGCAGCTTGTCCTTTTTCCATTTTCTCTCAGCACACCTAAATAATAAACATCTTCCCATCACTTAACTCTTGTGCCCCACTCACTTATGATGCCAACTAAAGAAGGCAAATACACATAACAAATCACCAACTCAAACTGAACTCAGTTTGGCCTAGGCGAACTTAGCTTAGCTTAGCCCGCTTAGCTTAGCGATAATTTAGCTTATAGAAAATGTACAAACAGAGGACGTCCAGAGCAAGAAAACATACAGGCTATCCTTCTTACACAAGAAATATCCTGTAACTCACCAGTCTTATGGACGCACACTCTCACTGAACCCACATAAACTGCTCCCGAGCATAACTTGTGATTCACACTGCCTTCATGAACACCATTTTCCATCCCAGTCAAACATTACTCACAAAACGGCCGCGCCCTCTAGTGGCGAGGCAGAAAGCTGCATCACAGTCCTGCCTTCAGAACACTGTTAGACTGCGCAAAGTGGATAGAATAATGAAGGAGGACTACCTCTAAAGTCTTCAACTTCACCTCAACTCAGCAGCATAAAACTTAAACACAACTGGGTGTTCAAACCGGACAATGATCTCAAACACATCAAATCTGGTTTTGGAATAAATAAAGCAGGCTAACATTGAGCTTCTGGAACAGCCTTTCTAAAGCCCTGACCTCAACACTATTCGACATATAGTTGGTGGTGGGAAAAAGTTATTTTTAATGTTTGTCACACTTAAATGTTTCAGATCATCAGACAAATTCAAATATTAGACAAAGACAACACAAGTAAACACAAAATGCAGTTTCTAAATGAAGGTGTTTATTATTAAGGGGGAAAAAATCCAAACCTACATGGCCCTGCGTGAAAAAGTGATTGCCCCTAAACCTAATAAATGGTTGGGCCTCTCTTAGCAGCAACAACTGCAATCAAGCAGTTGCTGTAACTCAGTCATAATCAGTGTTGGTCAAGTTACTTGAAAAAAGTAATCAGTAACTAATTACTGATTACTTCCCCCCAAAAGTAATCCCGTTACTTTACTGATTACTTATTTTCAAAAGTAATTAATTACTTAGTTACTTTTTAAAAACATGATTTACAACCTGAATAGGTGATAAAGCGATAGATCTTTCAGCCCAATTCTACTTTTTCTGCATAATCCATCATACAAAATGTAATCAGATGGAAAAGTCTCTTTTTAAAACTTGTTTTATTAGTTTTAAGCTTTTAACTTTATGCATCAAGCAAAAAATTTATTATATGCAACATTCTCTGACTGGAAGAATTAATTTACTTTTAAACCTATTTTCTGCACATTCCAGCACATAAAATAAAATAGGTTTTTGTGTTTACGCTCACTCTTTCAAATAGATGCATGTAGGGATGGGTATTGATAAGATTTTCACGATTCCGATTCCATTTTCGATTCTGTTTAACGATTCAATTCTTTATCGATTCTCTTATCGATTCTTTTTAAAAAGGAGAACACTAACTTTGTTTGTTAGAACTTTGTTTTATATCTTCTCTTTGAACAAGATAGAAATTTAGGAGTAACATGGCCTTACAAACCCAACAGTGAGATCTTAAGAGATCCAGCCTACGGCTCTTCAATGGGGTGTCACAGGGACCCCAGGAAAAAAAATTGTAAATGTATAATAATTAAATAAATATTCTTCTGTAGCAATAACAAAGTATAACATAAACTACTATAGGCAGCACGGTGGCACGGTGGTTAGCACTGTTGCCGCACAGCAAGAAGGTCCTGAGTTCAATTCCACCATCAGGCCGGGGTCTTTCTGTGTGGAGTTTGCATGTTCTCCCCGTGTTTGCGTGGGTTCCCTCCGGGTACTCCGGCTTCCTCCCACCGTCCAAAGACATGCAGCTTGTGGGGATAGGTTAATTGGATAATCCAAATTGTCACTAGGTGTGAATGAAAGTGAGTGCGAATGGTTGTCTGTCCCTGTGTGTTGGCCCTGCGACAGACTGGCGACCTGTCCAGGATGTACCCCGCCTCTCGCCCTATGACAGCTGGGATAGGCTCCAGCGCCCCCTGCGACCCTGAAAAGGATAAGCGGAAGCGAATGGATGGATGGAACATAAACTATTCTGTAGCAATTACACAAGAATATCCAGTAATGTCCCTGCCTACAATTAAACACATTCACTTACCGAAAATTGGGGGCATCTGCTGTGGTAAATGGGTGCAAGCCTTTGACCACAAACTGAGTCACTGCTCGGTGACATTTATGGGCAGAAATCTGTGCCATCTGAAACTGAATTTGAATAAGTTAAATTTGAATTTGAATTGCTAGGCTTGAATCTGAATTGTAACTTGAATAAATGCTTTTAAAAACTGAATTTGAATTAGTCTAATTTGAAATTCAATTTATTGGTTTGAAAATGATCATAACTAAATTGAAATTGAATTTTATATTTTGAAAATGAATTGATTTGCTTTGAAACTGCATTTTATCCTTTAAAAATTTAGCTCTCGAATAATTTCAGTTTCACTTCTCACCATTCAGTTTCAGTTCTACAATTCAATTTCAGTTCCAAAATTCAGTTTTTTGGAACTTACATCCAGTTCTGGTTCAAGTGCAGATTAATAGAACTACGTTTTACTAGCGGACCGAAAGTGTTACTGACGGGAAGTAACTTTTATGCTTATTGTAGCTGTTAGCTAAAACGCTAATTTAGCGTAGTTTGCCCTGAATTCAGCTTTGACAACAAATATGATCGACTGTTTCTAGTAGAATTCCAAAGTTGTCATCTTGGACCCTCTCAGAGTGCCCCTCTGTATGCTTGCAGAGACCCCTACAGTAGGGAAACATGCAAAACTGTCCAAACCTTTGTATTTTAGCTCTATTTATATCTTACACAGCATCCCAACTCTTTAGCTAACTTAATAACTTTAGCTAAAGTGAATAGTTAGTCTAATTCATTAGTGCAGCATTACTGGGTCACCTCTGTTTGAAGTGATATAATATGATATACAACTATCACTGAAACAGCAAACTTTGTAAATAAGCAAACAACACTTCTCATTCTCTAAACGTTTGGCCACAGCTGTAGATTACACTATCAGTGCTTGTTCACTCTTGACAATAATAACATTTCTAAATTCTCTTTGTGCATTTACAGGTAAACAATATCTAATATTTTATCTAAATGACTGCTTTGTCTTTGAAAAGGGTGAAGAGCCTGAGGCCGGTGACAGTCCAGTTCTACTCTAAGTACATCCTTACTGTAGCTCACAGGACAAGGCCACATTCCTGTCCTGCCAGAAGAGAAGAGAAACTTCAGAGTCTTCATGCAGTTCAACCACACCTGTCATATTCCATATGACAGGGGTCTCAAACTCCAGTCCTCAAGGGCCAGTGTCATGAAACTTTTCCATGTGTCCCTGGTGCAACACACCTGAATACAATTAGTAGGTCATTAGCAAGAGTATAGAACTTGACTGCGTGCTGAAGTGGCGACCCCTGACAAGGATGCCCCCTGGGCGCCTCCTGGGTGAGGTGTTCCAGGCATGTCCCACCGGGAGGAGGCCCCGGGGCAGACCCAGGACACGCTGGAGAGATTATATCTCTCGGCTGGCCTGGGAACGCCTTGGTATTCCCCCGGATAAGCTGGAGGAGGTGGCTGGGGAGAGGGAGGTCTGGGCCTCTTTGCTTAGGCTGCTGCCCCCGCGACCCGGCCTCGGATAAAACGGATGAAGATGGATGGATGGATGGGTTTGTATAACTTTTCTCCCTTAATCAATGAAATCATCATTTTAAAAATGCATTTTGTATTTATTTACCTTTGTCTAATATTAAAATCTGTTTCATTATCTGAAACATGTAAGTGTGACAAATATGTGAAAAACTAAGAAATCAGGAAAGTGCAAACACTTTTTCACACCATTGTACGCTTAAAAGCCAGGCCCATGCCAGGGAACCAACAGATTTAAACTAACTCTGCCAACACTGCCAAGAAGAATGTTGGTTAATGGGTACCAAAAGCATGCCACTGAGGTGCAACTTGCCACGTCACATTAAACCAAATATTACTGGGCGTACGTACATATATTAGAATGTATGTATACTTTTGACATTTTGTGGATTAGAAAAAAATCCAAAATAAAATCATAATTTGTGCACTCAAATCTTATATTTTAAAGTAAGATGTCTGTTGCATAAACATTCAAGCCCATGATGAACGTATGTAAACATCTGACTACAACTGTAAATAATCCTATACACTGCACATCTTTAGAAACCTGCGGATACCTAGAAGGTTTTAGCACAATCAGAGTGATGACTTCCTGTTTTCCATCCAACCTGAAATGAGCACAGATACATTTTAAAAACTGCACATTCTTTAGATTTCATATCAGTACAAGGGATAAAGTATTACTGGAGCATTTATGTTCAGACCTACAGTCCAGCCCATGGGGGGGGGAGTAGCATTCTGGCAGTGTTTTTTCTGAGGAAACATATAATTTAAAAAGGGGGACCAGTTTATTTGCAAGTCAAAGTAAAGAGGAAGATATCAAAGGTATATTTGTCAGCAAAAATAATGACTGTAAGTTCAAGTTGCTGTGAAACTCAACAACGCAGAACATATTCTCATTTGGGAAATAGAAGCTGGAACTTATTAAGTTTTAGGTTGTGATAAGTAAGCTTGCTCCATTTTCATTTGCAGGCTCCCTTTTCTCCTTAGGATAATGTTACCATTGGCTGTAAACCATTGCCTGATGTTTGCCGTGGAGCTAATGCTTCTGTTGTACAGCACAGGTAAGTAACAAAATCTAGCTTAAAAGAAACCAGTATTTCTCAAAATATTTTTCTCATATTTTTACGTTGAAATTTTTTAGGCACAAATGGAGACAGTAAACCCAATAATACCCTCTTTATCAGTCCCAAAACACTAGCTGATTCATATTTTCCATCAAGTAAGTTAAAAACAATACAGGAAAAAATCATCATTAGGTTAAAGGACAAACTTAGTAATCTGGGGTTTTATATTTTAATTTAGAAACTATCTACCAAGAGGACAATGGAACTAAACTCTGTTTCAACATCCAACCAAATAATACACGTGCAGGTACAGTTATCTAATTTTTAGCTTTTCTTTTTTTTTTGCTTTCAAGCTGTTGGGGAAAAACATTTGTCTTGGTTATTTGCTAAATGTGTTTGTGCTTTAAATTTTTCTTAGAGTGTTGTAACGACACGGATTTCAACTGCAATATTGAAGTAAAAATAGATAGTCAAGGTAAATACAGGCTAAATTTAACTGAAGAGATTTTATCCAAGCAAGATATTGTGGTGATGAAGGATCCAGAGCATAATTATTCATGTATGCCATCCCAGCTCTACAACAAAAGCAGCCCTGGTAAGCCTCTAAGAAGTGAGTTAGTGCACAGTGGTCAAATTTTAAGTTTATTTGATCAGTTTGAAAAGGTTTCCAACCAATGATCTGATGCACTTTCCATCTTGTTGCAGGTTTTTTTTGTAACATCAACCGCTGCTTGAGTGAAAGTAAATTCACAAACCTTTTCCTCTTAATTTCTACATGAAACAATGTGACAGCAGTGACAGTGCACAAGTTCTAATTTCATACTTTTATGTGTTCAAGGTATGAAGAATATGAGTATGAATATGAAACTGAGCAAAGGGAGCTTTCGTGAAAACCTCACAGGTATAATTATTTGTTTATCAAATCAGTTAAAAACAAATATTTAATGTTAGCAAGTGTAACAACAGCCCGCTTGTGTTTGTGTGTGTGTGTTTGCATACTTTGTGTACATTTACATAAAACAGAATATGTCGTGAGTGATAATGACACATGGACTGTGTCATGCAACCCATCCACAACAACCACCAGCATCAATTCTTCCAGCGAATCTTCCACAACAACCACCAGCATCAATTCTTCCAGCGAATCTTCCACAACAACCACCAGCATCATTTCTTCCAGCGAATCTTCCACAACAACCACCAGCATCATTTCTTCCAGCGAATCTTCCACACCAACCACCAGCAATGACAATGACACTATTGACATTTCCATCAACCATACCATTCCTAACCCAGTGTAGATATCTCAGTTTTCATAGAAATATTTTTGCAATATTGTGCACTTTTGAAATCTACTTTAAGAAACTAACTGTGTCTCCGTGTTACAGAGACGTCATGAAAAATCTATCCTTTGTCCTTGAAATGATGGGTAATTTTGGCACAGCAACAATCAAGATGGGCAACATCACAGGAGTGATTGTCAAACTCTCCCAGAAAAATCAAGCCAACATGAACTTTGCCTTCACAGAAAACGCTGGCGTGAAGGTAAGGTGTTTGATAAAAGAGCGTGACACAATTTTAAGACTGTGGATTACTAACTCTCTAATGTCTGAGGCATGGAATAATTGCCAGAAAAATCATATTTCTGAGTTCAGTGAAAATTACTCTGGTTATTGAACATTCTGATGAAATACAAAAGATACTTTAATGCTCATTTGCATATATTAGTTTTAATTTGTATAATACATATGCATGACATCATTATTTTATAATTGTTTTTGCTGATAAACATTTCTCATTTTGAAAGATTGTTAAAGGAGGAAACAGCAATTTTACAGGCCCATTTCGTTTAATGAAAATTCCTAAAGAGGCCAGTAAAATGGCGGTGGAGGGAAATGGATCATTTCTTGGAATTCTGTTGTTTCCACACCAGCATGCGGTAATAGTACAGCTCAACTAAAAACTTACTTTTCATATGTATAAACATATTGACCAAACCTGATCTATTAACAATCTTTTAATCTTAACAGGATGACAGCAGTAAATACTATTTAAACAGTGAGATAGTGGGAATAGAAATGGGGGCAAAAATACAAAACCTTTCACAACCCATCGAGATTCAGTACAGTAATGTGGACAAGGTAAGCGTGATGTCATAACAGAAATAATGATCAATTTAAGTTCAGAGGAAAACTTATTCTGATTTTCATTTTCTATTTTGATAAAGAAAGGAGCGAATGCTTCTTGCATGTCTTGGGATGGAAACAGCACAGATGCAAACGGTAAAAAACCCCAAATAGATCTCTCTATATATATATCTAATTTTAATATGAAAACCACAGGAATTATAGACCTTTGAAGTGTTCACTCACATTTTGCACACACGCTGATTACTGTGATAAAGTCTGTCTTTAACAGTTACTTCTTTCTATTACTGCTGTCCAACAGGGAAATCACTCTGGATCACAGATGGCTGTCAAACAGTGGAGACCAATAACAGCATCACCTGCCAGTGCACACATCTAACCTTTTTTGCCATACTCATGGTAAGACAGCTGTATAGGAAATAAGAAATTATTTTTTTTACAGCACATACTGACACATAACTATTTGAACCTAGTCACCTACACCTGCAAACATTAGCACTTCTGATGTTAATACTCTGACCTACATCACTTCAATCGGTTGTGGACTGTCGCTGTTTTTCTTGATCGTCGGTCTCGTCATGCACGTTCTCGTCAGGTAAGAGATCCGAGGCAGTTTGGATTTTTACCTCAGTAAAGTCCTTTTTCTTACGCACACTAATTTGCTCCACAGAAAGGGGAAAGCAAGCGAAGCAACAAAGATTCTGATGAACCTCTTTGTCGCCATGTTGATCCTGAACTTGTCCTTCTTGACCAATGAGAGCATTTCAAATCTGGGTATCAAAGGTGCATGTGTGGCAATAGCAGCAGTTCTGCACTACGGGATGTTGGCCACTTTTACCTGGTTCTTCATGCAGGCTTTACACTTGTACCTCAGTCTACATCGAATCTGCACTGAAGTGAAACATTACATGCTGAAGATTTGCATCACAGGATGGGGTAAGAGACCTGAGCCAAAAATGATACTTATGCTCTCATATTATGAATAATAATCACAGGAGAATTTATATTCCTAATCTTCTCTTTAGTCATACCGGCTGTGGTGGTGATCGCTCTTCTTGCCTCCCAGAAATATAATTCTATTAATATTAATACAAATGAGGGGAAAGCAGCAACAATGTAAGTCTGTAAATCTGATAATAGATTTCTTGGATAAAACACAAACATCTTCATCAGAGGATCACGTTGTACTCCCTTTTTCAGGTGCTGGATCTCTGATGCTGGTATCCACCAGGGGGTCAACATTGGTTATTATGCTGTAGTGTTCGTCTTCACTCTGAGTGTATTCATTCTAACTGTAAGGCAAATCGTTCTAATGCCAAAAGCAGGAAAGGCCCAAGACAATAGTTCCATTAAGAGCAACACTTCCACCATTCTGAGCCTGTTCCTCCTTCTTGGCATCACCTGGGCTTTTGCTTTCTTCAGCTACGGACCTTTGCTCATCGCTTCCTACTACATCTTTACCATCCTCAACTCCTTTCAAGGTAAATCTAAAACTGTCACAGTGAGCTGACTTCATTCTTTATTGGATTAAAAGTCCTTAACCTTCTTCTTTATTTGTATAGGTTTCTTCCTGTTCATCTACTATTATAAATCCGCTGAATGGCTTTTCTGACATGAAAGCACTAACCCAGATTACCTTCTTTGACGCAAATACTCATGTGGACTAGAGCTCGAGTCAGTACTCTGGAAGTCATTTCAGAGCACGACTCTATGTTTGTTCCCATGCTTTTATATTTTAACAGACAAACTTGTCTTACTCACGCCAAATAATTCATAGAAGGCTGTGATTCAGTCAGAATACGCAACCACAATTGTAAACATGTCAGGATGTTAAGGTGTAAAATGTTAAAGTGGGAAAGTGAAACATGTCAAAGACATAAGGACATTTTCAATTTGATGGCAGTAACACCTCTCAAAAAGTTGGGACAGGGACATGTTGACAACCCGCTTTCAAGTCAAAAAGTCGTCATAAATAAGTCTCCAATAACACCAGAAAAAGTCGCCAGATTTGTCGCTAGTTGCTTTTTAGAAAAAGAGTCGCTAAGGGGGTCTGAAAACTCGCTAAATATAGCGACAAAGTCACTAAGTTGGCAACACTGGTGCTACTGCTGTTGCGAGTGTAACTACCGCCCCCGCCCCCTCAGCTCAGGGAGGGGCGCAAACACAAGGCTTTGTTTGCCGTCTCTGCTCAGCGCAAACACAAGGGTGACTTGCAGCATAAAGTGAAAGAGAGGCCAAGAGAAAGAAAAAAAAAAAAACCCACGGCTCCCAATAAGGAGCCGGCTCGCATTGTTCACTTCAAAGATACGGCTCTAAGAGCCATTTCGTTCGCGGCCGACCCATCACTACAAGTGATATTCCTAAAACTTTTCCACTCAGGGGCCGAGTCATTCTCTGAGATCTGCTGCTGCATCTTCTCAGAGCGCTGATATTTAGCAATGTCCACTTCTTTATTGAACCTGTACTTGGCCTCTCTGTAGCAGTCCCTGTCTCCGCTTCTGAACGCCTTTCTCTTTTCCAGCCACAGCTTTTTGGGTTTAGGAGTAAAACAGGGTTTGTCATTGTTATAACTCACCCTGGTGCGTGATGGCACAATGCTGTCCTTGCAGAAGTGGATATAGGAGGTGACAGTGTCCATAAACTCATCCAAGCTGTTAGAAACAGCCTTCATTGTGTCCCAGTCTGTAGACTCCAAACACGTGTGAAGCTCCTCCACAGCCTCATTGCTCCACAGTTTTTTAGTCCTCATGACAGGTTTGGAGAGCTTCAGCCTCTGTCTGTACGTAGGGATCAGATGGATCATGACGTGGTCAGAAAGTTCGAGTGCAGTGCAGGGTAACACTGGTCCAGTGTCCTCTCCTCTCTGGTCGGGCATTTAATATACGGTTTATATTTGGGAAGTTCCTGGCTTAGATTGGCTTTGTTAAAGTCCCCAAGAGCCATAATGACAGTGTCCGGGTATGCCTGATCCATGTGCAGTACCTGCTCCTCGAGGGCACACTGAGCTGCATGCAAATCTGCATCTGGCAGAATGTAAACAGTGGCCATAAAGAATGAAGCAAACTCCTGCAGAGATTAAAGCATAGAAGATAGTGCTTGTGTGAATGGTGCATGTTGCATTGAGTGCTTTGAGTACCCCGGGAGAGTAGAAAAATGCTATTTAATAATCTTAGCATTCTCTTGTTGAAATATCCAAGCAATTCCTCGAAAAAGATGTCTGCATGGGAGAACATGTTGATATAAAACCTTTACATACAGTACCTCTCAGGATTGATGGTGCCTTTTCAGATGTAAAAGCTAGGCATTAAATTTATGGTGAGGATCATTATTCTTTATTCACTATTCTGAAATTGTCCCACAATTTGAAGACAACAGCATCCACGGTGGGGAAAGCTCAACTGGCAAACAAGACATGAGCTCAACACTACCTATAGTGATAAGATCCCTGAAGTTATTCGGATGTTGAAACTATTCTTTAAAATGTACCACATTTTATGAGCATATGGATAGGATTATCTCCCTTTTTCTTTCTCTGCACTACATATTTTATTTTGTATATATGTTACTTATTTATTGTGTTTTGCCTGCCTTATTTTAGTATCACAGTGGGACAATTTTGTTGTACCCATATATACAAAGTACAACTGTGCAATGACAATAAAGAGTTAAATATGTTCAGTGTATTTTGACAAACTCCTTTGCTTGTGGTAGATTTTTTTGTCAAGTTAATCATTAGTATTTATTTATAAAATAGCTTTTTTGAAATAAAAATTATAGCAATTCTTTAAAATTTACCATATTTAGGTAAATTAAGGTCTGATTTGTTCAATGACTTTTTACTATGTTAATATATTTTTCATTCAGAAATCTTCTGATTGGCTTTTTTAGTTCTCATTTTTGTGGTTTTATTGTAGTAGTAAATGGAAATGTTGTAATAACTTTTTTTCTATTTGATCAGGACACAATATTTCATACATATAAGTAAAGTATTGTGGGAAAAATGATGTGTATACACAATAAAGTCTTAAAATAAAAGATTATGCTTTTCTTTAAATTTTGGTTATTAATGATTTCTTCAAACTACTCTTTTTACAGTGTGTAATGATTGTACCGCACATATCTAGAGTGATTTTATAAAATAACTGAAAGTTGCAGCAGTGCACATGGACAAGCCAAATGCATTCTGGAGAAGGGTTTTATGGTCAGACTAGACAAATACTGAGCTATTTGGTCACAATGAAGAGAAGCACATTTAGAGGAGTATAGGGGAGTACCAGCTGTCAAACACGATGATGCATCCTGTAGGATGAGCATCATTCTCTGGCACAGTGCTGTTTGTTATGATGATTTCTGATATGAGGTTCAGTTCTACGGTGATGATCGCAGGGTGTGCACAGGTCAAGTGCCACTATGACCCTCCAGACAATAACGAGGACAGGGGATGACCGTTCAGCTCTTTAATGGCAGATTTAGCGTGGGTGTGGGTATGTGTGTGGTTCTACAAACAGAATGGAAAATAGAACACAAATTACAATCAAATTATAGACAACAATAATCACCATATAACATATTACAGCCACATACTTGTCTTATAGGCCCTAATACTAAGCTGGCGGCTTTTACTTATAGTCTGAACCATATTTGGCAACAAAGAAAATAAGTCAAGTCAAGTCAAGTTTATTTATAGAGCACATTTAAAAACAACCAAGGCTGACCAAAGTGCTGTACAGTAAATACAGATAAAAATACAATAGAACACAATTTCGTAAAACACCTCGTTGATCAAATAAAAAATAAATAAACAAATAAATTAAACCTTTCTAAAAGCCAATGAAAAGAGGTGAGTTTTAAGAGCAGTTTTAAAAGTTTCTAGGCTTTTGGAGAATCTGACGTGAGGAGGTAAACTGTTCCACAGTCTGGGTGCAGCCACAGCAAACGCCCTCTCTCCCTTTGTCTTTAATTTATACCTGGGAACATCTAAAAGCATCAGGTCGGCTGACCTCAAAGATCTCCTGGGGCGATAAGTACTAAGGAGTTCTGACAGGTAAGAAGGTGCAGTGCCATTTAAAACCTTAAAAGCCAGCAGTAAGATTTTAAAATCAATCCTAAAAGCAACTGGGAGCCAGTGGAGAGAGCAGAGAACCGGAGTGATGTGGTCTCTTTTTTTTGAACCGGTCAACAGGCGAGCGGCAGCGTTCTGCACCAGTTGAAGGCGATGTAGACAGGAACGATCTAGGCCAGCATAGAGGGAATTACAGTAGTCCAGCCGTGAAGTAATAAAAGCATGGACCACTCTTTCTAGATCGTTCCTGCAAAGGTAAGACTTGACTTTGGCTAAAATCCGTAAATGATAAAAAGATCCCTTAACTACAGAGCTGATTTGTTTATCAAGTTTAAAAGCATTGTCAAAAATAACTCCAAGACTCTTAATGGAAGAAGTGCAATCGGAGGTTAGGGGTCCCAAAAAGTCAAGAGAGAAGTTGGGATCTTTAGGAAGCCCAAACACAATGACTTCAGTTTTGCTTTCATTAAGGTGTAAGAAGTTAAGAGTCATCCAAGTCTTAATGTCAGACAAGCAGGAGAGTAGCGGCTGCAAAGAAACATTGCAGTTCAACCTCAGAGGGAGGTAGATCTGAATATCATCGGCAAAGATGTGGAAGGACACATTATGTTTACGGAGCACATCGCCCAGAGGGAGCAAGTACAGAATAAACAACAGGGGGCCTAGTATGGACCCCTGAGGTACGCCACAGGTTAAAGGAGCTCTGGGAGATGACAGTTCACCAAGGTGAACAGAAAAACTCCTATTATTCAAATAGGACTGGAAAAACTTTAAGACAGTGCCCTTTAAACCGACACAATGTTGAAGGCGGGCTAGCAGTATGTTGTGATCTACAGTGTCGAAGGCTGCTGTCAGGTCCAAGGTTACTAAGACAGCAGCACAACCAGAGTCAACAGTTAAAAGCAAATCATTAAAAACTCTCAGTAGGGCGGTTTCTGTGCTATGCCGAGCTCTAAAACCAGACTGGAACTTCTCATAGAGATTGTTGTTGTCAAGAAATAGCTGGAGCTGCGTGAGGGCGGCTCGTTCCAGTACTTTGGACAGAAAAGGGAGGTTGGAAATGGGCCTATAGTTAGAGAGTAGGGATGGATCTAGATTAGGCTTTTTAAGGAGAGGTTGAACAACAGCGTGCTTGAAGGGTGTTGGAAAGCAACCAGAACTGAGGCAGGCATTGATCAGGACCAGAAGGAAAGGTCCGACTGAGTCCAGAACCTGCTTCAGAAGCCGAGAGGGGATAGCATCGGTGGAACAGTTGGTAGTCTTAACCTTGCAGACTATTTCATGCAGCTGAGAGAGAGAGATTGGTTCGAACTGATTAAAGGCAGAATGGCACAAAGAAAAAACACAGGGATTGGAAGGTGGAGATGGAATGACAGACTGCAGGGAGGAAATCTTGTTTACAAAGAACTTTAGAAAGTCATTACAGAGGGTGGCAGAAGGTGTGAGGCTGGTGGATATGCAAGGATTAACAATGGAATTTAAAACACGAAACAGAGTCTGAGGTTTATGGACACTACTGCTAACCAGGTTTGATATGTAGGAGGACTTGGCCTCTTTAACGGCTTTCTGATAGGTTAAAAGAGAGTCTCTGAGGATATTAAAAGAAATGTGCAGCTTGTCCTTTTTCCATTTTCTCTCAGCACACCTAAATAATAAACATCTTCCCATCACTTAACTCTTGTGCCCCACTCACTTATGATGCCAACTAAAGAAGGCAAATACACATAACAAATCACCAACTCAAACTGAACTCAGTTTGGCCTAGGCGAACTTAGCTTAGCTTAGCCCGCTTAGCTTAGCGATAATTTAGCTTATAGAAAATGTACAAACAGAGGACGTCCAGAGCAAGAAAACATACAGGCTATCCTTCTTACACAAGAAATATCCTGTAACTCACCAGTCTTATGGACGCACACTCTCACTGAACCCACATAAACTGCTCCCGAGCAGTGTTGGTCAAGTTACTTGAAAAAAGTAATCAGTAACTAATTACTGATTACTCCCCCCAAAAAGTAATCCTGTTACTTTACTGATTACTTATTTTCAAAAGTAATTAATTACTTAGTTACTTAGTTACTTAGTTACTTTTTAAAAACACGATTTACAACCTGAAGAGGTGATAAAGTGATAGATCTTTCAGCCCAATTCTACTTTTTCTACATAATCCATCATACAAAATGTAATCAAATGGAAAAGTCTCTTTTTTTAACTTGTTTTATCAGTTTTAATCTTTTAACTTCATGCATCAAGCAAAACATTTTATTATATGCAACATTCTCTGACTTGAATAAATTAGTTTAACATTTAAACCTATTTTCTACACATTCCAGCACATAAAATAAAATATTTTTTGTGTTTTCACTCACTCTTTCAAACAGATGCAAGTAAAACACAGCAGAAAATAAATAAAGTCAAAGACTCAGCGGTCCTTTTGCTCTATTTTCACCTGTAAAGCAGGAGCAGGGTAGGCGGAGGTTTACCCTGATGCAGGTGTGCTGCGGTCAGTTGAAGAATCCGCGCGAGTGTCTCTGTGAGTTTCCCATTATGTCGTAGCTACTCGGTGCTTGCTCGGAAGTTTAGGGGTTTTTTTCGCTGTAAAAAGAAGTTTTCTTCCCACGCACGATGGACGCTAATGTTTTTGTCACTTTTTATGGAATCAAACTCAAAGTAAGGTCAGTACTTCCACACTTTAAACGCTGCACGCTCATACTCTCTCCCGCACTCGATATATTATCCATTGTTGATCTGCACACAGCTGCTGTCACCAACGTCGCACTTGCTTACGTCACTGTCATGAGACATTCTCGCAAAAAAAATCACGGTTTTAGTAACGCAGCGTTCCTACGGGAAAGTAACGGTAATCTAATTACTGATTTTGCAATAGTAATCCCTTACTTTACTCGTTACTTGAAAAAAGTAATCAGATTACAGTAACGCGTTACAAGTAACGCGTTACTGCCCATCTCTGCTCCCGAGCATAACTTGTGATTCACACTGCCTTCATGAACACCATTTTCCATCCCAGTCAAACATTACTCACAAAACGGCCGCGCCCTCTAGTGGCGAGGCAGAAAGCTGCATCACAGTCCTGCCTTCAGAACACTGTTAGACTGCGCAAAGTGGATAGAATAATGAAGGAGGACTACCTCTAAAGTCTTCAACTTCACCTCAACTCAGCAGCATAAAACTTAAACACAACTGGGTGTTCAAACCGGACAATGATCTCAAACACATCAAATCTGGTTTTGGAATAAATAAAGCAGGCTAACATTGAGCTTCTGGAACAGCCTTTCTAAAGCCCTGACCTCAACACTATTCGACATATAGTTGGTGGTGGGAAAAAGTTATTTTTAATGTTTGTCACACTTAAATGTTTCAGATCATCAGACAAATTCAAATATTAGACAAAGACAACACAAGTAAACACAAAATGCAGTTTCTAAATGAAGGTGTTTATTATTAAGGGGGAAAAAATCCAAACCTACATGGCCCTGCGTGAAAAAGTGATTGCCCCTAAACCTAATAAATGGTTGGGCCTCTCTTAGCAGCAACAACTGCAATCAAGCAGTTGCTGTAACTCAGTCATAATCAGTGTTGGTCAAGTTACTTGAAAAAAGTAATCAGTAACTAATTACTGATTACTTCCCCCCAAAAGTAATCCCGTTACTTTACTGATTACTTATTTTCAAAAGTAATTAATTACTTAGTTACTTTTTAAAAACATGATTTACAACCTGAATAGGTGATAAAGCGATAGATCTTTCAGCCCAATTCTACTTTTTCTGCATAATCCATCATACAAAATGTAATCAGATGGAAAAGTCTCTTTTTAAAACTTGTTTTATTAGTTTTAAGCTTTTAACTTTATGCATCAAGCAAAAAATTTATTATATGCAACATTCTCTGACTGGAAGAATTAATTTACTTTTAAACCTATTTTCTGCACATTCCAGCACATAAAATAAAATAGGTTTTTGTGTTTACGCTCACTCTTTCAAATAGATGCATGTAGGGATGGGTATTGATAAGATTTTCACGATTCCGATTCCATTTTCGATTCTGTTTAACGATTCAATTCTTTATCGATTCTCTTATCGATTCTTTTTAAAAAGGAGAACACTAACTTTGTTTGTTAGAACTTTGTTTTATATCTTCTCTTTGAACAAGATAGAAATTTAGGAGTAACATGGCCTTACAAACCCAACAGTGAGATCTTAAGAGATCCAGCCTACGGCTCTTCAATGGGGTGTCACAGGGACCCCAGGAAAAAAAATTGTAAATGTATAATAATTAAATAAATATTCTTCTGTAGCAATAACAAAGTATAACATAAACTACTATAGGCAGCACGGTGGCACGGTGGTTAGCACTGTTGCCGCACAGCAAGAAGGTCCTGAGTTCAATTCCACCACCAGGCCGGGGCCTTTCTGTGTGGAGTTTGCATGTTCTCCCCGTGTTTGCGTGGGTTCCCTCCGGGTACTCCGGCTTCCTCCCACCGTCCAAAGACATGCAGCTTGTGGGGATAGGTTAATTGGATAATCCAAATTGTCACTAGGTGTGAATGAAAGTGAGTGCGAATGGTTGTCTGTCCCTGTGTGTTGGCCCTGCGACAGACTGGCGACCTGTCCAGGATGTACCCCGCCTCTCGCCCTATGACAGCTGGGATAGGCTCCAGCGCCCCCCGCGACCCTGAAAAGGATAAGCGGAAGCGAATGGATGGATGGAACATAAACTATTCTGTAGCAATTACACAAGAATATCCAGTAATGTCCCTGCCTACAATTAAACACATTCACTTACCGAAAATTGGGGGCATCTGCTGTGGTAAATGGGTGCAAGCCTTTGACCATAAACTGAGTCACTGCTCGGTGACATTTATGGGCAGAAATCTGTGCCATCTGAAACTGAATTTGAATAAGTTAAATTTGAATTTGAATTGCTAGGCTTGAATCTGAATTGTAACTTGAATAAATGCTTTTAAAAACTGAATTTGAATTAGTCTAATTTGAAATTCAATTTATTGGTTTGAAAATGATCATAACTAAATTGAAATTGAATTTTATATTTTGAAAATGAATTGATTTGCTTTGAAACTGCATTTTATCCTTTAAAAATTTAGCTCTCGAATAATTTCAGTTTCACTTCTCACCATTCAGTTTCAGTTCTACAATTCAGTTTTTTGGAACTTACATCCAGTTCCGGTTCAAGTGCAGATTAATAGAACTACGTTTTACTAGCGGACCGAAAGTGTTACTGACGGGAAGTAACTTTTATGCTTATTGTAGCTGTTAGCTAAAACGCTAATTTAGCGTAGTTTGCCCTGAATTCAGCTTTGACAACAAATATGATCGACTGTTTCTAGTAGAATTCCAAAGTTGTCATCTTGGACCCTCTCAGAGTGCCCCTCTGTATGCTTGCAGAGACCCCTACAGTAGGGAAACATGCAAAACTGTCCAAACCTTTGTATTTTAGCTTTATTTATATCTTACACAGCATCCCAACTCTTTAGCTAACTGAATAACTTTAGCTAAAGTGAATAGTTAGTCTAATTCATTAGTGCAGCATTACTGGGTCACCTCTGTTTGAAGTGATATAATATGATATACAACTATCACTGAAACAGCAAACTTTGTAAATAAGCAAACAACACTTCTCATTCTCTAAACGTTTGGCCACAGCTGTAGATTACACTATCAGTGCTTGTTCACTCTTGACAATAATAACATTTCTAAATTCTCTTTGTGCATTTACAGGTAAACAATATCTAATATTTTATCTAAATGACTGCTTTGTCTTTGAAAAGGGTGAAGAGCCTGAGGCCGGTGACAGTCCAGTTCTACTCTAAGTACATCCTTACTGTAGCTCACAGGACAAGGCCACATTCCTGTCCTGCCAGAAGAGAAGAGAAACTTCAGAGTCTTCATGCAGTTCAACCACACCTGTCATATTCCATATGACAGGGGTCTCAAACTCCAGTCCTCAAGGGCCAGTGTCATGAAACTTTTCCATGTGTCCCTGGTGCAACACACCTGAATACAATTAGTAGGTCATTAGCAAGAGTATAGAACTTGACTGCGTGCTGAAGTGGCGACCCCTGACAAGGATGCCCCCTGGGCGCCTCCTGGGTGAGGTGTTCCAGGCATGTCCCACCGGGAGGAGGCCCCGGGGCAGACCCAGGACACGCTGGAGAGATTATATCTCTCGGCTGGCCTGGGAACGCCTTGGTATTCCCCCGGATAAGCTGGAGGAGGTGGCTGGGGAGAGGGAGGTCTGGGCCTCTTTGCTTAGGCTGCTGCCCCCGCGACCTGGCCTCGGATAAAACGGATGAAGATGGATGGATGGATGGGTTTGTATAACTTTTCTCCCTTAATCAATGAAATCATCATTTTAAAAATGCATTTTGTATTTATTTACCTTTGTCTAATATTAAAATCTGTTTCATTATTTGAAACATGTAAGTGTGACAAATATGTGAAAAACTAAGAAATCAGGAAAGTGCAAACACTTTTTCACACCATTGTACGCTTAAAAGCCAGGCCCATGCCAGGGAACCAACAGATTTAAACTAACTCTGCCAACACTGCCAAGAAGAATGTTGGTTAATGGGTACCAAAAGCATGCCACTGAGGTGCAACTTGCCACGTCACATTAAACCAAATATTACTGGGCGTACGTACATATATTAGAATGTATGTATACTTTTGACATTTTGTGGATTAGAAAAAAATCCAAAATAAAATCATAATTTGTGCACTCAAATCTTATATTTTAAAGTAAGATGTCTGTTGCATAAACATTCAAGCCCATGATGAACGTATGTAAACATCTGACTACAACTGTAAATAATCCTATACACTGCACATCTTTAGAAACCTGCGGATACCTAGAAGGTTTTAGCACAATCAGAGTGATGACTTCCTGTTTTCCATCCAACCTGAAATGAGCACAGATACATTTTAAAAACTGCACATTCTTTAGATTTCATATCAGTACAAGGGATAAAGTATTACTGGAGCATTTATGTTCAGACCTACAGTCCAGCCCATGGGGGGGGGAGTAGCATTCTGGCAGTGTTTTTTCTGAGGAAACATATAATTTAAAAAGGGGGACCAGTTTATTTGCAAGTCAAAGTAAAGAGGAAGATATCAAAGGTATATTTGTCAGCAAAAATAATGACTGTAAGTTCAAGTTGCTGTGAAACTCAACAACGCAGAACATATTCTCATTTGGGAAATAGAAGCTGGAACTTATTAAGTTTTAGGTTGTGATAAGTAAGCTTGCTCCATTTTCATTTGCAGGCTCCCTTTTCTCCTTAGGATAATGTTACCATTGGCTGTAAACCATTGCCTGATGTTTGCCGTGGAGCTAATGCTTCTGTTGTACAGCACAGGTAAGTAACAAAATCTAGCTTAAAAGAAACCAGTATTTCTCAAAATATTTTTCTCATATTTTTACGTTGAAATTTTTTAGGCACAAATGGAGACAGTAAACCCAATAATACCCTCTTTATCAGTCCCAAAACACTAGCTGATTCATATTTTCCATCAAGTAAGTTAAAAACAATACAGGAAAAAATCATCATTAGGTTAAAGGACAAACTTAGTAATCTGGGGTTTTATATTTTAATTTAGAAACTATCTACCAAGAGGACAATGGAACTAAACTCTGTTTCAACATCCAACCAAATAATACACGTGCAGGTACAGTTATCTAATTTTTAGCTTTTCTTTTTTTTTTGCTTTCAAGCTGTTGGGGAAAAACATTTGTCTTGGTTATTTGCTAAATGTGTTTGTGCTTTAAATTTTTCTTAGAGTGTTGTAACGACACGGATTTCAACTGCAATATTGAAGTAAAAATAGATAGTCAAGGTAAATACAGGCTAAATTTAACTGAAGAGATTTTATCCAAGCAAGATATTGTGGTGATGAAGGATCCAGAGCATAATTATTCATGTATGCCATCCCAGCTCTACAACAAAAGCAGCCCTGGTAAGCCTCTAAGAAGTGAGTTAGTGCACAGTGGTCAAATTTTAAGTTTATTTGATCAGTTTGAAAAGGTTTCCAACCAATGATCTGATGCACTTTCCATCTTGTTGCAGGTTTTTTTTGTAACATCAACCGCTGCTTGAGTGAAAGTAAATTCACAAACCTTTTCCTCTTAATTTCTACATGAAACAATGTGACAGCAGTGACAGTGCACAAGTTCTAATTTCATACTTTTATGTGTTCAAGGTATGAAGAATATGAGTATGAATATGAAACTGAGCAAAGGGAGCTTTCGTGAAAACCTCACAGGTATAATTATTTGTTTATCAAATCAGTTAAAAACAAATATTTAATGTTAGCAAGTGTAACAACAGCCCGCTTGTGTTTGTGTGTGTGTGTTTGCATACTTTGTGTACATTTACATAAAACAGAATATGTCGTGAGTGATAATGACACATGGACTGTGTCATGCAACCCATCCACAACAACCACCAGCAATGACAATGACACTATTGACATTTCCATCAACCATACCATTCCTAACCCAGTGTAGATATCTCAGTTTTCATAGAAATATTTTTGCAATATTGTGCACTTTTGAAATCTACTTTAAGAAACTAACTGTGTCTCCGTGTTACAGAGACGTCATGAAAAATCTATCCTTTGTCCTTGAAATGATGGGTAATTTTGGCACAGCAACAATCAAGATGGGCAACATCACAGGAGTGATTGTCAAACTCTCCCAGAAAAATCAAGCCAACATGAACTTTGCCTTCACAGAAAACGCTGGCGTGAAGGTAAGGTGTTTGATAAAAGAGCGTGACACAATTTTAAGACTGTGGATTACTAACTCTCTAATGTCTGAGGCATGGAATAATTGCCAGAAAAATCATATTTCTGAGTTCAGTGAAAATTACTCTGGTTATTGAACATTCTGATGAAATACAAAAGATACTTTAATGCTCATTTGCATATATTAGTTTTAATTTGTATAATACATATGCATGACATCATTATTTTATAATTGTTTTTGCTGATAAACATTTCTCATTTTGAAAGATTGTTAAAGGAGGAAACAGCAATTTTACGGGCCCATTTCGTTTAATGAAAATTCCTAAAGAGGCCAGTAAAATGGCAGTGGAGGGAAATGGATCATTTCTTGGAATTCTGTTGTTTCCACAACAGCATGCGGTAATAGTACAGCTCAACTAAAAACTTACTTTTCATATGTATAAACATATTGACCAAACCTGATCTATTAACAATCTTTTAATCTTAACAGGATGACAGCAGTAAATACTATTTAAACAGTGAGATAGTGGGAATAGAAATGGGGGCAAAAATACAAAACCTTTCACAACCCATCGAGATTCAGTACAGTAATGTGGACAAGGTAAGCGTGATGTCATAACAGAAATAATGATCAATTTAAGTTCAGAGGAAAACTTATTCTGATTTTCATTTTCTATTTTGATAAAGAAAGGAGCGAATGCTTCTTGCATGTCTTGGGATGGAAACAGCACAGATGCAAACGGTAAAAAACCCCAAATAGATCTCTCTATATATATATCTAATTTTAATATGAAAACCACAGGAATTATAGACCTTTGAAGTGTTCACTCACATTTTGCACACACGCTGATTACTGTGATAAAGTCTGTCTTTAACAGTTACTTCTTTGTATTACTGCTGTCCAACAGGGAAATCACTCTGGATCACAGATGGCTGTCAAACAGTGGAGACCAATAACAGCATCACCTGCCAGTGCACACATCTAACCTTTTTTGCCATACTCATGGTAAGACAGCTGTATAGGAAATAAGAAATTATTTTTTTTACAGCACATACTGACACATAACTATTTGAACCTAGTCACCTACACCTGCAAACATTAGCACTTCTGATGTTAATACTCTGACCTACATCACTTCAATCGGTTGTGGACTGTCGCTGTTTTTCTTGATCGTCGGTCTCTTCATGCACGTTCTCGTCAGGTAAGAGATCCGAGGCAGTTTGGATTTTTACCTCAGTAAAGTCCTTTTTCTTACGCACACTAATTTGCTCCACAGAAAGAGGAAAGCAAGCGAAGCAACAAAGATTCTGATGAACCTCTTTGTCGCCATGTTGATCCTGAACTTGTCCTTCTTGACCAATGAGAGCATTTCAAATCTGGGTATCAAAGGTGCATGTGTGGCAATAGCAGCAGTTCTGCACTACGGGATGTTGGCCACTTTTACCTGGTTCTTCATGCAGGCTTTACACTTGTACCTCAGTCTACATCGAATCTGCACTGAAGTGAAACATTACATGCTGAAGATTTGCATCACAGGATGGGGTAAGAGACCTGAGCCAAAAATGATACTTATGCTCTCATATTATGAATAATAATCACAGGAGAATTTATATTCCTAATCTTCTCTTTAGTCATACCGGCTGTGGTGGTGATCGCTCTTCTTGCCTCCCAGAAATATAATTCTATTAATATTAATACAAATGAGGGGAAAGCAGCAACAATGTAAGTCTGTAAATCTGATAATAGATTTCTTGGATAAAACACAAACATCTTCATCAGAGGATCACGTTGTACTCCCTTTTTCAGGTGCTGGATCTCTGATGCTGGTATCCACCAGGGGGTCAACATTGGTTATTATGCTGTAGTGTTCGTCTTCACTCTGAGTGTATTCATTCTAACTGTAAGGCAAATCGTTCTAATGCCAAAAGCAGGAAAGGCCCAAGACAATAGTTCCATTAAGAGCAACACTTCCACCATTCTGAGCCTGTTCCTCCTTCTTGGCATCACCTGGGCTTTTGCTTTCTTCAGCTACGGACCTTTGCTCATCGCTTCCTACTACATCTTTACCATCCTCAACTCCTTTCAAGGTAAATCTAAAACTGTCACAGTGAGCTGACTTCATTCTTTATTGGATTAAAAGTCCTTAACCTTCTTCTTTATTTGTATAGGTTTCTTCCTGTTCATCTACTATTATAAATCCAGCAAGATTATTGGAGACGGCAAAATCCACACACAAAGTAGCAGCACAGCTACATCAAACACAGCTGTAACGTCTCCTTATGCATAAGGCTTGCTGTTTTACCATATTTTGACACAAGAGGGCAGCATTTTATTTCATATAGTTCCAGCAGGTTGCTCTGTGTAGAAACAACTTGGTCATTCTTCCCATGTGCTCTCCGCTGAATGGCTTTTCTGACATGAAAGCACTAACCCAGATCACCTTCTTTGACGCAAATACTCATGTGGACTAGAGCTCGAGTCAGTACTCTGGAAGTCATTTCAGAGCACGACTCTATGTTTGTTCCCATGCTTTTATATTTTAACAGACAAACTTGTCTTACTCACGCCAAATAATTCATAGAAGGCTGTGATTCAGTCAGAATACGCAACCACAATTGTAAACATGTCAGGATGTTAAGGTGTAAAATGTTAAAGTGGGAAAGTGAAACATGTCAAAGACATAAGGACATTTTCAATTTGATGGCAGTAACACCTCTCAAAAAGTTGGGACAGGGACATGTTGACAACTGTGTAGCACCTGTCTTCCTTTAAACAGAAATCCATAAACATCTGCTGGGATGAGCTGCTGGACGTTTGGTAGAAGAACATTCCATCTTGTTGGATATAGGATCCTAGCTGGGTTGTCTTCCGAGTTATTATCATGATGCATCAAACGTTTTTATTTGGTGATATGGTTGGCCATTTCAGCACCTGACTCTTCCACTATTAAGCCAAGCTGCTGTAATGAATGCACTGTGCAGTTCAGCATTCTCTTGTTGAAAAATCCAAGCAACTCCTTGAACAAGACTTTATCTGCATGGGAAAATATGTTGATCCAAAACCTGCATATACCTCTGAGCAATGATGGTGCCTTTCCAGATGCCCAGGCTTCCAATTCCACAGCCCAATACCATCAGAGATGTATAGTCATTGAATTTTGGTAAGCTGGATTTTCCTTCTCTTCCATCCTCATCCATTTTTTCCAAGCAGAATCTTAAAATTTTGAATTGTCTGACCAAATAACAGTTTCCCCTTTGGCTGTGTTCATTTTAAATGGGCTTTGGTCCATAGAAGACAGCAACTTTTCTAGATAATTCTCACATATGGCTTCTTCTTTGCATGATAAAGCATTAACCTCCATTTTTGGATGGCACTGTGAACTGTGTGAACACAATGACAGATTGGTGAACCTCTGCCTATCTTTAATATCCAGTCCCGTTATTGAACTGTTGCTAGTTAACCTAACTATTTAAAAAATGTTCCCCCAGCTGTTTCTTTTCAGTACTACTTACTTCTCTAGCCTTTTCTCGCCTCCAACTTCTTTTGAGCAATGTTGCTGCCATCAAATTCAAAACGAGTGTTATTTTTCATGAAACAGTAGAAAGTCTGAATTTAAACATTTAAAAATATGTATATATTATCCATTGAAATTTGCTTCATGCTTCTCCCATAGCAAAAACAATCCTGACACTGTAACTGTCACATTAAATGGTTCTATGACAAATCTGTCATTTGTTTAGTTTGTTGCTAAAAAGCAGATTTTTCACGTTTACCAGTAAACTTAAAAATGTTTTCTGTGGTCTATTGTAAATAAAATATGGGTTTTGTAAATCATTGACTAAGGTTGTATTACAGACCTCTTGAATCAGTCATAGAGTGGAATGCAGAGTTTAAACGTTTAAGAAATTAAACATTTATTTTTTTTGACTGATGTGCTTCTCAATGTGATTAAAAATAGCAGAATCAAGGTGAAAGGAAGGCTTGTCTCACATATCCTACACAGTGTCGGGGCTGAACTCGCCAGTTAGTGTGTTGCGTGCCTTCAGATAATTACTCTGAGTCCAGAGAGACCAGTATCCACTGTGCGGGAAGCTTAACTGGCAAACAAGAAATGAGCTCATGACTACCTATAGTGATAAGCTCCCTGAGGGTATTTGAATGTTGAAACTATTCTCTAAAGTTTACTGTATTTCACTAGCATATATATAAGTGCAGTGTATCTTGGCAAACTGTTTTGTTTGTTTAGTGGTTTTTGGGAATTGTGGATTTCGTTAGTACTTATGATATTTTTTAAGGTAGTATAATAAAAATATAATTTTTTCATTTAGAGGGAACCTGATTTGCTTTTCTCAGTTTTATTAAAGTAGCCTTAAAGTCAAATCTTTGCATGTACTCTATATCATATGAAGTTTGTCAAGCTTTTATTTGACAAAATAAATGATTTGACTAAAATGTCGTAATAACTTTTTTTGTATTTTATCAGGACAAAATATGATTTTCATACATAGAAGCAAATTGTCTTGTGAAAGAAACTGTTGTATGTACACAACATAGTCTTGAAATAAAAGTCTGAGCTGTTTAAATGAATAATAAAGTTTTTCCTTATTCAGAACTTGAGCCTCGATGAGTGACATTGAGAAAGGAAGGACTGTTTATTTATCTACGACTGATTAATCTCCTAAATGACCACAGCGTGCCAGACAAAAACTGGGGTAATTACTGCCATGCATGTCTGATTTGTGTTGCTCCAAAAGAAGGGCTTTTACGCAAAGCACAGCAGGCTTCTGTGGTATACCTGTGTGTGTCCTTATGTTAGAACATGCAAAATTAAAAAGCAGAGGCTAAGATGCAGGATCACAACTCATAGCTCTGTGGTAAGCAGTTGTGAACATTAATCTCAATAGCAAAAGATTTGATAGGCCAGAATGTGAGGGTGAAAAAAACAACTGCTTTTGATTCATTAACTTACTAAATCAAAAGTATGTAAAAGTCCCCGCACAGATTTGGAGCAGAGTTTTACTGCTTTCCTAAAAACATAAATCAAGGCATCTCTGAGAAATGTTCTGGGAAGATTGTTGTTTTGTGCGTCAGTCTAGATGATTTCATAATGAAAATGACAGGGAATGTTACATTTTCACGCTATTCAACAAAACCCTTACCAGAGTGAAAAACCAAATAAAATTTTAACACGTGTTAATGTGTTTCACTTAGTAGATGGGAACTAAGAAAGTGCTTTTTAATTGCTCTCAGTGTCATACCACATGTACAGTAGTGGCTCAGAGAAAGACATTAGCATCAACATGCACGTTAAAGTTGGAAAACATTTTGGTTCTATATCGAAATATAGGCAGAAAAAAGTGCATAAAATACAAAATCTGCTCCAGAAAGGTCGTCCTAACCTCAGTTTCTGTGGAATAAGAATAGTTAAAGTTTCCAATCACCAGACTGACTGGATGCATTATTACCACAATCTGTGTGCAGGAGCTTTTATGCATTTTATTATAGGGAGTCTAGACTGAATCCTGGCCTGTAAAAGCAAAATTTTCGATCTCAAATGACCTATAAAACCCGAGGTCTTGTTCCCGGAGACTTGCGTGTAAAGAGGGAAAAATTATTATCTTTTATTTGCCCGGTTACTGGTTAACACTGGCTTTTATCAAATTTGAGATGACACAACATCAATTCTATTTGCTAGCAAATGTGTGACAAAGCAAAGTTGACTCTTAGAAACGTACGGTCGACTTCATTTTCTGCTCCCCTGCTATGGGGCGCCGTTTGTAAAGTGAAACGTGCTGAAATTAACGGCAACATTTTTCCACATTTAGCTCAAAACAAGTCATTTTTTACAACATTTAGTAAAATATTTGTAACTTTTGATATTTAAAACAGAATTTTAAATGTTAAATCTAAATATTATATTTAAATCTAAATCTAAATGTTAAATCTAAATGTTAAATCTAAATGTTTAGGCTAACATGCAAATTTATTGCACGGATCAGCGGAAATACCAAAATAAAAGCTTTCCGAAAACCTCCGGTGCAAAAGTGTGCCAGTAGTGGTCAGACACGTTCTCACTCCCTAAGCGTAATAATTTTCACTAGGTGACAAATTGTCAACATTTTATGCTTTTGGGTACCCAACACGTTCCTAAATGACGGCACCACCACTTCCCCTGCCAGTGGCGGACTCCCTCAGACATCGGTGCGTTGGAGGTTCTTTGTGTCCGGGGATGGGCGTCCAGGTACACACCGGCTCACTCCTTGGCGGCCGCTTATCGGGGCCTGGAGCCTGGGGCTCGCTCGGGCCACTTCGGAGGTGGGGTGCCCCCGGCCTCTCGGCCTGGGGCTCGGTCACTCAGGCACGGCTGGCTGCCGGCGGAGCTCACGGGCGCGTCACTGCAACTCCCCCTGGCTTCTGCTCCGCGGCTGCTGAGTGAGCCCTCATCTGGGACTCTCCTCAGCTCTTTCCGGGACAGTGGCGCGGCTGCCCCTCTGTTGGTCTTCCTTGGTCTCTTGTGTTCTGGGGGCCTCTGGATGTCTGGAGTTTTGATGTCCTCCATACCTTCATGCCCTGGAGGATGGGGCTGTGGCCCCCCCACACCCTCTAACAGATCATTACATGAAGGAACCTTTTAAAAACAAGCGCGTCCATGCTCACAGGTGTACACACGGGTGATCACACCCACAAACTACACCCTTTTTGGCTCCTACCTCAAAGCACACTGTGTTCTGTTGATCTTATGTGCTGCACAATAATGTTTAATATTTAGTATTTACTGTTATATTCCCATATATCATTGTGATGTTGTTTATTCTATTACTCTTGTTCTCTTCTGCTTGTTTTCTTTTTTCTTTCTCAACAGGTGATCCAGGTGATCGATAGATGTTTTTTTTTCTCTGCCCGTTCTGTTGGTTTTTGTCTTTTGCCCTTCTCCCCCGTCCCTCCTCTCAGCTGTTTCTCTTTCCCTCTTTCTTTCTCCCCTTCTTTCCTCCAGTCAAGTCTGTCCCGTATTCAGTAAGTGAAAATAAAATAAACAATAAAAGGTGAATCAAATGGACCATTACGGCAAGGCTGGTATGGTCAGTTTGGTAAAGTAAATCCGTTGGGCATCTTTCTTCGCCTTTAGACAACAATTCTGATGCAAAAGAGCCAAACGGGACAGGCACAAAATAAATAAATAAATAAATGACGGCATCGGGAAAAGGAGAGCACATGAGAACCGTTTGGACTCAATCTACACATGTTCGTTCATTTTCTACTTTGGAAAACACTGTTTTACGTCATTTAACTGCTAGTAAAGGTTAAGAATAAGGTTATAGTTAGGGATAAGGTTAGGTTTAGGGCTGGAACGTCTATCCGATTGTTCAGTCTGACGTCACTAGCCGTGTCTGGGCCTAAACGCCGCTGCAAGTCCATATATCAAACGATCGCTATGGCATTACTGAGAGTTGAAAAACTTTCTAAAGTCTTTCATCTTTAATAAAATGATCAGCGTTCTGCTCTACCAGGTGTAACAATTGAGTTTAACATCCAGGCATCCATGAAAACGGAATTTATGACATTTAACGGAGTTAGAAGTTAGCAGGGAGTTAGCTCGCTAGTTTCTATCTAAATACAATATAGCATGTCCTGACTGCGGGGTTTTGGAAACAAATTCAAACGTACAGCTCTGTTATCACTTCCAGCATAAATGAAGACAGAAAACTAAACAGCAGTGACGTTTGTAGGGTTACTGAAGTTGGGCTAGCTGCTATATAATGATGTGCTACGTGACCGCTAGCGACACAGCTATGTTAGCATAATATAAACAAGCTAACTTTTTTCCACTCGATAAAAGTTACCGTGAGTGTTCTCGGTGGTCAGGAACAAATGTAATCGCATGGCAGGATGCTGTAAAAGGACCAAACTTCAGCCAGGAGAACAACTGATCCATCCACAATACGAGGTTAGTCATTCATATATTGCTGCATGGGCTGGGCTGTAGTTACATCCTATGGTTTTAAAAACTGAGCTTAAATAAATGATTAGCGGTAATAAAAGCCGAGGCAGGTCAACAGTGATCACTGACTGTTTTAGGAGATTTAGCTGAAAACATCAGAAGATCCGTTTTGTCGGCCATCCAAAGGTTCAGCAGTAGTGCACTCTTAGCAGCTGCAGTCTCCACTTCACAATCGCTGCAGCACGCTCGTAGGCAAGAAGTGAAGCAGCACATGGCGGGGAGAAGTGAGGAGAACAGACACAATTTTGCACCGGAGGTTTTCGGGAAGCTTTTATTTTGGTTTAATATTTAACATTTAACATTTAGATTTAATATTTAACATTTAGATTTAACATTTAGATTTAATATTTAACATTTGATGAAAAGTTACAAATATTTTACTAAATGTTGTAAAAAATTACTCGAAAAAACATGTTTTTGTAAGGTTTTGAGCTAAATGTGGAAAAATGTTGCTGTTAATTTCAGCATGTTTCACTTTACAAACGGCGCCCCATACCCTGCTATGTTGTTTTCAATGGGTCTGGGTAGCGCGCTAGCTAGGACCCTTTCTCCTTTCCTTGCTTTTTAAAAGAATCCTGAAAATGATTTATTTCCTGGTAACTTTGCTCATGAAATTGATGTGGACCCAGGGCCTTTGTAGTGTCTGGTTTCTCCGCAGGCTGCAATAAAATCAGGCTGAGGTCCAGGAGCAGGGCAGCGCTTGCGTGACTGCAGAGTGGGGGAGGACTAGCCATAAGTCTTAGTGGAGGGGCACCTGTGAGCACCCCCACTTCTGTGTGACTCTAAGCACTTATGCCCATAGTTAAGTGTACAGATTTATTATGGGTGTGTCAGAGAATTTGTGTTACTTTTTGCAGGGAGCACAAAATGAGGCCTCTTCCTACAGGAAAACAGGGAGAGAGCAGGGGGAATATTAAAGGTGCTTTCAGGTTACGGACCATGACTTGGAAAACTTTCCAAATAGAACACTGCCTTCCATAATTCAGGTGGGGTGGCCAGATGGCTTCAGACGCACGCACACACAGAGGATTTGACTGAGATGAACTGCCTTTCCCGAGTCCTGGAAATCAGTTTAAGTGCTGTCTTTGCTGTTCATCAGCGTCTTTCATCAGCTGCGGGGAGAATGGAGAAAGTGGAGGGGTCATGAAAGAGGAGAAGAAAAAAGGGAGGGGGTGTCTAAGGGGCGCAACCTTTTGAAACATTCAGATTGAATGCTTGACCTCTAAATTTGAAGGTTCTCCTCCCTATATTTTCCTGTCCACTCTTCTCACGTTATGTGCAACACTAGGAAGGTTCATTGCCTTTAATGTCACGTAACGTGGTTCCCCCTATCCCCCCACGACCTTAGCAACTCCTCATCAGTCTCTTCAATCACTCACAGCTTAGTGATGCACAAGGCCTGAAAAGTTGGAGAACTGAAAAACCCTCGAATGTTCTGATCTGTCTATCAAATGTCACTCTTCATCAAAACTACTCAATCATTCAGTTGACACTTGAAGTCTGAGGTTTTTTTGTGCACATTTTGCATGAAAAAGTGCAAAAGGAATTTTGTGATATGTTTTTGTGAGCTATGAAAGCAGACAAATAATAACTGAAAACAGGTGGAAATGTATTGTTTCTTACTACCGTACATAGAATGTTTGAGTGAAACTCCAAGCAAAGGAAGTTAAAGTGGCAGCTGTAAAAGTTGTGTTTCAGTTCTTGTAGAAACTTTAAAGCAGGTTAAATAACGGGGAACAGCATAGAAAATGCGATTAATCAATAATAATTCCATAATAATTCTTGCATTAGATTTCCACTTTTTGACCCTTACCATCCTTCATTAAAAGCAGCTTCCAGCATCTCACTCTGAAGAATTCCCTCATTAAACCAGGGTTTTAACAGACCTCATAAGCACCAGTTGGGTACCACATTTTACCAACATAAAAAACTATGGTTAAGACTCTAAAGTCTTCTGGGTTCGCTCATGCCTGGTTTGCTTGCTATTGACTTGGCTGCTGCTTGGGCCTTTAAAATTCACACTTGTTGAAGTTGTGGTATTTTGCTTCACACAAATCCTTTACTACAGGGACTAACTTCCTGGTTTAATGCTGCACACTTAAAAACCTTTATAAAAGGCAGACTTTAGTTGCTAAACAGGTTCTACGTTTTTAAGGACACTATTGCAGACTATTGCAGCTGCAGATAAGAAATTACTTTTTAGCTGAGTTCCCCAGTATGCTTGTATTACAAATAGAAAAGAATTTGCATAGGATTCTCACCAAACAAGTATTTCCCTGCATCACTAAGCTTTATAGCATATTATGTACACACTTACTGTACCCACAAACAAACAAAAAAACCCTGCTGCCAGATGAACACAGAAAAATGACCCCATGATAATGCTGTGAATGCAAATGAGTAATGTTTTGCAAAGTTGGGGGTAAAAATGTTTTGGTTTCAGCTTATTTGCACAAGTTCATGCAAACTTAGTTATAAACGTCTATGCAGATGACACCACTTCTTTTTACAAAAAACAACTTCCTTCAACTTGGGAGGGACAAGATTTTATTTATTTTTTCATAAAGAAGAAGAAAGGCTTGAGCTCAATGGGGCTAGTGGAGTAAAACCTTACCACACAGTGTTAAGTACTGAGCAGCCTTTCTTCTTATTCACCAAAAAGACATACAGGGAGTGCAGAATTATTAGGCAAGTTGTATTTTTGAGGAATAATGTTATTATTGAACAACAACCATGTTCTCAATGAACCCAAAAAACTCATTAATATCAAAGCTGAATGTTTTTGGAAGTAGTTTTTAGTTTGTTTGTAGTTTTAGCTATTTTAGGGGGATATCTGTGTGTGCAGGTGACTATTACTGTGCATAATTATTAGGCAACTTAACAAAAAACAAATATATACCCATTTCAATTATTTATTTTTACCAGTGAAACCAATATAACATCTCCACATTCACAAATATTGTTATATCTTCACTCCGGGTTACTAGTATAACAATGATACTCGGACCACGACGTAACTTGCGGTATTTATTATAACGGAGCAACTTAACATGGAGCTAGCCCGAGCAACAGCGGAAAAGCATCATTTCCCATAATGCATCGGGGCATGCCCACTACGGATCCTGTTATAACCCAAAATACACAACATCTCCTCCCCTCTTACAAAGGATGTACTATGAAATAAACAGGTGATCTACTCACAAACTTCAGTCTTCACTGGCACATGACAGTAATAGCCTCACAAACATTTCACCTCTTATTAACTGTAAGGTTACAACACCAACTCTTTTAATTGCTATCTTGGGGAGTGAGGGTGGACTACCTCAACCTCCCCCATGACCCATGGGGATTATTCTGCCCCGTTCATTTGGGTCAGGTGCCATCTAATAACTCAGACGAACAGGAGGCCGCCGCTCTCTATTGGGGTATCGGCGGTCTGTGGTAACGTCAGTCTGTGTGCTCTCTTGTGGAGCCTTTGTTCCTGACACCGAAGATGTCTCAGTCTCTCTTACAGTCTCCTTTACAGGTGGAACCACTGTTCCTGATGTGGTGGAGTTCTCTACTTGTGTGTGTGAAGGGGCTGACGAGTCGATGAGTGCATTTTCAAGATCTCCGCAAGACCCTTCTGCAGACACTGGTGCGGACCGGAGTAGCTGATCCACGTGTCTTCTCCAGACTCCATCGGCCACCTGAACTGTATATGAAACTGGACCAGTTTGAGCAATGACAGTTGCAGGAACCCACTTGTGTACTCCTCGGTAGTTCCTGGCCTGCACTGACTCGCCGGTGCTGAAGACTCTGCCCTTGACCTTTTGACCCCTGTACATGATTTGTTTCTCTTGTTGTTTTTGTACAGTGTCCTTCACAGTTGAGGGTTTCAAAAGATCAAAGGTAGTGCGCAGATCTCTTTTGAACATTGCGTTGGCAGGAGATGTCCTTGTGGTCGCATGTGGACTATTCCGGTAGTTAAGCAGAAACTTGTGCAGTCTCTGATGCAGTGTTCCTTGGCCTTGTGATGTTTTCAGTGCATGTTTCATTGTCTGAACAAACCTTTCTGCAAGACCATTCGTTGCAGGATGGTATGGAGCTGACGTAATGTGCTGCACTCCATTAGCCTGTAGGAAAGCCTCCATTTCCTGTGAAACCAGTTGAGGTCCATTGTCAGAGACTATCTGAGTAGGAGATCCAAACCTACTGCACATTTCTCCTAGAGCTTCTATGGTCTTTTCAGTGGTGGCTGATTTCATGATGGTCACTTCAGGCCATTTACTGTGTGCATCAACAGCTACAAGAAACATTTTGTCCTCGTATGGACCTGCAAAGTCAATGTGTACCCGATGCCATGGCTCCTGTGGGAACTCCCAGGGATGAAGAGGAGCAAGTGGTGGGTTGTTCCGGACCATCTGACACGAAGAGCAGTTCTTAGCAATCTCCTCGATCTGTTTGTCCATATTTGGCCACCAAAAATAGCTTCTCGCTATTTCCTTCATTCTCACTATTCCACTATGTCCTGCATGCAGTTGCTTCAACAGTTTTGGTCGCAGTGACATGGGAATGATGACTCTCCTCCCCCACAGCAAACATCCCGCCTGAACAGAAAGCTCCGCCCGCTTTCCCAGGAAAGCCTTCAGGTCTACACCCTTACTTGCAGGCAGACCCTTAATGATCCAGTCCAGCACTGCTGCCAACACAGGGTCATTTCTGGACGCCTTTTTCACCTGCACAGCCGAAACAGGTGCTGTCTCTACCTCCCTGAAGTAGAGGATCTCAACTGTGTCAGAGACGGGGTTTTTAACAGGAAGGGGTAACCTGGACAACCCATCTGCATTGCAATGAGACTCCGATTTGCGATACTTGATGTCATAAGAATGTCCTGACAATATCAACGCCCACCTCTGGAGACGTGAAGCAGCAAGAGATGGAATCCCTGTATAGGGTCCCAGGATGGTTGTGAGAGGCCTATGGTCAGTAAACAGTGTAAACTTCCTACCGTACAGGTACTGGTGGAATTTCCGAACACCGAATACAATGCTCAGCGCCTCTCGTTCCAGCTGAGCATAGTTGGACTCTGCTGTGTTTAATGTCCTTGATGCGAATGCAATTGGCCTTTCTTCGCCATTTGGGAGAATGTGGGAAATCACTGCCCCCACCCCATAGGGAGAAGCATCACAAGCAAGCTGAATTGGGAACTTGGGATTGAAGTGGGTTAGCACCTCAGATGCAGTCAGTGAATCCTTTGCCTTTTGAAAGGCGTCTTGGCAGCTTGCTGTCCACTCCCATGCTTCTTCCTTGCGTAGCAGGTTGTGCAGTGGTTTCAGGAGTGATGCCAAGTTGGGTATGAACCGTCCGTAGTAGTTCAACAGCCCTAAGAAAGACTTTAACTGACTGACATTTCGTGGTGGGGGTGCATCCACGATTGCTGTGATCTTCGAAGGTGCAGTGTGAAGTCCATTTGCATCAATCACGTGCCCTAGATATTGCACAGATGACTGGAAAAAGTCACATTTCTCCTTACGGACTCTCAATCCGTATTCCTTCAGCCTCTGAAGGGTCGCATCCAAGTTGCGCAGATGCTCTTCATCATCTGCTCCTGTACACAGGATATCATCCAGATAGCATTGCACACCAGGTAATCCGCTCGTTGAAACAATGCTGGAGCTGATGTGATGCCAAAAGGCAACCTGCAAAATCTGAAAAGTCCCTTTTGTGTGTTAATAGTCAACATGTCACGTGACTGCTCTTCAACGTGCATTTGCAGGTAAGCTTGGTTGAGATCTATTTTGCTGAACTTTTGTCCTCCACTCAGACCAGCAAATAAGTCATCAATCAGTGGAAGGGGATACTGCTCTGCTGTTAATACAGGATTCACGGATACCTTGAAGTCTCCGCAGATCCGGATTCCGCCGTCCTTTTTGGGAACTGGAACGATGGGCGTGGCCCACTCGCTGGTCGTAACCGGCTCCAGAACACCATTCTTGACCAATGCGTCTAAATTAGACTCCACCTTGGGCCGAATGGCGTACGGCACAGGTCTAGCCTTCATAAAGACTGGCTTGGAGTCAGGCTTGAGATGCAGCTTCACTGTAATTTTTTTCATGCTGCCCAGCTCCTCACGAAAAACCTCCTGGTGTTTTCCCAGTATGGCCTGTAGCTGAGAGGAACCATGCGACAGCTTTCTCACCTCTTGCCAGTTGAGTCTGATTGTTTTGAGCCACACACGTCCCATTATAGCAGGGCAGTTCTTCTGCGTAACATACACAGGCAGCTTAGCAGTTTGGCCATTGTATTGAACAGTCACCTCTGCCATTCCTTTCATAGGCACTCGATGTCCAGTATATCCTTTAAATACTGTGTCGGAGGGTTTGAGTGGAAGGTGCTTCAGACATGTCCTATAGACATTATATGACACTAGTGATGCTTTTGACCCAGTGTCAATCTGCATTTTTACAACATGTCCCTCCAGTTTGGGCGTGACCCAAAAGCCGTCTGAGGTTTCGTCCACCTTCAGTATTCGCACAGTATTTATTGCAGACAACACTTCTTCATCTGAGGAGTCATTTGCTCTATCCTCATGAAGCTTAACTGTGTGAACATGTCTTTCTTTTTTGAATCTTGCAGTGCCTCTTTTATTCCCAGGCTTTGAGCCCTTATCCTTGCACCTTTTGTTCCTGCATGCCCGTGCTACATGACCTTTTTTTCCTCAGTTGTTGCAATCCATTTCTTTGCACCAGCAATCACTAGCAAGGTGTCCTAACTTGCCACAGCGGAAGCATGGTCCCTGTGCATTTGCTTTACCATTGTCTAGTTTGTGTACTCTGTCTGTAGCATGTAGCGCATGGGCTTCTTTTGATGCCATTTCCATGGTCACACTGATATTAATTGCCTTCTCAAGAGTCAAATCACTTTCCGTGAGCAATTTCTTCTGTGCAGCTTCATTTCTTAAACCACACACGAGTCTGTCTCTTAATGTGTCATTTAAAACATCTTTAAACTCACAGTGTTCAGCTAATTTGCGTAACGATGCAACGAACATTGTGACAGACTCACCCTCTTCTTGGTTTCGCTTGTGAAACTTGAACCGTTCAGCGATCACGAGGGGCTTGGGCGAGAAGTGTTTGGTCAGTGTGTCCACGATCTCTGTGAAACTTTTACTGCCTGGCTTTGCTGGCTGTAGCAGGCTCCTTAGCAGGGTAAAAGTCTTTGGGCCTATCACACTCAAAAAAATGGGCACCAGTTTAGCATCCTGTATGTCGTTAGCCGCAACGAAATATCCAAAACGCTCCGTATATGAGCTCCATTGCTCCGTGCTTTCGTCGAAGGGACCGATAGGGCCAGTAACTCCAGCCATTACTCGGCTCCTGGTTGAATGGCACTCTTCCCCTCACAACTGTTCCTTTTCGTAACGTCTCTTTTATCCGTTTATGTTTTGGTTAACGTCACTTACGGAGTCTGCCTTCGTCGTCCTGTCCGCTGTACATTCCTCCCCGTTTTGCTGAGAAAAAAAAAACGGCATCCACCTTCGCACACCGGTAGCGTCGTCCTACCTCCGGCGCTGTCTAACACCAGGTTAGCGCGAGGCATCAGCAGGAAAAAAAAATGTAAAACTCCAAAGCGGACTGCAGCGTCGGTCCAGACGTCCTCGTCGCCACTTTTGTTATATCTTCACTCCGGGTTACTAGTATAACAATGATACTCGGACCACAACGTAACTTGCGGTATTTATTATAACGGAGCAACTTAACATGGAGCTAGCCCGAGCAACAGCCGAAAAGCATCATTTCCCATAATGCATCGGAGCATGCCCACTACGGATCCTGTTATAACCCAAAATACACAACAAATATACATTTCTGACATTCAAAAACAAAACAAAAACAAATCAGCGACCAATATAGCCACCTTTCTTTGCAAGGACACTCAAAAGCCTGCCATCCATGGGTTCTGTCAGTGTTTTGATCTGTTCACCATCAACATTGCGTGCAGCAGCAATCACAGCCTCCCAGACACTGTTCAGAGAGGTGTACTGTTTTCCCTCCTTGTAAATCTCACATTTGATGATGGACCACAGGTTCTCAATGGGGTTCAGATCAGGTGAACAAGGAGGCCATGTCATTAGTTTTCCTTCTTTTAGACCCTTTCTTGCAGCCACGCTGTGGAGTACTTGGACGCGTGTGATGGAGCATTGTCCTGCATGAAAATCATGTTTTTCTTGAAGGATGCAGACTTCTTCCTGTACCACTGCTTGAAGAAGGTGTCTTCCAGAAACTGGCAGTAGGACTGGGAGTTGAGCTTGACTCCATCCTCAACCCGAAAAGGCCCCACAAGCTCATCTTTGATGATACCAGCCCAAACCAGTACTCCACCTCCACCTTGCTGGCGTCTGAGTGAGACTGGAGCTCTCTGCCCTTTACCAATCCAGCCACGGGCCCATCCATCTGGCCCATCAAGACTCACTCTCATTTCATCAGTCCATAAAACCTTAGAAAAACCAGTCTTGAGATATTTCTTGGCCCAGTCTTGACGTTTCAGCTTGTGTGTCTTGTTCAGTGGTGGTCGTCTTTCAGCCTTTCTTACCTTGGCCATGTCTCTGAGTATTGCACACCTTGTGCTTTTGGGCACTCCAGTGATGTTGCAGCTCTGAAATATGGCCAAACTGGTGGCAAGTGGCATCTTGGCAGATGTACGCTTGACTTTTCTCAGTTCATGGGCAGTTATTTGGCGCCTTGGTTTTTCCACACGCTTCTTGCGACCCTGTTGACTATTTTGAATGAAACGCTCGATTGTTCGATGATCACGCTTCAGAAGCTTTGCAATTTTGAGACTGCTGCATCCCTCTGCAAGATATCTCACTATTTTTGACTTTTCTGAGCCTGTCAAGTCCTTCTTTTGACCCATTTTGCCAAAGGAAAGGACGTTGCCTAATAATTATGCACACCTGATATAGGGTGTTGATGTCATTAGACCACACCCCTTCTCATTACAGAGATGCACATCACCTAATATGCTTAATTGGTAGTAGGCTTTCGAGCCTATACAGCTTGGAATAAGACAACATGCATGAAGAGGATGATGTGGACAAAATACTCATTTGCCTAATAATTCTGCACTCCCTGTACAATGCAATGCACCAAGTGTGGACACATCCTCCAAGTGGACTCAACGCAACTGTTCCAGGCTGTGTTGACCTGACATGTAGTACACATTAGGGTTGGGCGAATAGACAACAGGCTCAGCCTATGAGTAAGTTTGTTAATAATGATGCAGCGAATAGAAGCAGTCTTAGCAGTTTTAACAACACCCTCTTTCATCTGTGAACAAATGCACCTCCTCAGTGTGTGCCCAAATGCAGCGATTCATTTACTCAAACTCATGACAGAAAGAAAGAAAGAAAGCCAGTAGCTTATGTTCAGGAAAAGACATTTGGATGCTCATGCAAGTTAGTCATGTTTGAGTCTTTTGCTCGCACTTCTACGTCTGCACAAGCGGCACACTGCTTTGGTTACATCCTTAGGTTTACCTTTTTCATCCGGTTTAAAGCCAAAGAAATCCCAAATTGGCGACTTTATATTTTTTTGGCAACTAGTTCATCCATGTTCGGACTTCTGTGTTGTAAACGCGCAAATCAATCCGTGCATGATTACATTGCTCCGCCCATCAAAAAGTCTGCACATGTGCAAATATATCGCCATCATCGGTTATTGTACTGATGATTGTTGGTTGGAAAATGTTTACAAATCGCCCAACCTTAGTACACATCAGGTTAAGTGGAAAGTTACGGCATAGAGTTAAAGATTACATCATAACTTAAGACAGCTTTCCCAAAGAACTCTAAATCATGCTTAAAGCTGGAAATTCTACCTTCTTTCAAAGTTCACAGATTTGCATGTACTTCCTATGTACTGCCCTCTAGTATTACACAGCATGCAATAAATACTTTTGCTATCAATATGTACATATGTATCTTGGTAAATGTGGATCTGATTTTAGCTTAGCCACATTCTTGCTTTAGCATTATAAATTCTACTTCCTGTGTCTAATTCCGTAGGGAGCTCCTAATCATCTTACCCACAAGACATCCAAGAGTAAGTATATATTCTTCTGTGTAAATAAATGAGCTAAGATCACATGAGGAGACAAATTCGGAAAGCATCCACTTTTGTGCCAGTCCTAATCAAATGTTGTTTGTATCTGTGTGTTTGCATTTGGGTTAGTGGCAGTTTAATGTGAAGGACCACCAGAAAAGTTTGTTTCCTGGAACAGCAGTGGAAGCTTTTTTTTCTTCATTTTCTCCATGGCGCATTCTTAATGTGTCTTGTTTGTCATTTATGAGTCTCAGAACATAAGGATGTGGGTCTTCAAAGTAATTTGTGTATTGCCCCAGTATGTGGTCCAGCTCTTGCACAAAATGGTATTGGACAAACCACAAAATGTAGGCTTGATGAACGTTCATTTGGAGCAAATAAATTTTCTTCCCACACCACTTTGATTTTGTCTATTAAATATATTTGATGCAGTAATTACTAATAACATGTTTAAAAATCTTCAAATGAAAATTTCACAACTCTCTGCAAGTTATAGGGAGCTGTGATGTCTCCTTCCTATTGTATTGTGTTTACAGCCAAAGCATAACTTCCAGCGTGCAGACCTAGACGGCTTCAAGTGATTCCATCCCAGCAGAGGTATTGAGTGACGGGGCGGCAGAGGTTAATCTGGAACATACTTGTGACTCTGTGGGGTTGTACTATCCTGCTTTTCTGACATTGTATTCTGATTTACGGTCCGTCATCTTGCTGCTGTTCACTCTATCACTTCACTGAATTACAGGATTAGGAGGAAGTGATGTCAGCTGCATAGGGGTACATGTGCTTTAACCTGTAACCTCTGTCAAATTATAATAGACAAATGGTACAATCAACACAACCAGTGGAAATGCATTCAGGCAGCGAGGATCTTATCTTTATCTATAGATAGTGCAAAATTCAAAGGTCACAAAGGTACACACTAGTCATTCTTTGGCTACTGTAGCTTAACTGCTTAAATTTGGAGGTGTGGAAGCTTGCATTTGGAGGCTGGGTGGGTTTTGGTAGCGTAACAAGTGGTTGAAGTCAAATTTTTTGATGTACTTTTACTTTGCTTTGTTGGGGTTTCCTCTGTATTCTTATAGGGGTTTTTACCCTACAAGTGTTTTGACACAACTGTTGTTGTAATTTGGCACTATATGACTAAAGATAAAATTAACCTAATTTAATTAATCCACAATAAGATAGATTAGTAGAAGCCAAAAAACTGTTTGGTTCAGTGTCATTTTTCTCTCACTTCCAAATAGATCGGACACCAACTATTTCAAATTATTCAGCTTTGTTTGATTAATTTCACTACCCTCGTGTTGAAAGTGGAAGAAGGAAACAACAAAAAGACTGCATGATACAAGACTTTCTAAAACAAAAGTTTTGTATCTGGCTGATGTTCAAAGTAAAGCTGCTGTTCTGCTCATAGCAGCATACCCAAAATGACCCACTTTTGCAGGTGTTTGCAGTGTGATGAAGTGACCTCAAAGTTAAAGTTGTTTTTAGTGTTCACACAAGTTTTACTCCCAGCTGTATGATCACACGGTGCTTTGGAAACCCTTTGAAAGGGTTTCATTGCATCCTTCTGTCTCTCTGGCTCAATATGTAAATCTGTACACCCAGTTAGAAAACTATAGGGGAAGTTTGGCAGGAGAGAGTATATGCAGAAACATGCATGTTAGCGTGAGCATTTCGATACATTACATCAGTGCGAACAAGTGAACTTTGCATACACTGCCCTGATCCTCATGCTCCTTTTTTCTCCAGCACCCTCTGTGGACTGCAACTGGGACGGTAAACTCTGGGTGACCTGTCTTTGCATGTCATTCTTCAAAAGCAGTTACAGTGGGGCAAATTTCTCTTTGACCAGGCACGCAGGTCACACATTAAAATATACCAACTGCACATTGCTATGCACAAACAAAGCGCTGAGTTCTTCCTGCTGCTCATCCTGACACCCCACCTGCATTATCTGCACACACATACACACACCACCTCCACCAAACACCTCTACCATTGCTCCGTTCTAAAGATAGCCCCTCCCGGAGCATAGTCAAAATTTGCCTTTCACACGGGCAGCTGGCCAAAGCAAATAAACCAGCCACATGCCAGCTAACGAGGGCATGAACAGGGTCAGGGGGGGCCTTGCTGGGAGGTTCCAGGAGTGACAGAGGGAGGGACATGGTCACGCAAAGAAAACAAGCTCAGCAAGAGCCAGCCAGCCTTCTCACGCAGGGGCCCAGACATGTGTCTTGTCATGCAACAGCCACCCCATCAACCCAAATTAGGGCTGACGGAAGTAATAAAGCGAAGGAGCAGAGAAGGAGAATGAGAGGAGCGAAGCAATCCCCTCCTTGTCCTCAGAGTGTATAAAAGTGAGAGGGAGGATATATTGCTCACCTTTTAGAAAAGTCTTACAAAACAACTCTGGTAGCCTCACTACACCCCACAGTGGAAAGGCTGTCTGCAGTCAGCCACACACACATGTCCTCAGTTAACCTTCCATGAAAGACATATTGAGAAATATGGCAGCATCTCTTCCCATTGATTTTACCAAAAGTTACTGCGGAAAGGAAGAATTTTAGCAGCTCTGATTCTAATATTCAGGTTTGCCCAAACACAAAAAAATACTAAAAGCTGTCTTTCTATGTTGTCAGATAAAGGTTCAAGTTTAAAACGCTGTTAAATACAGCCTGCCCTACACAGAATTGCAGGTAGTCAAAGACCGTGATACTCATATTTGGCAGGAACAAGAAATCCACAATTTCCATGTATTTATATTAAATGATCGAGCTAATGGCTTTGGTAATAAAATAATCACATCCGTGTCCCAGATTATAGATAGTGCAGAACAAGATTAGAAACATTAAGGGAAAAAAAGAAAGGAGCAGCCTCTGTCTTAGAGGTTCGATGGTCAGAGGAAGAATATGTCAGCTATTGGTGGTCTGTGCCAGATGTGAGGTATAGGGTGCCTCTTGGCCTCCGAGTAAGCATATGGAATATATCGTCCATAAGGGACTACTTTGACACTGTTCTCTCTTGAGCTCATTAGTTTGTGAGGCAACCTTAGCTTTTTTCCCCCCTGCAGAAACTGCGTGATTGAGAAACGTGCCACTGTTTGTGTCTAAGTCAGCCACCATGGGAAGCCTGGTAGAGCTCGTGTCTCAAATTACACCATTCATAAAGTCATGTGAGGAGTGCTACTTAAAGAAAGAAAACGTATCTTGCGTGTAGCCAAGAGCTAAAGGAACTGCATTGCTCAAGAATAATGTGACATGTGATATCCTCACATCTGACTCAAGCATTGTTTCTCACTGAGCTCTACATAATAATGAATTGACAAAGCATGTCGAATGGGAGGAAAAGACATATCATCCAACATAAAACACGAGGTCAGTGTCGCTGTGCATGGCTGCAAAAGCTTCTCACAACAACAGTTTTAAAAGGCTAAAAAACACTCTAAGCTTGACTACTCCAATAAAAAAAGAGTAAAATGATAAATTGGCTTTTATTTTTTTTTACCTGTAGACCAAATATGAGAATAAACCAACAGTGCTTCTATTCATCTGGTGCAAAAATCAGCATTACTCTATCAAACCCAACGATGGACACCATTTAAACACTCTCTCTGAACGATATCACTGCTAATGGTCATTACCCTGCTGACAGCTATGTGTTTACATTCCCCCACAAATGACTGCAGCACTGAAAAGATCATGCCCTATATAGACAAAATCCATTTGATCTTGTCTCAATCCTAAATACCACCAAGATAAAAGCAGTGCATATATATATATATATATATATATATATATATATATATATATATATATATATATATGCGCAGAACGGAATTATAAAATTCAAAATGTGCTTGATCATGACAGCAGATCTTGCTACACAAACACATAGGTGAATCTGGTAAATGTTCCTTATGCAAACAGATTGCAAAAACAGTGAACATGCATGTCTGTGCAGCTTGTTTCAGTCAAACAGCTGAGCAGGTCAGCAGTTCCAGCGTGCTGCAGTCTTGACAGAGAGGACGATTGCAGCTGGGACTGCCGAACGTGCCAGAATGAGCTAAATCCGAGAAGCTGTGAGGTGATTTACATGAAACTATGCTACAGGATCCACCTGTTAGCAGCACTGCATTTAGTAAGTAAATGGAGCTGCTGGCTCACTCTTCGAGTATCTCAAATTTGCATGAATTCCAAAATATTATCAGACTAAGAGGTATAAAAATGTCTGTGCTGGGTCATTGAGACTGAAGCTGCGATGTCAGCTTTAATTCTGGGTTATTTTTCTCAAGTAGAGAAAAGGCAGAGAAGTCAAGAGAGAGAAGTAACAACATTAACGACATCACACAGAAAAGTCAGAACACATTAAATATCTGGGATTAATTTGCTACGTGTAAATTAGAGGATGTTGTCAGAACAGAGGGTTTAAACTGCTGATAAATGTCATTCATTCATCTGGTAACCGCACTATTATTTTCTCTGAAGCATAAAGACATTCTCTGACACAGACTAGAGCTAAGCCCCTAGAAATGAAACGCAGCCATGAGCCATCTGTCACCCAATATGACGACTCTCCTTTCTGAGGGACACCACAGGGTAAGAGCCAGCTGAAGTTTTATCATCTCCAATTATCACAGTTTTGCTTTTGATCAGTTTGCACTAAGAGCTGTAATCACTCTGTCTGTGCTCATCAACACTATTATAAACAATTCAGCCTCACAAGTTCCCTATTTTCCCTATTCTTTTCAGTAAGTGGGCAAAAAAAATCCCAAACTATTGTCCCTGACCTCTTATCATTGAGTTGCTAATAATTTAAAGATACGCATTAAAAGTCAAAACGACTTTCCTTACTAAACCCATCCCAACCAGTATTCAAAAATATGAAAAAATACCCAAAAAAGAAGCTTTTTAAGGCTTCATACAAAACGTTAATACACCATGCACCCCAACAGTGAAGAGAGAGAGGTTTTCACAGGTAAGTGACCAAAGTGGAACATAATTAAAATTAAGTCAAGTAAAGTCATAGTAAAGTTTCTCCATGGTAATTGCGTCACAGTTTACAGCTCCAGAAACACAAAGCAATGGCATGCAAGTGGGCATGTGGTACATAAAGCACAAAAGCCCATCCACACAAACCTATTTTGTTCTACCAGAGCTGCGTTTGTTCCCACTTCAGCACAATAAAAAGACTTGATTTGCTTCTAATATATATCTGATTTCATTGCAAAGATTAGTTTCATAGTTACATTCTCACTCTCCTAATGCTAAACAATTGGAGTATAAGCAAAATTTGACAGAGAGTAAGTTGCATGTGCACCAGCGTCACTACAGCCGGGCTCTTCTGGGTCTAAAACAGTTGATGAATAATAACCTCAGAGGAATCTGTCCCACTGCTGCAGTAATACCGACCGGCTCATCAGCAGAACTGGAGCACTGAAGGGGGTAACCTGACCGCTTGCTGACCCGGCTCCATTTTCAGGATACTAAAATGAACCGAGCTACTCAGGCGGAACATATGAGGTGCAAAAAAGAGGGAATCACGGAACATTATCCGCCCAATTACACAATGAGAAGAGCAACTCACTGGTAAGATCCATACTGCACATAATGTTCAGTGAGCCTGTGGATGAGCCATTGGCTGCCTCAGCCGCAATCTGACCAGTTCAACCTCCCCACCTGCAGTGATCCCAGCCTGGGACAGGCTGTCTCAAAGAGAGCCAGAGACAAAGCAGCTCATAAATATGTGAGCCAGTAAAAAGAATAGAGAAAAAACCCAGGAACATTCTGTTTCATATCCTAAGAGAAAAAAGTTACTTTTTTTATTAAACTGCAAAACAGAGCAGAGATTATTTCAAAAGACAAAATGCTGTCATGGTGAAATGTTTTGGCATCTAACGGTGAAAGAAGAGAACATGCCAATAATTTTCATAAGAACCTCTCTAGACAAACAACAATAAGTACTTTGTACAGAGAATATACAGTATAACATAGATACAATATACACTGGGTTTTGTTAGTAAAATGCTGTAATAATCCAGTTGGTAAAAGTTGCATGATCATTACTGAAGTTCAAACAATTCTGAATGAGGAATGTCAGCTAGAACAATGTGAAAGGAGAGTGAAGCTAACCAAAACTCTGGAAAATCAATTGGAGTTCTTTGTCTTTAGGAGACTGTAAAAGATCTGGAAAAATAAACCCAGTAGCTTCCAAATATGTTGGCTTGGATTTTCAACCTGGGAAAACATAATCACACCTACACGAGCTGAAGCTTGAGGTCTCAGTCTGTCTCCTGCTACTTTTAACCCATCAGCCAATTTGTCCAAACCTCTGGTAAGTTCTATATACGTCCGAGGAATGCCAAAATCTGTCCGTCTTTGTTAAGAACATCTTCTTTTGTTTTCCGCCTAATTACGAAATAAAAAAGGAAAACATACTTCTGATTCTTTTTTTTAAAATAAATATTTACTCTGCCAAATTAACTTCAGCAGGATTCTCCTCACATCCCTGAGCCATCTTTAGAAAACAATCAGCAGGTGTTGTCTTGTAGTTTTCAAGCGTTTCAAGGAATTTCTCCATGTGCAAGTAATTTATTTTTCAAGGTGGATTTCTGCTCAGACTGTCTTTGGAAGGACCCCAAAGATGATATTTTAAAGCCTTCCATGTGCTGCAGAGTCAGTAAAAAGAACAAAAATGTGAAAAAAATTAAATAAAATTCTGGCAAGTAATGATTGTCATTCAATGAGCAGTATTTCACTGAAGCTGTGGTAAAGGCAGTTCTGTTATGTGTTATACTAATGCTTTGGGTATTATCCCAGCACTTAAAACATGATAAATAATCTTAAGTGTATATAAAATCTTAGATTTTATATTAAAAATATATAAAATATAAAGGGGAGAAGGGGAGGGGGTGTTTCACTGGTACAGTCCCAGTGAATAAAATGTCAGATTTTTGTATTAATAGTAATGCCGCCCATCTTCTTCATCTTTTATTCATGTTGAGATTAATTTTAATGTTTCCTGGATGACAGATAAAACCCGGTTATCTTATCTTATGATTAAAGTCATTTTTTAAAATACATGGAAATCCTTCATTTTAGATTTAAATTTAAATCCTGTGATAAATACCATAACTATAAAGTCAGCACATAGCCTAAGGCAGCGTCCTAAACACCCTTGCCGTGAGTCGTTTGGTACCGGGCCGAGACAGTTGAGGCTCGGGTGTGAAAATTATTTTTCGGGGTTTTTTATCGTTTTTATCATTAACTCGGTTCCCGTTGGTCTTTTCCTGTGTGTTATCAATAAATCTTCTTTTTTGGTACTGGTTTTGTTTTGTTATATTAATCCGCGACACCGTAAAAGGCCGGTCCGTGAAAATATTGTCGGACACAAAACCGGTCCGTGGCGCAAAAAAGGTTGGGGACCGCTGGCCTAAGGGATGGGATCTTAGTATAAAATTAAATTGTAGTTGAGCAAGATTTTGCAAAAGTTTTCTTGAGCTTAACAATTATGTCTCCCTTAATTTTCACTGTACAAAGCTAAACTGATGACTGAGACAAAGGTGCAAAAGACAGTACCACAGCTTCCGACTGGCAATTATTTTAAGCTGTATAGGCCAAATTGGACTAATATCCCTACCTTGCCACATTCCAATTTTCTTGTTCCATTTAATCTTTCTGTAGTCTATACTATTCGAAAAAAATTATTTCTGGACAGTGGCATGCCCCTTTCTTTAAGACTTGCATAACAAACTGTCTGCTGGCTATCTACGCCGAGTCGGGGTCATCTGGAAGCCATTTCTACCGGTGCTTTCTCCCTCGTCTCATTTTAATCTCCCAGCGCAGCCTCGCATCACCCTCCCCTCCTCTCCCCGCTCCCCGGGGAAGCCGTAGTTCAGTGAACTAGCTCCGCGCATGCCAGGTCGGCATGGCACGCAAGCTCATCCCCGCTCCGCTCTCCTAGCACGCAAAAACTCAACAGGATTAGAAACAAAAATCCTTATACTGTACATAATACATGGCTCCTGTCGGTGGGTGCCACATTAGGAGAAAATCTATCACGCAGCCTGCTCACAGTTAAGAGAGGAGATTTATAGAACAAAAAATAGAAGTAAGGTGAATTACAACATGCCCGTTATCCTAATAAGTTATTTTATTAATAATAGATCAACTCTGGGACTTTTGGCAACACGCTAGAAAACTTTCTTGAACTTTCCTTTGACGCATTATTTTCCTTTTTCTTGTATTAAATTTTTAGGGGGGGGGGGGGGGGGGGGGTGGAGTCGAAAATGCTTATTGGTGTAGTTTAGAGCTGAATTCTTCATTAGAATTAAATACACTGGCATACTTGGATGTGACTTTCAGGCTCACGTGCACACTTATGCACGTGTATAGATGGTATTACATTAAAAAAAAAAAAGCATCAGCAAAGGGAACTAATACAGATACTAGAACTACAGATAGTTATGAATTAATAGATTAAGCGTTTGCATAAAATTCAGTTTTTGACCAAAATTCTTTTATTCAGGCAGCTCATCAAAATGTTTTAATGTAAATGCAAATGACTTTAAAGAAAAGTGTGAAGACGTCTGAGGTATACTCACCAAATACGAAGATCCTACGCAGATCAGTCAAAGGAAAGCACTCATCAAACCTTTGACCTTTTAATGGTACTTATATTTACACAGATTTCTCTTAAAATAATGGTTAACTAAATTTTCAATTAAACACATGCATATGTTACATATTTGTATTTGTGAAACTGACTTACAGCATAGTTACTATCACATTTTTGTAAGAAGTGAGTGACTTTCTCTTGTGAGAGAAGTAACGTTTCCAGCACATAGCCACAGCCCCTGTGAACTGCCTGCCATTTGAACAGGTCAAAATTTTAGTATAACAGCTTTCCAAATGTTTTTGTTATGTGTCTTTTACAAGCCCACAAAATAAAAGGAAGGTTAAATCCATGCACCAAACCACGATGACTTTCTTAATCACTGCAGCTCAGTGTGTACATGGCATATTATAGTAGCTACATCAATGTGTTAGTATGCACTTTTACAGTGGCTATGGCTTTGTGCTGGTAATGTAACTGGTCACACACTTCTAACAGAGCAGCCAAACCAACAGTAAAGATTTGCAACAAAAAAACATGTGAACTAAATCTTACTACTCCGCTTACTACAGACAGTGATACACAGAAAAATAAAACATTAAATCAAACTTAGCTCACACTATACTTCATTACTGCTGATTTTGTTGTCTTATCATTTGCAGACAGTTAATGTTAGCTAACTGAAGCCTTACATTTGCCTTACATAACCAGCTGGACAACCATCCTATATAAACTTTCCAGAGGGAAAAAATAGCATCCCTCCAGCATCCCTTCCCAGGGGGCGGGGCTTCTGGTGACAACACCTTTGTTTCATTCATTGTTTCAGAAATGTGAAAAGTAAAAAAGACAATTATTTTTTACATAAGAAACATAAATTAGTAATGTACAATATATATGAAGTGAAAGTGCAAATCAGTGTGGTGGGTGGGATAGATTAGGGAGCAAGTGAACATTTTGTTCTCAAAGAAGCAGGAAGTGTTAGAAGCAGAAGAAATGGGTAAGTGTGAGGATCTGAGCGAGTTTGGCAAGGACCAAACTGAGATGGCTAGACGAGCATCTATCAAAAGGATCCAAGGAAGGGATTGTTGTGAACCAGAGACACATAGGGAGTGAAGGCTGGTCTAATCAAACTGACCAGCTACTGTAGCTCAGAAAAAGTTAATGGAAAAGTTGATGCTGGTCCCAACAGAACATTTTTAGAATACACATTGCATCGCAATTTATTTTCTTATGGGGCTGCATAGGCAAAGGCTAGTCAGGGTGCCCATGCCCTGTCCACTGCCAAAGGTGCCAACAATGTGCATGTGACCATCAGAACTGAACCATGGGGTAATGGAAGCAGGTGACCTGGTCGGATGATTCTCCTTTTCTTTCACATCATGTGGATGTCCGGATGGACGTGCATCGCTTACCTGTGGAACACCTGGCACCAGGATGTACTATAGGAAGAAGGCCAGCCAGTGGTGGCAGTGTGATGCTTTGTTGCTAAGCATTATTGCAGACCATGAACACTCTTTGATGGAAATGATATTTCCTGATGGCTGTGGCCTCTTTCGGCGGGATAATGCACCCCGCCACAAAACAAAACGGGTTCAGGAAAGGTTTGAAGGGCACAACAAGTTTGAGGTGTTGATTTGACCACCAAATCCCCAGATCTCAATACAATTGAGCATCTGTGGGATGTGGTGTAAAAACAAATCCAATCCACAGTGGCTCCACCTTGCACATTACAGGATTTAAAGGATCTTTTGCAAACATCTTGGTGCCAGATACCACAGCACACCTTCAGGGGTCTAGTGGAGTCCATGCCTCAGTGAGTCAGGACTGGCAGCAAAAGAGGGACCAACATAATGTTAGGCAGGTGGTCATAATATTATGCCTGACTGGTATACATGAACAAGAATTGGGTAGCACTGAGAATCAATAAATACACACTACCCAGTGGAGATATGTGACAACACAATAAGCCATTAAACAGTCTTTACCCCGTCAGCTGTCTGGAACAGAGTTCAAATAATGATATTTTTTACCCATGCGAGAATACCACAGGTAATTGTCTCCTGCTCCCTAGACACTCTGAACAAACAGCACCTTCATCTGATCCAAACAGTCTTTCCAGAAGAGAAAATGAGTCTGAAACAGGCTATCTCTGTTTGTCTGGTATGGACAAAAAAGGGGTGCTTGTCATTCGTCAGGTCTTTTCACTAAGACAGCAATTGGGTCAGACAGTGACAATTTTTCCCAGTGTCTCTTTCCTCATATTGTGGTCTGGCAGCAGAAAACACTGTCATTTCAAACTTCACCATCCCAACTAGCAACGTCCGGTGGTTACCTCGCGGCTCCCGGAGATGGAGCTAGCCCAGAAGATGTTTTTGTTGGTTTGTTTGCTGATTTGTCTTGGTTGCTTCTAACCACTTTTTTTTTTAGTCTTGGCTCACTTTTGTTCTCTCAAGTGCTGTATTCACTCTCCCCTTCCCTTTTCCTAAGTTCCACCAGCTCCCCAACTGCCTGTTGGACCGCTGACTTTCCTCTCCTCCCTGCCTCACCACCTCACCAAGCCCCCTACCCCCTTCCCTCTTCCTTCCTCCCTGTCGGTGCTGTGCGTGACAGTAGCTCACTGAGAAGTGGAAATGAGACTAGTAAACAATGATTAGCTCCAGAGACGAGGCAGCCTGGCCTACCATTGGTCCTGTCTCCACACAGAAAGCACCCACCCGCCAGCACATGACATGCAGCGGCACATAGACCCCATCCCTGCCTCCACCCCAAACCTCCCTCCGACTAATCCACCCCCTCAGCCAGAGTCAACACAGGGTCAGGGCCAACCTTTCACAGCCAGGTTACAAGGAGCAATCACAAGCAAACACGGCAACCACACGCAAAATGCACACATGACACCCCTCTCCCGCAGACCCAGTCATCTGCACCTCCCGTACACATGCACGCAAACTAGACCCCCCTCCACCATCCTGCCACCCAAGCACCCCCTCCCCTTCGTCAGCCACAAACCTGGCTCTAATTAGCATTATGGGGATGCGAGTGGCCACATATGAGGACCAGGCTCAGGGAGGTGGAGGAGGAGGAGGAGGTAGGGGTGTCGGTGGTGTTGGTGGAGGTGAGGGGGGATTCCGCCCTTATAGGAACAGAGAAGAAACAGTCATCCCCCAATGCAGGCAGTATTTTGAAGACATTGCAATGTCTCTGGTTAACCAAGAAATCATTCTAGAGGATTTGGTGCTCAGCCACACCACATTTCTCAAGACAAACAGCTCTCAGGCAGAGCTCCAAAAACGCTCGACATCTGCAAAAGGCTCTCAAAGGTCCATTATCATGAAAGAACGACGCATGAAACACTTCACTGACTTTTATTGTTACCTTTGTGTTTGCACTCATAATTTAAATATGCTGTGCACATAAGAACTTCTGTTTTTATGTGTTTATGTAATCAGAGTGTTATGCACTACAGTCTGTGGAGATATGGTTAGTATGGAAATGGGTGACAATAAAAATAATGTGTATGGGTCAGAGCAGTGACTGGTTTACTTTGTAGGTGCTGTCACATAATCTGTGAGATAAACTTTGTGGTGAAATGAACTTTTTAAAAAATGTTTTTAATAATAATAATAATAATAAATTTGACCAATAAGAAATGTTTCTTGTATGATCTATCTGTAGAGTAACATATTATCTTTTCCCTCTTAAAAAATATTTTCAGCATCTGCTGTCATTCTCTACCACCCACACTCCTCTGCTCCTGTCCTGTTGATAAAGACAGAGTGCGCCTGTGGGGTAGCAAAGTTTCTGTCCCTCTCACTTAGTGACTTACTTTGGAAATGTTTTAGTACCTTTAATGAGGGTCATTACCTCCTGCAAAAATAAACTTAACAGCTGGTGGGAAAACAAGAAACACTTTTTTTTTATCTTCCACACAGCTTGAGGAAAATGTTTTGCTTTGGGAAATAACCACATGATGCTATAATAAAATAATTAACGGGAATATGATTGTCCAATAATGCAACTCGATCTAAAGAGAAAACCCACGGGAAAGTGCGGAGCTTCTCTTTCCTACTTAAAAGGGAGAGAAGAGAATAAAGGTGGACTGCGACAATGAAGTAGCCTCGCATTTGCTTTTGCAATCACTGGGGGGGGGGGGGGCACCTGAAGTTTCCTGTGCTATGATGTAACCCGCTGTCTCATGCAGAAGCGCAGTTTGTGTGTTGGAGAAAACAAGCTGTTGTAGGAAACCCAAGTATGAATATTTCATGGCGTTGTCCACGCTGAATTATTGTGCAAGATTGTTGTGTAAAGATTCAGTCTAACTAATCTACCTCTTTGCGGTGCTAAGACGAATAATGGAAGAAATAAGAAACCTTGTAATGTTTTATCTAATATCCTGTGTGATATTTCTTTCTTTCTCACTAATTAACACAATGCAAATGACATATATGATGAGTATTTTAATGCAAGTTTTTATAATGTTAAGAGTCACTGTAAAAAAAACAGACACACATTTCTGCAATAAAGCTGTATAAAGACTTGAAAAAAAAGAAGCTGTGAAAGATGCGCTTCAGAGTGGTGCACAACGTTTCTTTGTTATACAAAAAACTCAAAGGACTTCCCGGAAAAAAGAATAAACTATTAAAGTCACAACATTGGTTCTTACAGTTAGGCTGAGCCTTACATTAAATACAAGTTAGTGCACAGAGATTACATCAGGTTGAACTCAGCAGCTGCAACTTTCCCAAAAAGCTGCGCTTGTTTCTCGCAAATTCTCAAGCATGAAAATAGATACACGTGAAAGTATGAAAATCATTTTCCCCCGAATATATTTTTGCATAATTCGTAAACCGAATGCAAACACCTTTTTAAAAGCCAAATTTTCCCCGCTGAGCCTTAAAAAAAGAAATAATGTAAAAAAAAAAAGAAGAAAAGAAAGAAAGAAAGAAAAAAGCGCACACACACAAAAGACGCACTTCAAAATGTGCAAACTATGCAAGTTCTCCCACTAACTAGGTTAATCGGTCACCAGTTGCTACGTCTTTTTTCCCCCTCTCCTCCGTAGGCGGTCGTTCACGATGCTCGCTCACGGTGTCCCTCGACTCTCTCAAGTGCGCGCCTCCAACAGTGACCGGCAAGCGGAGAGAAAATATAGCGGGGTCTGCGGGGCTACCACAATGGGAGGAGTATGAAAGTTATCCCGAGCCCTGCCCACCAACTGCAAAACATATAAGACACTGGAGTGAAGCAAAAAATCAGGCACTTAAGCCTGATCTTGATGAAAAGACTCTGAGGGAGAAAAAAAACTTTGTTCATTATCAAAATAACCTCACTGTCATTTCAGTAACATCTAAAATATTATTTTTTTTAGATGCTATGGATATATAAGTGATTTATATTTTCCCCACATAGTCAGCAGCTCTACTAACTTTGAAACTATTTTTTAAATCATTTTTGAGAAGCAAGTGTGCAGGAAGCTTGTCACAATGGCACTGGACCCTGAGTTTGGTGTGAAGAGCAGCAGCAGCATCATCAGAGAATGGAGCGGACAGGTCCATCCTGCTCTGGTTGCCACCTTTGTTTTCCTCTTCTGTGTGGAAGCCTGCCTCTGGGTCAGGAACCTCAGGCTGAAGAGAAGACTGCCGGGACCTTTCGCCTGGCCCGTGGTCGGCAATGCAATGCAGCTGGGCCAGATGCCTCACATCACCTTCGCCAGGCTGGCCAAAAAATATGGCAACGTGTACCAGATCCGGCTGGGCTGCAGTGATGTTGTGGTTTTGAATGGAGAGAGAGCAATCCGCCAGGCTCTGATACAGCACAGCACCGAGTTTGCAGGAAGACCGAACTTTCTCTCTTTCCAGATGATCTCGGGAGGCAGGAGTTTGACATTTACTAATTACAGCAAACAGTGGAAAGCACACAAGAAAGTTGCACAGTCCAGCCTCAGAGCATTTTCCTCTGCAAACAGTCAGACCAAAAAAGCCTTTGAGCAGCACGTTACAGCCGAGGCCATGGAGCTGGTGCAGGCATTATTGCGTCAGAGCACTGATGGACGGTATTCTGATCTTGTTCATGAATTTACAGTAGCTTCTGCTAACATCATGTGTGCTCTCTGCTTTGGGAGGAGGTATGGACACGATGACCTAGAGTTCAGGACCTTGCTAAAAAGAATGGACAAGTTTGGGGAGACAGTGGGTGCTGGTAGCTTGGTAGATGTCATGCCCTGGCTTCAGTCCTTCCCTAACCCAGTCCGTAGTGTCTATGAAAACTTCAAGAACATCAATGAAGAGTTTTTTGGTTTTGTGAAAGACAAAGTGATGCAACACAGAGAGTCCTTCAATCCTCAGGTGACGAGGGACATGAGCGATGCCATCATCAGTGTGATTGAGCACGGAGAAGACAGCAGGCTGACCAAAGAGTTTGTTGAGGCAACAGTCACAGATCTGATTGGAGCAGGTCAAGACACAGTTTCAACTTTCATGCAGTGGATTGTCCTCCTCCTGGTCAAATACCCAGACATACAAGCCAAACTGCAGGAGCTCATAGACAAAGTAGTCGGCCGAGACAGACTCCCATCGATTGAAGACAGAAGCAGCCTGGCGTACCTGGACGCCTTCATCTATGAGACCATGCGCTTCATCAGCTTCGTCCCCCTCACCATCCCACACTCCACAACCTCAGACGTCACCATCGAAGGGCTCCACATCCCCAAAGACACGGTGGTGTTCGTCAATCAGTGGTCCGTCAACCACGACCCTCTGAAGTGGAAGGACCATCACATGTTCGACCCCTCACGCTTCCTCGACGAAAGCGGGGCCCTCGACAAAGACAAAGCCAACAGCGTGATGATTTTTTCAACAGGAAAAAGACGCTGCATCGGTAACCAGGTCGCAAAGGTAGAGGTATTTATATTTACAGCAGTCCTGCTACACCAGTGCACTTTTGAGAGCAACCCCTCTGAGCCCGTCACTCTCGACTGCTCTTATGGGCTCGCACTGAAGCCCCTTCCATTCCGTGTCAGCACCAAGCTGAGAGGAAAGCTGCTTGGCTTAGTTTCCCCAGCATGAACAGCTTGCCCCCAAATACTGAGACTCCAGCAAATACTTTCCCACCTGTGACATTTAGATGAGAGTAGGCTATCCATATACCTGCACTAAATAGTATGGTTGTATGATTATCATATTTAACAGTGATATTTAATTCATATTGTAACATGTTCTGTATTTGAATTATTGTCAGTGCAGGGCTGAGGACATGATTTTAAAGATGTATCGTTAGCTGCAAAAGGTCAAAAAGCATGCTTGTGGACTCTTGTGATACAGTGTAAAGGTAATAGATGTTTGTTTCACACTATACTTGATCATTTTTGTACATATTTCTGGGCCGTGCGTTTGTCTTATGCCTATTAAGCATGTGAGTGGAAAAATTAGCTAAACCTTTCAAAGTCAGTTTAAACTATTATAACTGTATTGAATGCTTGTGAATGTCATCAAGTCACTAGCTGACTTATTGTTGTAACTTGTAATATGTAAAATAGATGTATTTAACCATTGCCACACAAAGTCACATAAAAATGTTTATATATATATATATATGTATATATAATTTTGTTTTTTCAGGAATTTAAATTTAAGCTGTTTGACTATCTACTGTACTCACAGAAAGAACAAAATAAACAGAGTGTGTTGATCAAAGGAGACAAAAATGGCATGTTTATGAAGCTGGGCAGCCGAGCCGGAGTCTTTCATCAAGAAGCGAACATCCCTTTTTCAAAGGATGAAGAAGTGATGCTGCAGTGGAGAATGAACTTCACAAACTTCATGGACCCAGATTTAACTTTTTACTGTACAAGCACTCCAGCACTACCCATGCCAAATGCATGTCTCCCCAGTACAATGAAACACATGTGCAGCAAATTTGCATAGACATGTTTGTTTACAGTAACTTTTACAAAGCTACATGGATGTCACTGCACTCTCTTAAAGCCACTGTATTCAGGAATCGATGTTGCGATGCCCAAGGGATGTGTTTCTCTATCTGCATCGGGGCAAAGATAAAAATGAAATAAACACGAGTAGGCTGTTAAGGTGTTGTTTTTGTGATAATGTTTCATTCAAGACCTGCAGAGGCTCTATGTAATGCAAAAATAAGCTGTATCTGAAATGAATAAAAGTGAATTTTCAAAGCTCAATCTGTATTTTTATTTAGTCTTGAAAGTTATGCTAAATAACTTATCTTAACACTGCTCACTAATGAAGGTGTATATCTCAGTTTCACAGGATTTTTAGCCCCTGTTAATGATATCAGCAGCATGACGCTTTGTTTTTTTTCCATAAATAGAGCAATATGGAATATTTGAATTGTGGTTGGATATCAATAAAACCCAAACTGATGCTTTTTTTTGGAATCTCCTTGTTGCACAAGCACCCACATAAGCAGATTTACAGCTGTTTGCATTCTGTTTCAGACTATTTTGATGCAACCACAAGCCTAAGAGTGACATTATCTCAGAGAGCTTTGCATAAAGGTCTATTATGCCAACAATAACATTGTCTATATATTTTATAGAGCATAATAAATTGTGCTGGTTCAGTGTTTGGAGTTTGAAACCTCTAGCTTTCATGATGGTATCCCAGAGGCCTTTTCCCTGCATGGTTGTAATTAACAGCTTTGCTGTAAATAGCCAAAACCAAGTCATGTTTAAAATGGTCTCAGAAAGTTGTAGGAAAGTGAAAAGAACAAAGGAAACTGAAAATATCGAACTCCTCGTCTTATATATTACAATACATACCTCCTTGAATAAACTCTCACAACGATAAATTCATTTTCGATATTTTGTGGTCATTCATTTTTGGCCACACATGGTATGTGAAAGTTGTTTATTTTTTAATTATGTGCCATTCTCTTGTACATTTTGGCCGCAAAAACAGTAATTCTGTGCTTTGTGGCAACATTGTCAATTAAGTAGCTGCTCTCCTTTTCCAACATCATCCTACAAGGGACGCTGCTGGAAGCAGTCCTGAGTGGGAATAGGACTAAGGTCAAAATGGGAGGGGAGAGATAATAAAAAACCTGAGCCGCTGAACCCTCCCACCGTAGAGATACATATAAGCGAAGTGTTAAGGCTTGAATCTGCATTCCTCTTAAGTGGTCGTCTGAAGACGCACTGCTACACTGCTAACTACTCAACCTGATCGAGCTACTCTCAATCACCTGAGAGGCAACCCTCTACTTTTTTTCTCCACTCAAATATTTCAATATATTAAAGACCAGAAAAAGAGGAAATTGTTTTCAATTTTGAGTGAAATCTTTATTAGATGCAGTGGATGATAGAACAGCAATGGCTCAAACAGATGCAGAGTTTGGTGTGAAGAGCAGCAGCAGCATCATCAGAGAATGGAGCGGACAGGTACAGCCTGCTCTGGTCGTATCATTTGTTTTCCTCTTCTGTTTGGAAGCCTGTCTCTGGGTCAAGAACCTCAAGCTCAGGAGAAGACTGCCGGGACCGTTCGCATGGCCTGTGGTGGGCAATGCCTTGCAGCTGGGCCAGATGCCTCACATCACCTTCACGAAACTAGCGAAAAAGTATGGTGAAGTGTATCAGATACGACTGGGCTGCAGTGACGTTGTGGTCCTGAATGGAGGCCAGGTTATTCGTCAGGCCCTGATACAGCACAGCACAGAGTTTGCAGGTAGACCCAACTTTGTATCTTTTCAATTCGTTTCCGGGGGGAAAAGCATGACTTTTACAAATTACAGCAAACAGTGGAAGATGCACAGGAAAATTGCTCAATCTACAATCAGAGCTTTCTCATCTGCCAACAGTCAGACCAAGAAAGCCTTTGAGCAGCAGATTGTGGCTGAAGCCACAGAGCTAGTTGAGAGTTTCCTCAAGCTCAGTGCTCAGGGCCAATATTTCAACCCGGCTCAAGAGTTGACAGTTGCTGCTGCTAATGTGATTTGTGCCTTGTGCTTTGGGAAGCGTTACGGACATGATGATATGGAGTTTAGAGCCTTGTTGCACAAGGTGGATAAGTTTGGACAGACAGTAGGGGCTGGCAGCTTGGTTGACGTGATGCCCTGGCTTCAGTCTTTCCCTAATCCAGTCCGCACTGTCTTCAGAAATTTCAAAAGCTTGAATCAGGACTTCTTTGCATTCATCAAGAACAAAGTGGAGAAGCATAGGGAGACCTTTGATCCAGAGGTGACCAGGGACATAAGCGATGCCATCATTGGTGTCCTTAATGAGTCAGAGAAAGGCGAGGAGCTCACTGTAGGCTACACAGAGGCGACTGTGGCAGACTTGATTGGTGCAGGTCTGGATACCGTCTCCACTGCTCTTCACTGGATTGTCCTTCTGTTGGCCAAACACCCTGAAATTCAAACCACACTCCATGAACTCATTGACAACGTGGTGGGGCGAAACCGGCTGCCATCTGTCGAGGACAGACAACACCTCGCTTACCTGGACGCCTTCATATATGAGACCATGCGGTACACCAGCTTTGTTCCTGTCACCATCCCCCACTCCACAACCTCAGACGTCACTGTCAGCGGTCTCACCATCCCCAAGGACACAGTGGTATTCATTAATCAGTGGTCCGTCAATCACGACCCCCTGATGTGGAAAGACCCACACATCTTTGACCCCTCGCGCTTCATTGATGAAAACGGCTCCCTAAACAAAGACTTCACAAACAATGTGATGATCTTCTCAGCAGGGAAGAGAAGATGCATTGGGGACCAGATAGCCAAAGTTGAGATATTTGTGTTCTTTGCGATTCTTCTGCACCAGTGCAGCTTTGAAAAATGCCCAAATGAGGACTTCTCTTTAAACTCTTCCTATGGCTTAACACTGAAGCCTTTAAATTACAAGATCACCGCCAAACTCAGGGGAGAATCACTGAAAGGCCAGTGAAAAGATGTGTGAGAATGGGTTCTGAAAATAAAAGGGAGCATTGCTATGTAAAGTATGCACCCTTAAAGAGGAGTTGTGTCTGCATCAAATAGATTGTGCACCCTTTTAAGATGACAAAGAATATATTTGTGACTAAAGCAAAAGCTATCGGTTCACACAAATGCAAAAATATTTGCAACGGCTGACGTGCTTTTTTAAAGAGAAGTCTGAAATTGGCATTGGGAGCAAAATGCGAACTCAAATGCAGTTTTGCCCTTCAGTTCTGAAAAACTGCGACTTAGACAAGAAGGCCTAAATATGGAACAAGATATAATGACAACTTTGATGTGGGCTCCTCAAAAACCACATACCATAATAAATCTTAAGTACGTATTGGTATTTATATGAGGGTATTTAGTGGGAGTCACGCTGAATTGCAATATAAACTGGTGGTGAAAAAGAAATTTCCCTCTAGACTGTTTTTTTTTCGCTGACATGCCCGTTGTGTGGTCTCATTTGAACAGTTATTCACCCAGAGAACTATTTATCTTTGTATGTACTGAATGATCGAAGTTATTACAAATCCAGAATGCAAGCCATGTGCATTTGTGCGCTCATAAATCACATATAGTGCTGATGTATTCTGATAAGTACTCATGTAATGTATAAAAGCCATTGATTTCATTGTTCCTCATGCTGTTTTCTTCTGTACACACAATATACCACATGTGTGCATACCACGCTACTGTCTGAATAATAAGCCAGACTCTTTTGAATTGCAACATAATGCTGTCATAATCAACATGATCCAGTCTGTGTTCTACAGTGCCTTTAATGTACAATAAACATTTCCTACTGATTTCTGATTCTTTGGGGTGTATCGGAGAGGAGTGCTGGGTATCACAGGGGCCAGAGAGGTCAAAGAGATAATAATAGAAGCTGATGTCTAGGCTCAGTGTTGTGGTGAAAGATTAATATGGGTTACAGGCCCTGCGTGCCTTGTTGTATAAACTTAACATGCAGGCAGTGACTCAGTAAATTTGTACAGGCAACAGTAAGCAGCCACAAGCTGCCCTCATCAATATTTAACCTGGATCGCGCCGTACTTTTGACTAGTGTGCGACTAGTTTTTCTTTCTTCTTCTTCTTCTTCTTTTTTTAAGCAAATAGACTGAGATGCTTTTCATTTATTAGGCTGACATCATAGGTGAAAAAAGACACTTTTGGTTTAGTGGAAGCAAGCCCGATCCCTTCTAAGAAGTCTGTACTTACACTGCATATATAGTGCTCTAACTACACAGGCTCGTTTCTTATTTGCTCGTTTCAAGCCATCTTCAACGATAAAATGCTCCCAACCGAGTTGTGTCATATATAAGTGTCCAATAAAGTATCTGTTTTTGCTGATTATTAGTTATTTCCTATTTTCATCAAATAAACAGCGAGCACTGTTTACTGCCGTTCTTTAGGATCAGACCCACCTGTGTTTATATCAGCACCTGTATGTCACTTGTACTGTCGTGGGATTTAAAGCAGCAACTACGCAAGTTTTGTATCAGTTCCAACACATTCAGCATCCCCTCCTGAATTCCTCCCTCCCTCCAGACTGACTGGCTTATTTTTGGGAAAACCAGAACCGCCCCCATGTTCAACATTTACTCTTGCTGTAAGTATAGTTTGTAAATATTAGTCTAAGTGTGGGTAGCAGCTTATAATTTTCATTCCTTTTTTTTTATCTCCCTTGGGATGTCTCATGGGAGCACTGGCCTCAGTCAATGGTCTCGAGTCTACCTGCAGGAGAAGAAGTGTGGCTGAACTTGTTTCCACTTGGGTTAAAATCAGACGAGGCTGAAGACATTCTGTACTGTTGCAAGCTCTCCTTCTTCTGTTTTTTGCTCTGACACCGCAAGGACCCCAGAGGAAGGAATGGGCTGCCTGACCTCCCCTGTTTCCATCACTGCTTCCCAAAACATCCATGAAATGTGTCCAGCTGAAAGCCTCCCTTTCACCCTGAGTCACCCGCTCCGCGCACACCCCGCAGCCCTCGAACCTGACGAGTTTCACTCCTTGAAGGAAAACAAAAAAAAAAAGAAAACGCGTACAGGCGGATAGTTGTTCAGCTCTGAGGTTATTCACATTCTGCACGTACACAGAGAGCCACAGAGTGACCTCCCACAGCTCAGGGCTCCATCCAAAGACGCCCCTCCACACTGCGAGGGTTTTGACATGCAAAGTGCAGTCACTGTTTGGTAGATGACATGGTGAGGTAGTATTACTTGGAATAGACCATATCCCATTCTCCAGAAGAAAAAAAAATCCGCAGGAACACAGCGGAACATTGTGTTTAAGCATTGACTAGGAAAAGACTCATGTTCTTGTTTAGCCAATCTTTCCTATTCAGCCGCCCTCAACACCAGCGCACTGACCACAGATACACTCTGCATCCAAAAAGTGGCAAACAAGCACTGTGACTGTAATTCTCTGCGTGGTAGTCGGAGCTAACCCAAAGTATTAAAAAATGTGAAGAGAGCATTTATCATTCTGCAGCAAGGGCAAAAAAAAAATCGAATAAAGTAACCAAGCAAATATTTTTCTTTCAATAACAAGAACAAATAAGTCTCTGGGATAAAAAACAAACAAACAACAACTACAAACTATAAATCAAAAGTGACAAAGGTAGCATTTCCAAGGAGTAAAGTAATCAAAGGCATTTCCCACATATTCATATCCTATCACGTGATATAACATCCTGGCTTTTGCATGCACATTTCTTTCCAACTAAACTAAATACTTTGATGTGTCCTACCTCCACCTCCTCTGAAGATGTCCCAGAAACTCACGACCCTGCTCAAACACTGAGCTGTGCTATTTCTATTAACCGTGGTGTATTTGTGACAGATTTACACCAAATTTCCTCCACTCCATGAAAGCGCACAGGCCGCCTGCCACATTAATAATCCTGATTTCTTTCTAAACTGGTGCTCCATCTTTTAAACGACTCTCATTGTGAATCGATTTGTCTCCTGAAAACAAGAAAAGAGCTGCAATTTGCATTTCGAGCCAGTGTCACATCCACCAGAGGATTTTTGTTTGATGTTCAGCGTTTCCTCTCCTTTGAACGCTCTTTGGAATTATGTCATAGGCATAAACACTGAGCAGGACTTATAATTATGGTCTGGTTAACATTATAATCAAGCCGTGCCACCTTAAACTTTGGGATCCTGCTGTAGTCTCTGCATCTTAACACATTGCTGACAGAGTTTAACAGCTAGCGACCCTTCCCTATGTTTTGGGCTACAGCCTCATGCAACCATCATAAAGACATGTCAAGTGACCCCCTTTCTATAAACAATTACCCAACTCATTATTATAGGGTGGAACAGCTAGTTCTTGTTGTTTTCTCTGTGCTGGGATTATGTTTTGGAACAGTGGCGAAGCGAAAGGTCTTTGATATAAAATAACACAATGAGCAGTTCCATTTGGCGCATTTCTTTTCATATAATAAACAATTATTATTTTCAGGAAGTGGAAGAGCGTGAGACACAGCAAAGCATGTGGTTTTTGTTCATGGATGGGAGTTTACATCACGCTCTGACACGGTCACTCACGTTAAGTGGATTTAAGTGGTCAGTTTTGTTACGTGTGGAAACTGAGCGACGCTGCCTTCTAAGGTTTAGGTTTTTATGTTAAATGGCTAAACTGACTGCCAAAAAACCCCTGTGGGTGTGGATGAGAGTGTGGTGGAGAAGTAGTCTGCAGTGTTCCATCATCGAGACATGCTGACCTGGAGGCTGATGTTGCAAAACTTCCTCCAGGTGACGGTGGAAGGTGGTGAGTAATATTAAACAGAACTCTTACATGGCATCGCATCACTGAATGAGAACTATGATGCTGGGTAAACCAGATGAGGAAATTACTCCAAATATGTGGCCTAATGCCTGGGAAATACAGTCCTCATTAGCTCACAAATTTGGAGAGACTTCTGTTGGAAAACCTGATGTGTTTTTTTATCGCTCCCAAACAGAAGCCTGAACAAACTAGCACTCTGCTAGGCTGCTGAAGGAATGCTGAAGAACTTCTGGTTGCTCATGCTCAAGTCTTCAAGTTTTGCTCCTCAATGTAGGCTCCAGAAGTAAGTTTCATACACTCAAGACTAGGATCTGTTTGTTGTCACTGACCTCTTTTTGCTCTTCTGATTGTTGTTTTGTTTAGGTTGATTTTCATAAAAGCTTTCATTTTATATCACATATTTATCACATTACCAGCAAGACCATTCGACTGGGTTTAACCCCACCTTTTGGCCGGGGCCTCTCTGCGTGGACTTTGCATGTTCTTCCGATTTCTGCGAGGATTTTGTTCAGGTCCTCCGGCTTCCTCCCACAGTCCAAAGACATGCAGTTATTGGGGTTAGGTTAAATCGTGATACTAAAATGCCCATAGGTGTAGATGGTTGTCTGTCTGGGTGATACCCCACATCTCGCCCTATGACAGATGGGTTAGGCGACCCTGATAGGAATAAGCGGAAGACAATGGATGGCTTTCCTTGGATGGGCACCACTTTAACTCGAATAAATTAATACTAATAGTAAATATTAAATTTCAAAAATAACAAGAAAACTTACTTGCAGTACCTTCACGGACCACAAAGAGGCTGCAGACCGCACTTTGGAGACCATAGACCATATAGCATCCTAATTATGTGCATCTATATTGATTAATGCATGTTTTGTCTAGATTTGCCTTCATTATATTATAATCTCATGTTTGTGCATGTTATTGTTGGTTTCTCATGATGTTTTAAAAATATATGTTGTGAAAATTGTTCATAGTAAGGTTTAAATAAGAGGAGACCCCATTTTCACCATGCACATTCCTCATCGTCTAAACAGCTGCACCTCTTTACTTTCTATGAATGACAACAGGACGTGGCAAGATTTCACTCAAGCAAAAATAAAAACTCCCTTTTCATTTGCCAAAGCTAGAAAGCATATTAGATCATTATAGTATGTCTCCTGCAAATAGCTCATGACCTCATTTGTCTCCCGATAAAGCCATTCTCCTCAGACCCACTGAGAAAGTTTCTGGTACTTTCCTGTAGGTCCAGCGCCTTCAAGAGGCCATCAATCTTGTGCAGTGTCAGAGATAGCGGTGTCTCCTTCTACAATAACAAACCACTGGAGAACTGTTTTGCAACCCAGACTGGAACTTCTTCAAGAGGCACAAAAAGCTCCCCCTGAGGAGCACGCATATCTGATTTGTTTTTGAAAACGGAGGAAATAAATCAGATTATTGCTTTGTGTATTTTTTCAAGTAACACAAAAGCTTTGGAAACGCTCGGCAGAGAGATATCCCATACACGAGTGGGTGGAAGAACTGAGAGTAAATAAAAAAGGGGTGCACATGAGAGCTTCTCGAAAGTAGTTTAAAAAGACATGACTTTGATTAATTTAGCAGAATAGATGGGATTAGTAGGAATTAATGTAGGAAAAGGAAACTAAAACTAAACACAATCTGTCTCACTCTCTCGCGTGTGGAGTGTATTTTCTCACACCATGGCAACAGGGACGGTGGGATCAGGAAGTAACTGTTGTATATCTGAACTGTGCAAAGCTTCAAGCCCCCCCCCCCATTTCTTTATATTTTGTTAAGAAAATAGGAAATACTTGCAGTTTTTTTAAACATGAGCAAACAAATACAGCACATAAGGCAAGAACAGAGTTTGTGCAGTTTAATGAGCTTGAACGTCAATATTTGGTCAGACCACCTTTATTCTTCAACACAGCCTGAACTCTCTTGGGCAGATTTCTTGTAATTTGCAGCACCTCTGCCCTGACCTTCTGTGTACAAACCGATGATGATTTGAACCAAAAACATGCATCGCTCTCTCACTGATTTTCAGTCCAGTTCTTGTGTAATTTGGCACACCTCAGCCTTTTCTCCCCGTTTCCCCTCCTTAAGAATGGCTTCTTGACAGCCACCCTTCCACTGAGACCCTTTTTTAACAGTAAATGGTCCGCTGAAGAGCCAGATGCGTCTCTCAGGTCCTGTGTCAGGTCTTTGGGGGGTATTTCTTTTCCTGTCTTTTGCACACGATGCTGACATTTGCCAAGTTTTCAGTTTTTTGGGAATCACCTTCTTGTTGCAAAAATACAATTTTTTGCCTGTCAAAATCCTTTTTTTTTTAGATTCAACTAAAGAAAGGGAAACAAATTAGGAGTTTTTGTCACCGTCTGCCTGTAAAATGTACCTAAGGATCTAATTTAAAACTGGTTCTTTGCTCAATTGTCTGTCATGTGTAGACACAACACTGGGTTATTCCTTGAGTTAGGCACCAGAACAGAACCCACATTGACTGCTATTGTTACGGCACTTTGGTGTCTTGATCACTGTTATTCACTTGAACTGTCTTTCTTTTGTTGGCTTAAACTCACTCTGAAGATTTTTTACTATAAAGATTTTTTCTTAAACAGATCTTTATGTTGCTTAATGTTGTCTGTGGGTAAAGAAAAGAGATAAAGCAGCCGGGATGAGGCATATTTTCGCCACATCTTGGCAAAGCACCAGTGCATAGGTGCCAAAAAACTGCAGTTCTTTTAATGGCCACTTAAAGCTCGCATCACAAGTAAGTAAATATTAAAACTCCCAAATTTACAGAAGAAATGAACGTGTTACAGCATGGAACAAAAATGTTTTAGCTCTCTAAACATAATTTCCCCTTTCATTACAACCTTGTAGGGTTTAGATTTTCATAAAGGTTGCCTGTTTAAATTATATTTAACCTTAAAGTTTTAATTAGCAGAGGTATAATAAGCCAGTGGTAGGTTAAATCTCCAGGTCTCCAAATGCTGTCTAATCTACAATCAAAACACTTTCTAGTAACATATATGATACCAATCAGACTCTTGCCTGTGCTCGGAGAGACACAGAGTGTTACTGCAAATGCAGAAGATTTGTAAAAAAGTGACATGTTAGAGTTCAAAGGATTACCCAAATGCAGGGCAAAGTGGCAGGGAGGCAAGGAGTCCAAGAAAACACAGAACTCAGTGAGGTGTACCACAAGACAACCAAAGTAGGGATGAGGAACCTTGGCACTGGAGCTGGCAGCAAACACAGGGCATAAACACAGAAAACCACAAGTGGACGAGCAGAAAAACTGTTCAAACTTGGAAACTACATGGAAATCAAACCAAAGATGGATGGGACAGACAATCAAAATGGAAAGGAAACAAACAAAATCCACCAAACTCTGATGGGGAGAAAAACACTCTCTCTACTTTTAAGATTAGGCTTCAAACTTTCCTTTATGATGTAGCTCAGAGTTATGGCTGGATAAGGTGACCCCATGCCTGGTTCTGCTGAAAACATATGAGAAAACTAAAGTTAGCTGAATTTCTGTTTCCAGAGAGCAAAGGCTGCCCCACTTAAATCTTCACCACAAAGCAAATAAATGAATCACTTAAAATGTCAAAATTTTTCTTTAAGTGAACTTATTATAATATGAAGCATACTTAACCTTTTCTTGAATTCATGACGGACGACGTGATTGTGACAGGCACCCACAATTGCAATAACCGCAGTGAAAAGGGGGAAATTTGATGCGGACACCTACACACCACAGAGAGGCTGTTCACAAGACTTTGGACCCTGGCAAAGAGAGCTTTGGCTCAAAGGTTTTGGACAGAGTGTGAGGCACTGTGCACGAACGTCAAGTTCTTCAACATCAAACTCAGAAATGTACTTAGGACTTACTTTGTCATATTGGAAAGGAAAACGGGGGAAAGAAAAGGCTCCAATCCATTGCCACAAATTCTAAAATCCCTCCATGTTATAGCGTTAAGATTTCCATTTATTTCAGCCCCAACGCAGGAATAAATACAAGTAGGCAGAGACTGCTGGCTGTATGTTGTGTAACACAAAATCAACATCATTAGCCTGTGCCAGCATGTCTCAGCAATCATCTGAATAGAATACAATAGAATAGAATAAGAATAGAATAGCCCTTCATTGTCATTGTACATATACAATGAAGTTGTGGGTGCTCCACACTAACTGTGTAGGAAAAAAATAAAAAATTGGAAAAAGTTGTAAAGTGCTTGGAAGTAGTGCAAAGAAAAGACTTGCTGCATGTAGCAGCAGCTTCTGGTCCAGGTTATTCTTCCTCAGGACACAGAGGAAGTCCCCTCCTTTACCAGGGCGTTGTTGTTGTGGGTTCAGGTGAGATTGGTGGAAATGTGGGTGCCAGAAACCTGGAGGTGGAGACACAATCCAGCTGTTCACCATTTATAATGAGTGAGGGTTGGCTCTGTCTACACCTCCTCAAGTTCAGGATGTTCAGCTTCAGGTTAATTTCTGAGCATCAGTAGGACAAGTTCTCTACCTCTGCTCTGTACGCTGTCTTAACAGTGATGTCAGCAGAATACTTCACAGAGACTTTGGTTAGGTGGGTTGGTCTGAAGTCATAGGTGTGCAGGCTGTACAGTAGGGGTCTGAGAGTGCAGCCCTGCAGGGGGGATGTGATGGAGGTCCAGTTTGGTGGTGAGGATTTCTGGAATTATGGTGTTAAATGCTGAACTGTAGTCCACAAACATCATCCTCATATAGCTCTTCCTGTTCTCCAGATGGCTCAGCTCTCTGTGAAGGGTGATGTTGAGGGCATCCACCGTGGACCGATTTGCCCTGTAAGCAAACTGGCGCGGGTCGAGGGAGGGGGGTGGACAGTAAGCTCTCTATAGCCCCTTTTCCATTAGTACCTACTCAGATCAACTCGGTAAGGTTCGCCACAGTTTTCACGGTTTCCATTAGGTCATCGTACCTGGTACCAGTTCCAAGCAATCCAAACAGGTACTAAGATTTGACATCATCAGACTGCATTGGCTGCAGATTGGCTGGTCAGTAGTGTCACTTGATGAATCATGAGAGCGTCTCGTTCACAAAGATCAAAACCACCATTTTTGAAACCTGGAAATGACAGAAATGGCTACAAAACAACGCCCTGTCTGACAAAATGCGAGCAGCGGGCATATTCCTGCCTCGAAGTCGACCTTTGTTGTTCGTATCACATATTAATTACATCACGGGATGCTTGGACGTGTTGCTATGACGACAGCCACTCACAGTACTGTTTTGTGATGGAAAACCATTCTATCCAAGTTGAGTCGATCCAAGTAGGTACTAATGGAAAAGGGCTATATCCTCCTCCTGTAGGCCTACTTGGCCTGTTTGATGGCCCTCCTCAGGGTGGCCATGGCAGTGCTGAGAACTGTCCCTCAGCCTGATGACTCAGTTCTGATCAGCACCTGTACTTTATTTGTCATCCAAGGTTTTCGTTTAGGAAAAACCCAGATGGTTTTAGTCACTGTCACATTCTCTACACAGCACTTAATGTGGAAAAGAATGGACTCCAGGTCCTACTGTTCGAAGATGGACTAATCTGTCAAACATAAAGGTCCTGTAGCTACAGAATCCAGAGTGAGTGTGTAATATTACATAATGATGCTAAACCTGAGAGAATAGATTAGAATATAATGGAAGAATCAGAAAAAATATTTCTGTAATTATGATTTAAGGTGAATGAGGAAGGAGCAATGAGCCTTGTGCTGTCATCATTTTGGGGCAAGGGTCATCAACCGATAAGGAGGTCAAGATACTGAACCCCGAGTGTCCCCGAGTGTCAGTGTTAGACAAGCGCCTTGTATAAATGTGTGTGTGTGATTAGGTGAGTGAGGCTTGTAGTAAAAAGGTGCTTTGAGTGCTCAGTTTGTGTTAAGAAGTGTTATGTAAGTACCAGTCCATTTACCATGATCTGGGGTTTTATGGTGTCTACATGAGAAAGTCTAACTCGTTGAAATAATATTTTAACCATCCCACTGAAAAAAAATAAAAATAAAAACATGTCACATCGTCCCGTGTCAAACAAGCTACCCAGAATTCATCTCTTTGCTGCTGCTGCTGTTGTGGAGCCCCCCCCCCCTCCATCCCCGGCTTTCATGCCATCCCACTTCAAGCCTGCTTTTTGGCAATGCTTAATGCCAGACCAAAACAATTTAGCAACACGCTATTTGTGTTCATAGGGATTCATTTTCAGTTGTTTTTACATTCCCTTTTTTGTAGTGGGCTTTGATTGCCTGTCAGAGTCTCCCCACTCACTGAAAGAGCAAACGGTTTCCTGGAGCCGACCACTACACTGGAAATACATAGCTCTAATAAGACTTGGAACGCTCTGCGCTTGGAACGTGCAGGCTTGTTAACAGTGTGAGATGTTATATTTCAGTTCCTGTTATCCTAAATGACAATTTCACACAGCCTATGTGCGGTGCCAATTTCGATGGTAATTATTGGCTGAAAAATGTGCACTGCACAATCAACAGAAAGCTTATTTTAAATCAACATTTTGACATTTTTAGGAATGCTACTTGGTCTTAGACAAGCAGTATTTTTTCACTTTTTGGTTTCGCGCCCTTTCATCAGCACCGTGGTGTGGTGTTTAGCACTGTTGCCTAAGATGCCTAAGGTGCTGGGTTCAAATCTAGCAGAGGGCCTTTCTGTGTGGAGTTTGCATGCTTCCTCCTGTGATCCAAAAACACGGGTTAGGTTAATTAGTGATACTAAAATTGCCCATGAGCTATTTCTGTGTGTTGGCCTGACTGATGATCTGTCCAGGGAGGCATCTTGCCCTACAACAGCTGGGATGGGCCCAAGCTCAGCCCAGAATTGGACAATTGGATGAAAACTTCTGCAAATGACAATAAATGATGTAGCTGGCAAATCCATAGGAGTAACTACCTGAAGTTCATATCGGTGCATAGATGTGCGGCATGCCCGGTGCTTTATTCATCACTCAATAGTTTTCCTAGAGCACACAAGCTACCAAGGTGTTGTGCACAGTTTCTGGACGATTGCAGCGGACAATTTTCATCTCCTGCCTATCTGTGTGTCATACCTACATCTTTTCCTTTCTCCCTGAAGCTGCTCTCTTCCTCACTGTCAGTGTTGGTGGGCATTTATTCCTGCAAAAAACTGGAGCTGGAAATTAAGCATAACACTTTAATCAGAGCCAAACAGATTTTGATAATTTCACTGACCGTCTAAAGCCTAGTTCTTAGGGACGCACAACAAGCGTCACCGATATTCAGCTGGATGAGCGTCCAACATTTCCTAGAAGACAGATGTCCACAGGCTGTCACATGTGTGAGTGCTGATGTTTTAACTACGTGAGGTTTTCATCATGCTAGTGTGCAGGACAATGCATCTGCTGGAGGCTTGAGCGCAATTGTCTCTGCGGCCCATATTCAAAGCGTCATACGGGCAGCATGGGTGCAAGAGAGGTCCCGGAAGACTGGCTTAGCTGCAGTGGAGGTCTGAATTATGAAGAGTAAAAGAGAGAGGATGATGGGCGCTTATTGAAATGCTGCGGCTAACACAAAGTTCCGGAGACACCGTTTACTCAGCCTGCCAGCATTAGACAACTTGGCAAGCCGTTCATCTCCGTCTCCAGGGTGAGCAGCCATGTTTGATCTAACAGAGAGGAAAAACCAGAAGAAACACAGGAGCCAACTGCGTCCAGGCTGTTTGTGTAAATGCTGATTTCCAGAGAGATATTAATCTGCCTAGATGTCAGTGTCATGGTTTGGCAGCATTTTAGATTTTTAGCAAAAATGCGATAACATTCTGCATACCAGTGCATCATTACTAAATCACACATGAATAGGTATTTGGGGAAAGCTGTTAAGCTAACTGGCGTGCAAAGTAAAGTAAAGTAAACTGTTGTCAACAAATATGTGTTACACCATTAAACGTTTGGCGAGTGATCTCAGAGCATTATGTAAGACGGCGGCGCCTGTGCCAGACCCCAAAGCAGAGTGCAGAGGAGAGATTCAGGTGCATGCAGCTGAGCACGCAGCTCCCTACTCTGCCTGCCATACTTGGAAATAGTTGGTTGAACTTGCTGAAGTTGATTTCTCCGGGAACAATCCCGAGCCAAGCCTTTTAAAAGTGGCTGGCTGGTAGTAACTGTTTTTGAAATATTTGCAGTTTTTTATGCTGATGGGACAACAAAACGTAAGCAGGTTAAAAGATTAAACTTCTGCATTGTCACAGCAGCTCCTGTTCATTACATAAATCGAGAGCAGAAGGAGTTAATACATATGCAGTGAGGTAACTCTGTTTGAACTTTACTGGCTGTGCGGGCCTGCAGTTCAACTTCAGATACAATAAGAGGTCCATGCAAGTGTGCCCACTGTCTTACTTGGAATTGAAATTTTTATTTCAGTCAACAACAACAGATTCTAATTTTACACAAAAGTACTCAAACAGAAACCGAAAAAGGAATAGGCTGAAGCCTTATGGCTTATACTTATCCTATCCCTCACCCCCATAGAAATAATCAAATCCTTAACCAAGAAAATAAATAGCATTGATAAATAAGTTGTATAACAGTTTATATTATTTATACTTGATAAATATAACTTCAGAAATATCTGATACTGACACTTAAATCTTAAAATGTACAGTACTGTGAAAAAGTATTTGTTCGCTTCTCGTGATTTTTTTTTCAAATGGCAAGGCAATATTAGAAAAAGTTATTGACCCCCTTATAATCATTAATTTACTGCGATTATCCATATTTTTAGAAATCTGACTTCAATTTCTTGAACACAGAATTGTTCGCTTAAACAGAACAAAGTTAAGTAGGCTAAAAGATCTCAAAAAGCAACAAATGATACCACGATCTAAAAAAATATTTATGGACAGCTGAAAAAAAACTCATAGACATTAGTCCGGAAATGGTTGCAAAGCCATTTCTAGGGCTTTGGGATTCCAGCAAACCACAATGAAGAAAACTTGGAACACCTTTCCAGTAGTGGCCAGTTTACTAAAATTACTCCAAGATCGCATCAAAGACTTATCCAGGAGGTCACAAAAGACCCCAGAAGGTCAGAGGGAAAATGAGCAAAAAATATCATCCATGGGAGAATTCCAAGGTGAAAACCAAAAACAGAACGCTAAGCTTCCTCTCGCATTTGCCAAAAAAAAAAACTTCTGGATGACTCTCAAAACTTTGGGGAAAATATTCAGTGGACTAATGAGGCAAAAGGTTTCAGTCCCTTTACATCTGGAATAAAACTAACACAGCATTTAATAAAAAGATGGGAATTGTATGGCAAGGAATCACAAAACACGGGAAACAAAGGTGGCCTAATGTTTGCCAGTCTTAGCGAGAGGACCCAGCCCGCATCTCCACCTGAGACTAACAGTACAAAAGTTAGAGAAACAAAGAAAAATAAGCTTCACCATGACATAAACAGGTTATCTCTGATTAATATTAAAATGTGTTTGATGAGCTGAACTATGTCAGTGTGACAAATATGCAAAAAATAGGAAACACAAGAACTAATAGAGCGCAACTCCCTCCAAAAGGACAAGGGTCATATGAAAACTTTGAGGTTTTATGATGTTTTTCTTACAAAATGCTAAAATTACCCTTTTTTATCACAATGTTTGTGTGTTACTGGGACATCCTAGGTCATTCTTTTGCAAAATGAAACCAATGACAGCTCTCCCCATGCCAAGGTCAAATACTTAGCCAGGTGCTCGTGTTCCCCAAGGCCTAGTTTAATATTGTACATTTTGAAGTTTTACCGACCTGATTCTCACCAAAATTAAATCAGCTTGAGCTGTTACTAGGATACATCATTACACAAAATGTGAATACTTTTGATGCTAGACTGTTAATACTGACAGATGAACAAACAAACATAACTGGCTGCATACGCCTTCCCTTTGAGGAGACAATCAGGCAGGGGATGAATACTTTATCATCCTATGTCTTAATTGGGGATTGGAGAAGAGTTTGATAATAAATATTATTTACTTTAGTGGTAAACGATTGTTAACTAGCAAAGGAGTAGCAAAATATAAGAAAAAGTAGAAAGCTATGGAAATAAAGACCTATAAAATAAAAATCTACAGTAATACATTTTTAGACAGGAATCTGTTTAACCAACTATGAAATGTCTGATCTAAAACTGAATCAAAAGCACTTTCGTCTTGCTGGAAATGCAGTCAGACTTGAGATGAAATCTATAGAGTGCCATTTGATGACTCAGAGGAATGAGGGGTTTGTGGCAGGACTGACAGACGGTGACTCAGATTATTGTGCACGCACACAGGAGGGCACAGTTTTGCCAACCAGTTCCTTTTCTGTGACTAAGAGCGAGATGAGTATCCACCAGCGTTCAGCTCAAACACCCGTCCACCACCATCTGCAGTCAAGCCCCGCTGCAGTAGGCAGAGAAAGGGAGGCAGGAGCCTGGGTGTCTGCTTCAATTCTCCGAACTACAATCACATAATGGAGGAGAATCCATTAAACAAGTCTGGACTTTGGATGACTCCCCAGAAGCACAGGCCCCCTCATCATACTCTACCACCACCCCCCACACATAACCCACATCAACTCTTCCTTTTACTCCTCCCACGCGCACTCCCACCCCCTGCTAGCTGCCAGGAACTAAGATGCATAGCCCTTTGCAGAGAAACGCCTCCAAGGTAGCACTTCTCTAACTGCCAGCAAAAATAAGACATTCTGCTCTCTCCCTCTTGTCTTCTCTTCATCCCACCTCCCCATCCCGTCTCCTCGCCTGGAGCTGCTGCCAACAGCTACACTCTGCTTTGGCCCCTTTTCCCCCAGTGGCTCTAAATGAAACTTGCTCAGAGCAATTTATGGAAGTATGGACGTGCCAGATAGAAAGGTAAAGTCTGCTGCCTCAGATAGGTTTCTATGTACAAACTGGAGCAAACATCTTGTTGCGTTTATTGTTCTTCGGTTGGAAATTGAGGATTATATGGTCTGTAGAGCATCTGGACTTGTCCGTGTTTAAGAGCCAGCCCAGGATTGCACTTTCAAAAGAGAACCAGCCAATATCTGGGGCATAGTTCATTAAAAAAAGAGTAAAGCAAACAAAAATATTTGCATAAAAAGTACTTGGACTCCGAGTCTTATTCTCTTGGCAGATGCTCTTGCTGCAACCCCGGGTGCAAACCGTAACCATAAAACTCAGAAACTCTACAGAAATCCTTACCCTAATCTTAACTCAAGTCTATTTTTAACACTGTTCCAAATCCCCCAAACCCTAAGCCACCTCTTTTTAAAATAACAACAGGATTTTCTAATTCTTTTCAGTATTGGCTCTACTCTTTTTAGGAATCATTACAAGGGTTTCAAAAGAACAAAAACAGCACAAAAGGACCCCCTGATGATCCTCTAAACCTTGGCTCAGGCGATTAGAGGATCATCAGGGGGTCCTTTTGTCCCTCTGTGGGGGGTCACTCCCACTAGGTTTATATCTGGGACTCTCCACCATTTGACCTTAGAACTGAAGAAGCTTCTCGGATGAAACGTCTTCAAGTAACTTAAAGAAGTCCAGACGCTTTTCTTTGCAAGCTCCTTTGACCACGGTAATGTCATTACTGTCCACGGGATTTGCTGTAAGGAAAAAGCTGGATGGCCTGCAATGCTAACGGTTCATCATTTTAGCTTTTAAAACATTATATCATCTAGCCCTAACCTATAATTAGCACAACATCATGTCTTTAAATGTCTGCAAAACTTTTACATGAGGGCTTCTAATAAAAGATCTAAAAGCTCCTACGTATTTGACAGCTTCTATGAAGTCAGGACATAAAGCAAACTGGTGCTTGCTTACAGACGTACGAGTAAATGACATCTGTCTTTGTACTTGTGGTATAGGTCACTAATACTGGGGCAGATGAACCTAAATGTACTGAAGCACAAATGTTCACTGACTATAATGGCCACATCTGCATTTTAGGTCCAGTGCAAACGTGACGACACTTGAGTACAAATGGATGGCTGACTGCATCCTCCTGAGGGGACCAGCTGAGAAAACACTTGTCGCTACACACTCCACAGCACTTGAAAAAAAAGCAATCAATCAATCACAGACATGGATTATCAGGCGATTTCACAGGGAAAAGCATACTTAGCACAACTCAGTCCTATTTAATTCCATCATGTAAATGGATAGCATGGGAAATGCTTTTTGGTGTACATAAAGTACAACAAGCATGAGCTTTTGAAAACTCAGGAGAACATGACGGAAGAAACTTGTGTGCTGGATCTTATACCACTCCAAGTTATTATTTTATGCTCTGCTAACTTTGAACAACAGTGAATAAGTAAATATTAAATACACAAAGCTGCACCTATCAATGCAGTTACAATAACTATGATGACATGTGTACAGTATGTTCAATATGAATTTAGTCATTTGGTGAGTAGAGACTTATCACCTGGCTCCACGGGCCCCCTTCAGCTGCGCACAGCATTTCTTTCCCACCCACAAATGTACTTTTTGGTTTAGTCTCACTGCTCTCATCAGCCCTGTTTCCAGGACGGGAAGTGTTGATGCAAAGCAAATGGGGATTAGCTAGACCTGATAGCAGCGAGAATACTAACAAGGGCTAAAACATTTTTCTCCCATATTGGCTTCTCTTCACTGGTGCCCTGTGAAGACCCCATAGTATTGCATCATCCCAATAGAGCACTTCACTCTCAGACTGCTGGTTTACTCGTGGTTTCTATATTCAAACATAGAATGGGAGGCAGAGCCTTCAGCTTTCAGGCCCCTCTTCTGTGGAACCAGCTCCCAGTTTGGATTCGGAAGAGACACCCTCACCCAGTTGGGGATCCACTCATCCCCAACTGGTCATAGCAGATGGCTGAGCCTGGTTCTGCTGGAGTTTTTTCTTCCCACTGTCACCAAGCAGTTGCTTACAAGGGTTCATCTGATTGTTGGAGTTCTCAATCTGTATTATTGTAGATCTTTGCCTGGCAATAAAAAATGTCTCGAGGCGATTTTTATGGTGATTTGCCTTTATAAATGGTCACTGACATTAAAGCTGAGAGTGCTCTTGTGAAACACTCTATTATGTAGTCAAAGACATGCGTTAAGAACAGGATAAGTATAATAATAAGTATAATAAACTTCAGCATTTTTTCAGACATTGTTAATATGCCCTTAAAGCACTGCATAAATGCTTACACTATAGTCTAATGCAAATGCACTAAATCAGCAACAAACTGTAATCATGTAACTAAATAAAGGTCTTGATCAATGTTTGTTTTTTTAAATATAAATGCAGTCAAGCCTTTAGAAATAATAAGTGTGTAAATGGGAAAAACATTCACTGTTTTTCAAACCATACTCTGGGGAATTTGTGTTACTCTCTAACTACTAAACAGTAATCAGAGTATAATTTTGTATTTGCTCTCTACTCCCAGCACTCGAGAATACACTGAAAGCCTGAGGCAATGATAGCAAAAGAGAGCAGACATGACACCGATCTGTCAGGAACAGCATAAAAAGGTGGAGCTTGAGTGCAGGAGGGTTGCAAAGTGGCTTTCAGGAGTAGCAGAAACTCCAATAGTGCACTCTCCACAGAAGCTTACCACCCAAGCTATCAGCTGACTTGGGATGGCACTGAGATCAGATGTAATTGGCTGATGACCAGGATCAACTGTCTTTACTAACACTCTGCTGGATTACAAACAGCCTGCTTGCTTCAGGACACTTGGATCTGTAGAGCACATCTGTCAAAGCTGGATGTATTTGGTGGAGATAATGCAATCTTTTATGACTGTGCATTTTTCCAGAGAAAAAGCTAGAACGAAGAGAGGATACGTGTTGGGAGTGCCAGCACTGTTCTGAGCACAGTGCATTTCGGGGAATTGTGCTCATTCGTGCTGTGATTGGAAATAAAGCAGACATTTGTTTAGCACAAGGAGTGTTAATTTGTCAGAGCACTAATTAGATGTAAGCAGACCACGTTGGTCCGTACGCCAACTATAACATGGAGAAAATGGCACTCTCACACAGAAGAAATGGCCAAGCTGGACTGATGAAATTCCACAAAGGCCAAGGACATTCATCACTGTATGTAGAAACAGCTAAACACAACAGCAGCTCGATGCCAGTGCAAGAATATGTGCAGCCAAAAATGTTGATTGAGTGGGCAGGAGTCACTGGAATAGGACACGGGAGTAACTCACAGGAACGGGTGAAGCGAGAAAAGATAAATGGTGAGGCATATTTCAGTTTGGCATCTCCTCACCTTGGTAAAATTAAAATGACAAACCAGCAGAAAAATGTGCATGGTTTTCAAGAATCTGGCACTGAAGTCGACAAGATTTTCTTTTTCTGGCATTTTCTTTGCATTTGGCCTGAGATTCAGGATCTCTTGGATGGCGCTCTTAGCTATCACATGCCATCTGATGTGGTCAAATAGCTCAAAATGAAAATATTGTGTGCAATTATCCAACATTAGCATTTAAAATAGGAATTTTGGGCCAAAACAAAACAGAACCACTGCTTTATCCTAAATGTCACTGATGTGGGAAAGGAGGGAGCTGCCGCTCTTTCCCAGTTTTCTGGATGAGCTTGTGACATCCCCCTCAGATAAGTGTTGGGAGTATACAGATAAAGCTTTCCATGTGGCATGTTCTTTTTTTGGCTCATTCCTTTTCCAAGCTGCCAGAGACCTCTGTTTAATGGAGTGGTACAAGGAGTACAAGGGGGAGTAAACGCTGGAACTTTAGAGGGGAACGCTGAACATGCATGAAGGAAAATAGTCCTTCCAAATGACTGTGATGGCTGAGGGACAGAATGTGTACTAATCTGGGCGAGCGGCCAAGCCAAACAACCCAAGGGGGCAAAGGGGAAACCATAGTAGCAGAGGGGAAAGAGGGTCAAATGAAGTAGAAGGTAGATGAGACAAGGCGAGACGTGCCATGCAGCACAGAAATGAAAATCTGAAAAGCCAAGAGGGAACATTTGAGTTGTAGGAGTGTTTCCTTTGAGCAGGGGATCAGAGTCTGGTTGCACAGGGATATTAAGCATCCTGTTTAATGGTGCTTACCATCTTCTTGAAAGAAGAAAACATGCTCCCGCATTCACCCTTGTGTGAAAACATACTGTATACACGGCGTCCGGCAGTGCATGCGTTACATCTGTTGCTGCCTTTCTCCTCTTTCTCGCTTATAGACACACACTCAGCCTCCTGGGTGCCATTTTCTGTGCAGCGGTATTTGCTGCCAAGTCGCACAGCTTGAGCAGCAAGGAGGTCCAGAAACCCACAGGGAGATGGTACGTGACAGAGAGCAGGCTATGTACGAATGTGTATCAGACTGGAGCAGCCAAAGTAGATTTTATGCGTAGTGTGTGTGCGTGTGAACACTCTTGAAAAGGTCTGCAAGCTTGCATAAAGGTATACAAATATATGATGAGTGGCAGTGCGGATTGAGAATTAATTATGCGAATGAGTTTGTTCCTGTGGAACAGGGGAAGGATGGGAAAGACGATGCAGTGAGACGCAGAGGGCAGAGCATCTGATATCCATATGTTCATTTGGCTAAAACCATTTTAATCAAGCTTGTGGCTTCATGGAGCCTAAGTAGCGGCCTGTAAAATAAAGAATAAAGCAAGAGGCGCACAGCGGCCCTGCGTGTGCTGTGTGCGTGTGTGACCCATTGTGCGCACACGTGTGTGCAGACTGTGCCTGGTTCCACCACAGAGTCATGGGGATAAAGAAAGGAGCGGGGCATATGAGATTCATGTTGCATCGATTGCTCTCTCTCCAAACTCTGAAAGTGATTTTCTCACTGTATCTTTCAGGAAATGATTCATTAGGCTGTGGCCCAGTTGGAATCACTCTGACATGGAATAAGAAACAGCTCCTCACCCCAGGCTGGTGCATTTGGAGTGCGCACTGAGACAAAAGGGGGGAGATGGGAAGCAGCCCATGAAAGCAGTGATGTGAGGGAGGGGGATTAAAAATGGCAAGAATGGATGCAGGCAGAGAAATGGAGAGTCGGGTTAGAAGGAGAGGAAGGATTGAATGAAGGCAGGGAGGCAATGGGATGGAGGGACGCAGAGAGGGGAAAGGGGAGCCTCTGTGGCTTTGAGTCAGCGGTACAACTGCTCCCAGACAAGCTCCTCTTTCCTGGAACTCCACAGGAAAACTCAGCACGAAAGAGAATAACACAGTGTACTAATCTTTCTGAGGTCATCTTGAACACATCTTTGTCAACTGTTTTAGTATCCTGTCTTGGCACTGAGGCACTGGGGAAATCAATGCCAAAGCAATATATACAGATGAGTTAATCATGGTTCGACTAAGCAGAAAGACATCCCCAGACTGTGGTTAGATGACAGAGCAGGTATATGTTGAATTATTTTTCCCAATTTCTCTGATTAAACGGGACAATTTGACTGGTTTTACTTTACAGTGCATGACATGTTCAGCTTGGCAAACTGCAAAAAGTCTATATCTTGGCCAGATGACTAGAGTTGCTAAACAGAAACTCAGATACCACAATGTGCCTCATTTAAAGTCTGATACTGGAAATAATTAGGCGGATTTTCTATCCTCCTACCTCTGTCATCCCCTGTGTCCCAGCGTAGAAGGAACACCCATGTGATGTCCACAGCTGTGAGTGCTAACAAAGTTGCTGTCTAAGTGTAATAAATGACTCTCTGATTATAGGAAAAATGAATAAAGCAATGAACCACCTCAAGTGACTCGCTATGATTCTTTAATCTGTCCTCCCATGGTGTCAAATACCGATTATCCATCAGATGCTGTTTCTGTTGTCATAGAGATACACACAAGCGTCCAACTGTGGCACTTGTTTTTGTTACTTTCACTTTATCCCACTGATTAGTTTTATGCACTTAAAAGTATTTCTTTAAGGTGACGATCTGGTTTGGGATCAAATATGCTAATTTACACATTATGAGCCCCTCCTTATTTTTTGCTGGTCCCCTTTCTGCTGCCAGAACATCCCTAACCCATCGAGGCATGGACCCCCGTACACCCCTGAAGATGTCCTGTGGTATCTGGCACGTTAGCAATAGATCCTTAAAGTCCTGTAAGTTGCAAGGTAGGTCCTCCATGGATTGATCTTGTTTGTCCAGAGCTTTTCTTAGATGCTTAATTGGATTGAGAGCTGGGCCACCTCAAACTCGTTGTGGAGTTCCTCAAACCGTTCCTGAACCATTTCTGCTTTTCGGCAAATCATCCGGCTATCCATGCAGGTTCTTCTTCCATTGCCTACAATGCTCCATGTTCCAGTTCTGATGCTCACGCACCCATTGTTGGTCCTTTCGACAGTGGACAGGAGGCATCAGTGACAATGGCAGCCCATGACTCTGTCAATGGTTCATCACTCCCACATAGCAGACGGGTCTTGCCCTGATCTGCTGTCAAGCCGGCACTGCTGGCTGACTTCTGGCATGCTAAGTGGTATGTCATCCAGATATGGGCCAGGCCTGTTGAAGGATGGTACAGTTTATGTGATGGCATGCCATATCTGGCTCGGTTTTGGTTTGGTTTATGTGGCCCAAGCTCACAGAAAACAGGTCTGGCCCAGATCCGGCATCAAGCTGGCACTTCTGACCGACTGGTGTCATGACAGGGTGTGTGTCAACCCGATGTCAGGTCTGGCAGTGATGGCACTATTTATGTTCCTATTTTTCTACTTTAGTTTAGTTATACTGCTATGGTAGCCAACGTTTCAAATGCAGGCTTGACAGGTTTGTGAGTGTACACTTTATCCAAAACCTTTTGAGGGTTTACTCATATTTACCACCAGGTGGCTGTAGCACAGGAGGTAGAGCAGGTCGCCTACTGATCGGACGGTTAATGGTTCGATCCCTGGCTCCTCCAGTCTGCAAGAGTGTATGAATGTAGTTAGGAAGCGCTGAGTTTAGAGAAACTGTGCGATTGGGCGAATGTTGTATAGAGTGATTTGGGAGAGCAGAAAAGTGCTGCATAAGAATCAGTCCCTTCACTGGCTCAACAGAGTTTCGTCCTGTTCCGGCACATGTTCAAGGTTCTTTATTTGTCACATGCATAGTTATACAAGTATAACATACAGTGAAATGTAGCCTGACACGCTCCTCGACATGTGCAAAAATTGGGGGGGTAGAGGAAGAACATTATATATATATATATATATGTAGTATATACACTGGGTGAATGTGCAGTAGTAGCAGCAAGCAGGTGAATTCTGTACATTAATATGAATAGACATCTGACTATTTTACAGGATAGACAATATAAACATATTTAAAATTAAAGGAATTGAAATGTACATTGTGCCTTGGTTTAGTGTCTGGAAGAGTCCTGTCTCAGTCAATTATAGATGATGTGAGAGGGCGGGTGTGTGTGTTTAGGGCCCGGATGGCTTGGGGATAGAAGCTCCTCTTGAGTCTCTCTGTCCTTGCCCGGAAGATGCGGAACCTTCTACCAGATTGCAGAAGTTGGAACAGTTTGTTGCCAGGATGGGACGGGTCCTTCAGTATCTGCGCTGCTCTAGTCCGGCATCTCCTGGTGTAGGTGTCCTGAAGCGGGGGGAGAGCAATCCTGCAGCAGCGTTCTGCTGTACGGATCACTCTCTGGAGAGCTTTTTGGTCCTTCACACAGCTGTTCCCAAACCACGATGTCATGTTCTGTGTGAGGATGCTCTCCACAGCGCCTGTATAGAAAATCCTGAGGATCTTTGGAGAGACCCTGAACTTCCTCAGTTGTCGTAGGTGATACAGGCGCTGCCTAGCCTTTTTGGTCTGGACCTGAATGTGGGCAGCCCATGTCAGGTCTGAGGAGATGTGGACACCAAGATACTTGAAGGACTGCACCCTCTCCACTGGAGCTCCATTGATGATGATGGGCTTGTAGTCTCTGTGCTGACCCCTTCTGAAGTCCACCACCAGCTCCTTGGTCTTGCTGACGTTCAGCTGGAGGTGGTTGTCCTGGCACCACGATGCCAGATTCTTCACTTCATCCATGTAGGCCGCCTCATCGTTGTTGGAGATGGCACCCAACACCACTGTGTCGTCAGCAAACTTCACAATGGTGTTGGAGCCATGGGTGGCCACACAGTCTGAAGTGTAGAGGGAGTAGAGCAGTGGCGAGAGGACACATCCCTGAGGTGCTCCTGTGTTGATGGTGATGCTGTTGGAGAAGCACCTGCCCACCCTCACCACCTGAGTTCTGCCAGTGAGGAAGTCCAACACCCATGCACACAGATGGCTGTTAAGTCCCAGATCCCTCAGCTTTGTGAACAGTCTGCAGGGCACTATTGTGTTAAACGCTGAACTGTAATCAACAAACAGCATTCGCACATAGTTACCCTGTTTCTTGTCCACGTGGCTGAGAGTGGTGTGTAGGACGTGGGCGATGGCATCCTCTGTGGATCTGTTGGATCTGTAGGCGAACTGCAGTGGATCTGTGGTGTCTGGGATGGAGGAGGAGATGATGTTCTTCAGCAGCCTCTCAAACACCTTCATTACTACCGAGGTCAGTGCAACTGGCCGGTAATCGTTCAGGGATGAGGGTTTGCTGTTCTTGGGCACAGGGATGATGGTGGATCTTTTGAAGCATGTGGGGACCACAGACTTCGCCAGGGACTCGTTGAAGATGTAAGTGAACACACCTGCTAGCTGGTCAGCACAGCAGCGCAGCAGACGGCCGGTGATGCCGTCTGGCCCCGCCGCTTTCCTTGTGTTCACTCTCCTCAGTGCCGCTCGGACGTCACGCTCCGCGATGCTGGTCACCGGTCTCTCGCTGATGACGTCACTGTCCTCGGTAGTCAGGCGGTAGATAGCATTAGCCGCCTGGCTAACCTCGAAACGGGCGTAGAACCGATTCAGCTCGTTGGTGAATGCAGAGTTGGCGTTGATCGGCGCAGTGTCCCTGGCTTTGTAGTCCGTAATGGTGCGTAGTCCGTGCCACATACTCCGTGTGTCGCCCTGGTGGAAGCGGGACTCCACACGTTCCCGGTACCTGCGTTTGGCATCTCTCACCGCGCGCCGCACGCCGTATGAGGCCACTTTGTAGGCGCTCATATCGCCAGTGGCGAGACCCGCGTTGTAGGAGGCGGTCCTGGCGTTTACTGCAGTGCGGATCGATCTGTCCATCCACGGTTTCTGGTTTGGGAATGTGGTGACTCTCGCAGTGGGGATAATCTCCTCCTCTAGCATGTTGACGAAGCATACTGCTACTTCCGTAAACTCGTTGATGTCGACTGCGCATGCTCTGAACATGTCCCAGTCTACGTCGTTGAGTGCGTCCTGTAGCGTAGCTTCTGATTGGGCAGTCCACCGTTTTACTTCCCTCGTGGTCACGTCTTCCCTCCGTATGCTTTGTTTATACTGGGGGATGAGGAAGATGGCGTTGTGGTCAGACTTCCCAAAAGCCGGGTGTGAGACAGCTTTGTAGCCCTGCTTGTATGGCGTGTAGCAGTGATCCAAAATCCGATCCCCTCTCGTTGGACACGAGACATGCTGGTAAAAGTTTGGCATGACTTGTCTGAGGTTCGCTTTGTTAAAGTCTCCTGCTACAATGAGGGCTGCGCCCGGGTCCTTGTTTTGAAGCGAGCTCAGCACATCATGTAATTCGGACAAAGCCATACCTGTGTCCGCTTGGGGTGGGATGTAGACCGCCGTGGCGATGACTGAGGTGAACTCACGGGGCAGATAGAAAGGGCGGCACTTAATGCTCAGGAACTCCAGATGTGGCGAGCAGCCGCTGGAGAGAGTAGAAATGCTCCTGGCATCACACCACTTTCTGTTTATCATGAAACACACTCCCCCACCTTTGGTTTTGTTCGACTCTGCCGTTCTGTCCGCGCGGAGCACAAAGAATGTTGTTACATGGCTTGATTAAGGTACACATTAGGCTGGCATCTGAGGCCAGACCTGAAACTGTTCTGGGCCAGCAGTGTGTCTGCAACTGGCCTTGTGCTGGCCCATGTGTGGGCCACCTCTGGCAAACCAGATCTGGGCCACCAAAGGGCCGTCATTCTTTGCGGTATGTGGACCATGTGTAAGCACATTGTGTGGGCCAGATCTGGGCCATATCTGGATGATATCCCACTTACCATGCCAGAAGTCAGTTGCTATATGGGCTGTTCCTTCTTTGGACCACTTTTGAAAGATCTCGACCACTGCAGATCAGGAACACTCCACAAGAGCTGCAGTTTTGGAGGTGCACTGACTCAGTCATCTAGCCATCACAGTTTGGCCCTTGTCAAACTTGCTCAAATCCTCATGCGTGCCCATTTTTTCTGCTTCTAACACATCAACTTCAAGTACAAAATGTTCACTTGCTCCTCAGCATAGAAGCTATCAGACGTTTACGACACCAGTGGTTTTGCCAAATCCCCTCTTGTTCACTCACTGCTCCCATTTTAATAGGTATTTAAAAACTGCCTTTGCCATGTGCACTATATTTCCCGTTCCACTGTGGAATTTCATTGTGTAGCAGACGCTTTCTCTCAATCTCAATCTCAGCACTAAGATAAAATGACAGACACTGCTGGTCAGACTTGAGGAAGAGCTGACTGTTGTGGAATGCAGTGTGTGGTTTAAAGTGCACAAAGGAGTGCTGAAGACAAACCAGACTTTTCCCTGAAGTGGTTAGAGGTGGGATGAAGGAGTATGAGGGAACAACCAAAGATAAGAAAAAGAGGCCTGGATTACATGTCAAGCCTCATTACTCAACCTCCCACTCAGTTTAATCAAGTGAGAGACGGAGACAGAACATACGAGCCACACAGTATATTTTTTCATGTGAGTGTGTGTGTGTGTTTTTGCTGTCCCTGTTTCCCTTGTGACTTTGTGCTTCAGCTGAAGGTTGCAATAAAGCAGCAAATTATGAATTAGATAAGTGTCAGTGAGCTATTGGTCTGGGACCACAGCAACCATCACAACCACACTACATTTAAGAATGTGACTTTCTGCCTTCAGCTTCATCTATCATCTTGTAAAACCATGACAGTCTGTGTGTGTGCCTGTATGTGTGTGTCTACATTCTGTCTGTTTCCAAGAAATCCCACTGACTTACTCACGATAGTCAGATCAGCTTTAAAGTACCCCAAACCCAGTAAACGTGTTAAATGATGGGACCCAGGATGTGATCTATCAATGGATTCAGACCCGAGATGGTAATTTACTTGTAATCTGTCAAAACAAGACAATAAAATCATGGTGCCAGATGGTAATTTATTGTCATTGTGTGGCAAAGTGGTGTTTTGCAATGATCCTGGTAATAGCTAGTTGCTGGTGGAGTTTGCGTTTGTGGGGTTTTTTGTTTTTATTTTTTACATGATTTGAATTCCACACCTGCAGCTCCACATCTGAAAATTTTGTTTCTCATGTGAAGGATGATGGACATCACGTACAGCAAGAAAATCCCTTAAGACGTTTGGCCTTGATCAGAATGAGAAATACCATGACATCATTGTCACATCATCTTCTCTCATTGTCTGGCGTTGTCTTTCTTCCTGTGTAGCCAGGGCAAGTAGAGGACACATCTATTTAAGTTGTTCTCTTATTGTAATGTTGATCGCAGACTATAATATTAAAGACTACTTTAGTATCTACCACAGCAGAGCAAAGAAAACCAATCAAATGTTTAAAGAGAGACATTTTACCATTTCATGAAAGTTTTTGCCTGTTTTGAAATTAATTGCACCAACGCATCTTAGCAAAGTTGGGGCAGGGTGAAAAACAAAAGGTAGGATAAGCAAAAAGAAGCAAAAAGAAACAGTTGCAGAAACATTTTTCAGCTACTTTGGTTAAATGGTAACAGGTCAGTACATTGACGATTAAGTATCTAAAGAGCATTGTAGAATAGAAAAGTTTCTTAAGGACATAATATGATCAAAATATTTGGAGAACCTGGAGAAATGTCTGTGAGCATGGGCCAAAAATCAATATTGCATACCCGTGATCTTTGGGCCCTCAGGGGGTACTCCATTAAAAACAGATAAGAGTCTGTCACAGAAATTACTGTATGAGCTCCGATGGCATGGTAAACACAATTTGCCATGCCATGCACAAATGCAAGTTTTATCATTGCAAAGAGAAAGCCACATTTGAATCCAGAGGCCTTTCTGTCTTCTCTGGGCCAAAGCTCATTTAAAATGTGCTGACGCAAAGTAGAAAACTGTTCTGTGGTCAGAAGTTGCAGTTCAAAAGCTTGGATCTGTCACGATCCTGGGTCTTATGACCCAGTTGTAACGTGCGGTGGAGATGAAGCCAGCCGCGGAGGTGTGCAGGTGGATAGCGAATGAGCAACAGCTTCTGACTTTCCAAAAAGTACTCATTTATTTACAATATCAAAAATAAAAGTGCTACCTCTACCACACATTACTGAAGAGCACACTAGTCCGCGTACACACGGGAGCATCCATTACAGGAGGAGTGCGAAGAAGAACAAAAAGGGGGTGACACCAGTCGTGAGACAGGAGGCGCCGCCATGTGGTGATACACTGCATTACAATAGCTACTGTTACACAGTGTTTTGAGTTTTAGTTCATTTTGATGTTTATAGTATGTTTAAGCTCATTAGGCCTCCTATGTTCATTTGCTTATTAGTTCCCCCTTGTGTTTCCAACCCATGTTAAGTCTCCCCTGCTCTTCATGTGTTTCATGTCTGTGTCTTACGTTGTCAAGTTCTGGTTGTCATGTCTGCGTCTCATTATGTTTCCTATTTTATTTTGAAGAGATCTCGTTTTTATATTATGGATTATGTTTTGAGTCCTTTGTTGTACTGTTTCTTGTTTCCCTAGGTCTCAGTTATGCTTATCATAGGTTTAGTTCTTTGGCTTTGTCATATGGCTTCCCTGTGTTCCATGTTATGTCCACTGTGACGTTTTTGTACCATGTTTCAGGTTCCTATGTTCTGTCTCCCCAGTTGCTGTTAAGTTTGCATGTTTAGAATTCAGTCAGTGTGTTTCCTGTTTTACTTTGAAGGTCCGTGTCTCATGTCAGTGTTTCTAGTTTTGCTTCCCTTGTCTCGTCCAGCCTGATTACTCCCAGCTGTGCTCTCCTTCTGTGTCTCGTTCCCTCGTTATCCCTCTGTGTATTTAAGCCCTGTGTTGCGCTTTGTCAGTGTTGTAGTCTCCCTCATGCTGTGTGTTTTGTTAGTCTTCCCAGTTTAGATTTTGTAGCGTTTTTGTGTTCAGCAATAAAAGCTGCCCTTTTGAGTTCAATCCTGTCTCCAGTGAGTTTGCGTTTGGGTCCAGTCCCTGCCTGCCACACAGCCGAAACATGACAGGATCCTGATAGCATAGGGGCGCATTAGTGCCTATGGAACTGGCAACTTACATATCTGAAAAGGCAAGTGAACGGTATAAACAGGTTTTAGAGCAACATGTGCTCCCATCCAGTTGATATACTTTTCAGGCCAGGCTTTATTTCAGCAAGATAATGCTTAACCATGCATTTATTACAAGAGTCTGGGTACTTAACCGGCCTTTCTGTAGTCCAGATCTTTCACCTGCTGAGAGCATCGAGCTCACGTCTAAGAGGCCTCATGGATGAGAGGTGAAACATCTTCACAAACTTAAAGAAGTCAAGTTAACTTTTCATTACATAAAAAATGCAACAAGGAAGACCAGGACAGCTGAACATCTAGAATCCTTTATCAGACAAGAATCACACGGCATTCGTCTCCCAAAAGTCCAGCAGCTGGTCTCCTCACTTCACAGACATTTATAGACTGTTGTTAAAAGAGGGGATGCTGCACAATGGTAAACATGAACCCTGTCTAAACCTCTTTGAGACATCTTGCTACCACCCAATCCAAAATGACCTCATTTTGTGTAAACACTTGATATGGTTTCTATGCTCCATTGCGAATAAAACAAAATAGGTTTATGAGATTTCCAAATCCTTGCACTTACATTTTACAGAGCATCCTAACTTTTGTGGCATTGGGGTTGTAGATACAAAGTGTTTATCCATACAGCTATCACCAAATGTGATATATAACAGACGTGTGTGCTCTTCATCGTAAGGACCTGCTGATTTATTACAGGAAAATCCTGCTGAGATTCACTGGTACTGTGTGCAACAGTTTTAACAAATTACAAGCACAAGTTAAGCGTCACTAAAAAATGTTTAAAAGTCATAAACTCGTCATATCGCCTTCTGATCACTGATGTGATCTAAAGCTGTAGTCGCTGCTGCCCAGCATGGCATGTCATTATAATAACACATCACACTACACAGCTGTTACGACCATATTTTAATGGAAACCAGCAATCTTTGCACAATGAAGGGTACAATATCCTGTCTTTCTGTCGTCGTTATGGATTAAACAAAGCCAAGCTGTCCCTTTGCTTTTGCCCAACTTGTTGTCATGGTAGTTATTCTAAGAGAAGCCATCCCTTGTGTACCGAAGCTGTAAGATACACAGAGCAGATTACTTCTGCCGGACTTGTGCATAAACAGCAACCACATGCTGCGGCATATAATACAAAACATTCCAATGACCACAGGCCTGATGAGAATCGAGATTTGAATCAGTCCTATTGCTACACATCCATGCTGTCATTCCTCTCCCTGTTCAATTAGCCATCACACTTACCATTTCATTCACCCTGTCTTTATATGGCACTTTCCAAACAGATTAACATCTTGTAACAATAAATCCTGTTAAGTTTCAGACTTTAGAAGGAGACATGTCATCAACATTCCGGCTGAGTAGTCAAAGTAGTATTTTGAGACCGAGAAATCATCTTTAACCCTCGACTATGACTTTATTTGCAGTAAGTCTTTAACTCTGAGGTTTACTAAGGACTGAGGCATGCTTGGAAGTGTTTTAATCATGTTGTCAAACAGTAAATGGTGCGCAGCCGCTCAGTTACTTATAAATCCCAAAGGATTTCAATCTCAGACTGCTGTTCTTGGAACATTTAAGATAAACTGAGACATGTCCCAGGTCATTTTAAGCAAATCACTGTTCTGTCTTTTTTCACAGCATCAACAATCTAAATTAAAAAGAGACAAATATTCCAGCTAAATGATGGCTGTCGGGGTTACAAATCCTCAGAATGAAACACAGAATAGACCAGAGAAAAAGTCTTGATAGCTTGATAGATGCATTCAAGACCTCGTAAAGTTCTTCTCTGTTCCCCTCTGTTTATTGCACATCGTGTTGTTTCCTGTTACTAGTAGCCCAATCAATCCCATTTGTGGTAACCCAAAGGGACGTGCCTCTCGCACAAAATCAAGCCCTAAATTGAGGTGACGAGAGAAAAGACAGTGTGTGAGAAAACGCTGCTCCAAATATTTGATGACATTTTTCTTCATCACTGGGAGAAAGTCTCCCTAAACAAAACCTCCTTTTCAGTACGCAGAACCGCCTAAACCGCATCCTGGTGTTTCTCAGCAAAATGTTAACCCGGTGACCACGCTCGCACATGTTTCATAACGCTATGCCGGCTGTGTCATCTATCAGTGAGCGCAGCATTTCAAAGTAGGAGGTGAGGTGAGGTGAAAACAGAGAGGAGGAGGTGGTGGAAGAGGAGGAGGAGGAAAGAGCTGAACCTTGCTGTCGGGTAATATCGCTGCAGCACGGAGATGCTTTATGTAAGCTGCACGGTGAAATCTGGAAAAAAGCAAAGAAAAAGGAGGTCAGTGATGTATCTCCTTGCAAAAGAGGGACCGCGAGGCTCCTTGGAGGAGAAACAGGCTACACAAGGCAGTTGCAGGCACTCGATTATGAAGCTCTAAAGAAAAAAAGTATATGGCCTCACAATGCAGTGATTCATCACAATTAAACAAATGTAAACCTACGCTGTGCTCAAGCCTAGCACCCAGTCTGTCAGAGGTGCCTGTTGTCTGCAATCTCCCACAGTTTAAATCTCTCAGCTGAATAGTGGAATAATAACCCCAGCACCACACACCTACAGTAAATGGTGAAATGCATACACTGTCTGCTGTATAATTCATTCCTATTCAGTTCCCACTCAGTGATTTAGAGCGATCGCTTTAGCAGCGCAACCCTTTCAGGGCAAATTTCTCGCCCACGCCTATTCACAGCAAGTAAATCCATCAAACGCATTGATCATGTGAAGCTTGATATTGCGAGTGGGATGTCCGACACAACGGCCGGATTGGACGTACAAGACATGAAGCTTATTTATTTGAATTTAATTGATGTCTGTTTCTGTTTTCAATATCATATGTTGTAAACAGGCCGAGACTCAACTTGAGCACAGTTGTGTTTCTTGGTTGTATTTTTATGACTGTTGTGTAGAGAAAAGGAGCTTTGATGGAAGCGTTCCGGCAGCAGGCAGTCACACTTCAGCTGAGAGAGGCTAAGGCAGAGACCTCATCAAAAGATCACGCTGCTTCCCGTGGACCCACCAGGGATGTGCTCCACTGTCACCACAGGGTCAGAGAGGAGTTGACCCTGGACTCTATTAACCAGCAGCAGATGAGCGAGTGCAGGAAGACGCTGCAGGAGCACAGGAAGTGTCTCAGTGCATAGGAACATGCTTGCAGAGAGAGGGTTCTTCTTGGCAAGAAGGGGGTCTCTGCTTTGTTTTTGGAGCCTCTGCAATAACTCTGCTGCCTTCCTGTTTTCTCTCCTGCAGCAGATCTCATTGGTTTAATGGTGAAGACTTGTTTCTTTCATTTTGTATCACATCCGTCCATCCATCTTTTTGCACTTATCTCAGGTCAGGCTTTGGGGCAGCAGCCTAATCAGAGAATCTCAGACCTCTCTCTTCCCAGCTACCTCCTCTGGGTAATCCAGGGGAACGCTGAGGTGTTGCCAGGCCAGGCTGAGCGATATAATCTGTTTAGAGTGGCCTTCTCCCGGTAGGACATCCCTGGAACACCTCACCCAGAAGACACCCAAGAGGGATCCCTGAGTCCCCTGGGCTGAACCACCTCAGCTGGTTTCTTTTTGATGTCTAGGAGTAGTGCAGATGATCCAAACTGAAGCTGATTTTACTGAATACAAAACAATTAACTTGTTAATGAAAAAAAATGAAAATAAAACAAATAGGAAATGAATTTCACTGATCTCAGAAGCCAGTAGAGGTCAGCTCTTCTCAGCAGTCCCCACCACTCACAGATGCCAGTCTGAATCAAGCAGATGCACATTAAAGGCTCTGTATAATGTCAGAAGCCATTTAACACTGTCAATTCAGACTGCTAACGACGTATTAAATTTAAGACAAATACACGACCCAATCTTAAAAACATATTTGATTTGATGGTAAACCACTTTGGTTCGATTTATGCCTTCAAAACTGATTGCACCACAGGACATTTCTGAATCTGGTTTGCCTGGATGCACGTCTGCCTACCATCACAATATTATTAAGCAACGATCAGGCTTTAAATTACTGTTCCCACTGACCATGACATGCAAAGCCTAACTGAGAGTCCACCAGGCTTTTCTGGCATCCACAGGACATTACATTCATATTACTGATCTTATCGGAGTTCCCACCATTGTTGCTTTCCTTTGGTCTGTGCCTTTCATTTCCCTCCCAGTCACAAGAGTGATCCAGAGTTATTATTACCGAACTCAGGAGGAAATTAATAAATCTCTGGGAAGGAGAGAATTCTAGACAGTGCAGGTTTAATATAATACATGCATTAAACAAATACATGCAAATACATAGAGCAGACTGTACGACAGCGACCACGGAAACTGAAATTGCATTTCTTTCCACTTGCAGTAAGTTGCCTGAAAATGAAAGAAAATGTGTAGCACAATTGGTTGTGGCTGAAATGTAATTTAATAAATGTGTAGCTTATTAAATAAATTCCCATCCAAAGAATGATGAGATTTTAAAGTCAACTTTCGCACTGGAAGAATAAAAAATGACTTAGTTAAATGAAACTATAAATTTACATTTCCTTCTCGTACATGCACATTGCCCCGCGTTTCTCATATCAACAAACCAGCGATCCCAGTTGAACAAGACCCTGTGCAGAGCGGGCTGTTGACAGATGCTGAGAGGGGTTCTGTGATTGGCTCGTCGCGGTGGGTGTTTCCGCATTCCGCTAAGCGCAGTCAGCTGGAGCTCGAGTTGAAGAGGGCACCGTTTATCTGTGAGGACACCTCTTTCAGTCACTCCTGGGGGAATACCGGAGCAAAGCTAGCGAGCGGGATGCCGTACATGTTCGTCAGCACACAGATTCGACTGGTGTGTATCTTGCATACGTAAACGACTCCCATCATCCTGTCGGGGGAGGCGCGTTTGACTCGCAGATGTGTTTATTTGACTGCAAACAGCGCGCACACTAGCCTACTGATCAGCCAAGGTTGGTTATGCAGTGGCCGGTAATATTCGGCACGCTGGGGGGGGGGAAAGTTATGGTTACAAAAGACGCGAGAAGCGTGCGTGGGACCTTTGTGTGTGCCACGTCAATTAAAAACACATGTTGCTCAGTTGTCGGCCTCTTGTTTGCGCATGTTCATTTTGATGTCTCCACGACTCCAGCAGCCTAATTCCTCCAGTACCCTTTAAGTATATTGGATCATCTATTTTTAGCATGTTCAGATATTGGAGATTATCATGTGCACCTGCCAGAGGGCTGCAGGTGCAATCAGTGAGAGCTGTACAGACCATTTTTTTAGGGATGCTGTCTCCCCCCAATATTTCTAGAGTAAGTTCTAAGCTTTGTGGGTAATACACTTAATGCTGCCTTGCAGGAGAACGGTCCGACAAATGTGGGGGATGAATTTTCGGATCCAGTGGTCATGAATTACCTGGGAGCGACGAAAACGACTATGCTGGGGAACAATTTGTGAGTACCTAAGTCAGTAATCATGGGAGCTATATAGGTCAAATGTGGGAAGCGTGTTATGATGGCCCTGAGAGGTGAAATCTTTTGCAGCTAAAACACAACGGAAGTTGAATAAATCAGAACGGAAGTGTTTTTGGGGTGACGGTAACACCATGGAATAGCAGGAGGAAGACGCAAGGCACTGTGTGATTTAATCACATGATTTATATAAACCATAGATGTTTGCTATTAGCCATTTACTGTAGCTGATCCTTCACCTTATTGTCTCCCAAAAAACACTTTAGTTGAGGGTCTTTGCAGCGTTTTTCTGTTTTCATTTTTCTTAAATTGCACTGTTTGACCTCAGAGCTACCATGTGAAACACCCAAGGATAAATGGTTAAGTTTTGTAAGCCTATCTCAGCTCAAGCTTTTAAGCACCATGAGGCTGATGTCTCTTACAAAGATTGACAGGATTTTGCTCCTGATTCAATAATTTTTGTGAAACAATTTTTATCAGTGATTGTAAATGGGTAAGATTTAACCATTGCCTCCATTCTGATCTTTAGCTGCACACAGACGTGCAGACTTTATTTCCAAGTCTACTGTAAATTTGCTCACAGTGGGCAGCATATCCATATTTAGGCACTTAAAACTGATGCTTTGTACATTTTGGCAGTTAACATGTACATGTTGACAGCAGAGCTGAAATCGGGTCGTATAGAAGAAAAGGCTTCAGTGTGGTTGGGGAGGGGGGAGGAAAGCTGCTGCCTTGCAGATTTGGAGTAAACCGTTCAAGGTGATGGAATACAGATCAGGGAGGTGTTGCCACTGGCAATCTGATTCAAATGAAACAAGGTGTGGAAGGAAGTGAACAAGCACTAGAACAATTAACAGCACTCTATTTTCCAAGAGGAGTTTACTGAGAGATGCAGAAATCCCCACATCTGTGGAAAGCAGAATTGCTTTGTTTATGCTTGTTTCAGTTCCGAGTATCACGTGGATGACCCGCCTCGCCTGGTGCTGGACAAGCTGGAGAAGATTGGCTTCCGTGTGGTGTCCATGACAGGTGTGGGACAGACACTGGTGTGGTGTCTTCACAAGGAGTTGGAGTGATGGATCACAAAGATACCGTACTGGGAGGGCGGGTACTTGTATAAGCCTTTAAAGGGGTAAATGAATTCTGCAGAATATCCCTGTTTTTACTCTATACATTCTACATTTAAGATATTGGCAACTATAAAGTAACGCCATAGTCAAACAAAAGTAAAGTTGAGATTATCCCTTACATAAAGTCTCAGATTAGATGATAGGTCACCAGATTCAGGGGATTACTGAAACTACAGGGGTTTGCCTTTGTCAATACTGTTTAGCACCGGTGATACAGTTTAGTGACCAGAGTAGATTTATCCTGAACCAAGCCTCACTTGTTTCTAGTGTTTTAATTAGAAAAATTTGTACATGCATCGCTGTGTAAAGACAATTCTTCTTTAAAACATGTGTTTCTAACTTAATGATGTCATTATATGGATTGTGTACTTATTATTAAAAGTAATCAGTTTAAACAGAATTAAACATAATGTGTAATCGTCTGAAAATCTGTAAAACAGATGCATACAGGACATCAAAAATAAAACACGGTAAACATTATTGTTACTTGTCGTGGGCTGTTACAGCTCTGTGGAGCATTACAGGGTCTCTACACGTTTGAAGATGAGACTCTAGTGTCGCAGGAACACTGAGAGCAGAAGTCTGGCTGCGAGAGCCAAAACACTCTGGGTGGTTTCATTACAGCCTCGGGTCTGCCAACAAATGTCTGGGGCCAGCCTGGATCGCTAGCCCGCAAACCAGAAACGTTGCCAACTAGCTCACAGCCAAACTCTTACCAGACCTGCTGCCTCACACATGACTTAGCATCTACCTCCCTGCTAAAGACCTGCTTGGACAAATGCCCACCTACATTTGCGATCTGCTCACACGGAGAAGTACTGTTTCTTACAGCCTGCGTTCAAGCGATCTTTTATTGCTCAATGTTCCATTTGCCAGAACTGAACTGGGAAAGAGGGCTTTTACTTATGCTGCCCCTTTCACATGGAACATGATGCAAAAAGACTGGAAGATAGCAGATCTTATTTCATTAAATGCTTTTAAGTCCAGATTGAGAGAGCCAGAGAAAAATGTTTTTAAAATGTAATTGTTATTTATAATATGTATGTAACTTTGTAATTTCAACGTGTTGTCGCCTCTTGGCCAGGACTCCCTTGCAAAAGAGGTTTTTAATCTCAATGGGACTTTTCCTGGTTAAATAAAGGTTAATAATAAAAAAAGGAGACGGTGCTTCCCAGTTCTGTTACCGCAGACATTCCAGATACTGTTTGGGTACACCGCAGTGACTGCTTCGACACAGACAATGTGAGGAAAATGGGAAGCAATGAGATACCGTGAGGATTCCGTGCCGCTGCCATAATTGGTGATATGACAGAGCAACAGGCTCATCCATCCTGGTTTGCATGCAGCACAAGCCACTGTGGGCTTGGGGCAGAGTTGGTGGCGAATGCATTTCCTGTGACTGTATTTCCTTGTGTCATTTGGACAGAGTTTGTGTGTTCCCCTTGTTTTTTTTTTTCTTCTTTTGTTCACATCGCTGGGATATTGAAAGCAGCTATGCGTAAACAAAACCATGTGATGAGGGGATTTTGCAGGAGGAGAGGCGCAGATGTCTCCCAACACACTGCTGTGCTCCACAGCTGGACATTGTGTAACAGCCACGGTGAGGCGGTGCAGGAGTGGCGGGGAGATGGATGGCTAGATTGGATGTTTCGAAGCTGCACTGTGGCTCCTAAATAACACAATGACAGGAGAAAGCACCGCCACACAGGCCTGCAAATGCAGACACGCGATTATGCAATAGTTTTCCCCCATAGGGAACAGGGGAAAAACAGACTGTTCGAACCTTGTTACGAAACCCAGGGGTGACCACAGTAGTCTGGCACGGTAAGGCTTGCCTTTATGTGGGTCACAGAGAGGTAGCACGTCACTTCAGAGAACTTAAATGAGCAATACAGAATCTTCTGGATACGTATTACATAAGCCTATTGCGCAACAGTTTGCTTGTAGAACAACAAAATCAGAAGTGTGAGAATTTGTTTTTGAGGCCACTGTCAGAAAAAGAACACCAAATTTCTAGCTTTAATTTACGCTGCTTAATGAGTTATGACGCGATCCATGAAAGCCAAGGGTGGAGTGGGGCGAGTGAGTTTAGTTGCACTGAAACAAGCTCAGCTCTACATCAAGAGGGTGGGCTTTAAATTAATGATTAAAACAATGGTGCATTGGTTTTGAAAAGAAAAAAAAAAAACTTCATCAACAGTTGGATGATAGGAAGACTGATAAAGCTTGTGTCTGTGGGTTCAGGCCTAAGCCAGAGCCAAATTAGGTTATGCGCCAGACTGTTTCTTGGCTCAGACCAGTAACTTCCCAGAGTCTCCACTGGTTACCTCACAATGACGGCATGACTCCAGAAAGTCATCTGCCAAGAAATAGTTCAGCACCTAACAGCCTGTCAGAGTGTTGCTTTTATTTTTTTCACAATTAGACTTACCCACAATAAAATGTGTTAATTAGTGGGCTTTAAAGCAGCTAGGAACGTAAGCAGGTGTTAAAGTGGGATTTGGCAGGTGGGGGAACCCTAGACTGGGTGTAGCTGTGTAACGTGGTGAAAAGAACTACTTACAAATAAGTCACATAAGCTGTTTTGTGGCCTCCAGTGATATTTCCTGTACAGACTGGGATGATCCGGCATTTTGCCGCTACTAGGATATTCACTGCTCTTTGTGGATTTAGCCAAATGAATTCATGAAAATACACTCAGATGTTTCATGATCTATATGGCTGATTTCCAACCCATAGACACAATAAAGCTAGTATGAAAGACAGACTTCAGAAAGTAAATATAAATTCATCGATCAAAATAAATTGATGTCTGCAATCGCTGATGCAACCAAGTAACAGTAACCGAGATGTAACCAGTACAACTTCGTGCATCACTGCAAACTAACAGTTCAGCTTGCACTAAACTGCCCGGTGTTTTCATGCAGCCTTTGAATAACACAACATTTAGTGCGCTACAGTTAGTTTTGCAAGATGTTTCATGAAAACATAATTTAGCGAAAAACGTGATGTAGAAAGCCGATAAATGATTTTAAAAAGTGTAAAGCGTATCAGGACATCACATGTAAACTTTAAATTTCAAGTTTATCAAATGTCACTTGCTGAGCAGTGCTCACCTTTGGGGGAAAAAAAGTTCAAATATTTCTCCCATTTCTGCTCTTTCTCCATCTATTAGTGTTGCACATGAACATTTTTTTTCAGCAGCTGTACTTGCTTGCAGACGCATAAAAAATTAACTTCTTCAACAATAATAGCCATTAACTTGCCAATCAGATTTAATTAATTACGTTAAAGCTCAGCCAAAGTCACTAATATATTAAGGCATTTTCTTTTATGTTGTATATGTACTGCGGAGCAGAGCTGTCAAACTCATTTTACATTGTGGACCACACACAACCCACTTTGATATGAAGGGCCAGACCAGTTCACTTTTATTTATATAGCACTGTGATGGGAAGCCACACAGGGTAAGCTCCACACCTCAACACTAGTTGCTTCACTTTAGTTACGTTTGCAGTCGCTACTTTAAATATATTCTACTTATTGTCCAATATATTGTTTCTTTTCTTTTCTGTCACACCTTCAAATGTTTATATGGCGTGCACACATATTAACACTGCAATGTCAAAGTTCTGTTTTATGTTATATTAATATATCTTTCTTTCTTTGAGTTACCTGGGGTTTGGTTTCTCCTTCCTGGTTGGCAAAAGATGTGGCAAAGGGCTGGAAGAGCTGAAGTACTGCTGACAGCCTAATTGGACAAAACCACATGCTTCATTGCCTGGGGGTTGTTTCAAGTTTGTTTAATTGTTTTGTATTAGTTGGTTATACTCGCCCTATGACAGCTGGGATAGGCTCCAGCGCCCCCCGCGACCCTGAAAAGGATAAGCGGAAGCGAATAGATGGATGGATAGTTGGTTATATGGCAGCCTTTTTTCCCCCCTTGTGTGCCATTTGGTTTAGCAAGCCAGTATTTAAGTTACCCGTGTGTCATTTCAGAAGGTCAGCTTGTCTTATGTTTGTTTGTGGTTTAGTTAGTTGTTATTTTGAGTTTAGCTTATTGAGTTGACCTCTTTTATTGGTCTGCCTGTTTAAGTTTTTTGGCTTTGTTAATTTTCTTTCATATTTTTGGGTCAATAAAACCCCCTTTTTTAAAATTAAACACCTGTGTCCTTTATGCCTTACTGCTTGGTCCCTGACAAGAACCAAATCACAACTGAGATATTTGAATGTATTAAAAAAGATGTTTATTTTAAACTGTAAGTTTCGGTTTTTCTGCATGATAAATAAATGCTGCTGTAATGAAAGAAATCTGTTTCTGAAAAGAAACTGTGGTAGAAACTGAAAAAAGTACTTTCCTGTCACTTAATTGTTTATTACATAGTTACTTTGTTTTGGTATGAATATAGTAAAAGCTGTAAAAACTAAGGAAATACAGTTAAAGTTCCAACATTTATGCCCTCCTTTACATTTTCAAAGGCCATGCAAATATAAATGGACCAGATTTGAGTCGTTGTCGATCAGATTCTAGCCCCCAGCCCATATGTTTGACACCCCTGCTGCACAGTGTACTGTATATACATTTTGTGGTGAATGTTCATGTTTACAATAAGAAGGTCAGTTGACGTACACACCGTCTCTATAACCCAAAAGCTCAAGCTTCAGATTGCTCTGAACACTGGTTCTCTTACTCTTGGGTTTGCATGATGATAAAGGGAGAGGACATCCCCAACATGGTCATCGGAGGGCCACAACCACCTTCTGTTCAAAGCAAGTGTTTGCAAGGAACTGCTATGGCGTGTAAATTACACAAAGCTACTCACTCTCGTCAGTCGCAAAATAAAAACTGGATTTGAAGATCCATGAAGAAGTAATTTTTTTATTTTTTTTTACCATTTGTTTGAGTTTTATAAAATAAAGGATTTGCATAGAAAATGCACATGTTCAATGTCCACCAAAGATCAGACCCAGGAGTAGACAATTTCTCTAGTGAATACAAAGAAATGGGAAAAATCATCTAAACCACCAACTCTATAATGGAGGGCCTCTAGTATGTTCACTTTTCATCACACAAGCCCACAAGAATTCCATAAAAGCCTACCTTGTGTTCCAATCGCAGCCTGATTACTGGTTTAGCATGGACGAAAAAACGATTTCCACGTAGTTACACCAGAGAGTCTGTGGTTTGGATCAGGGCTTCTGAATGAGAGTGCAGACAAGAATGATTTTTTTTTACATCACACTTGTTTGGCTTGAATAATGAGGCAGTGAGTAGTCACACTGAACCAGACAATGGTTGACAGATGCAAATTACAGCATTATGCAACTTTGATTATGTGTGGTGTAGCAAGGCCAATCTCTTTGGGCTCTCTGTCCACGTGAGGCACAACAACAGTCTGGAGAGCAAGATAAACCTCATTTTCTAGTCCTCTCATAGGGAACATCAGTGCAGATCTCAGTCTGTCTCATTTAATTCATTTATTTATTCCATATGACTGGTTTATTTCCCTGTGCTCTCACCTCCCAAAGAGACTGAGCAATAAGAGAAATCAGTCTGTGATACTTCTAAAAAAAGGCTTCGTTGTTCTTTTGCTGCTTTTATCTGGAAATATATACGGCCTAATCCTGGTCCAGATTACAAATGTTTAAATGTTCCTTGTGATTTAAAGCTAGATTGGGACTTGGTATTATTCATTTAAATGTCACTAATCTTCTTCCTAAACTGGACTTAGTGAAAAATTTGGGTGAACGCATTGGATACTGATATTCTTACATTATCTGAAACTTGGCTAACAATAGCAATTACTGGCAAAGACGTTGCAATAACGGGCTACAATTTTTTTTTTCATTGTGTTAGTGTTGCAATTTATGTAAAAGACTAATTCCATGTTATTCTTCAGTATCTTTTAATCTTTTACTAAACCGTTTCTTTCTTTCTTTCCTGCATTTAAGCTCCAACTTTTTAAGGACCATTTTATTCCTATTGTAGGTTGTTAGAGACCCCCCTCAGCTATTATTGAGGCTTTAAATTCACTTAGTGACAAACTGTCCACTTTAGATTTTAATGAAATTGGCCCTAAATGAATGCCAGAGATTTTAAATCTGAGGCAGATTGGCTGATTTTTAGACAGCTAAGAAATCGTTCAGCCTTCTTCATTAAAAGCCAAATCAGAATTTTATCTTTCAAAAACTACTGAACATCTTAACGATCCTAAAAAAAAAATATAACATGTTCTTATAGGGACAAAACTACCAATGAGATGCCAGCTTTTTTTGTAAAAGACGGAAAAATGTGAAATTCTAAACTGCTTTAATGAGTCTTTTGTTTCTTCCAGGTCTTTATTTGAATCTTTACATCCATATTTAAAACTGCCTAATAAACAGGAGGCTCTCTCTTTTACCACTCAAACTGAATCTTTGGACCAATCCTTCAGCTTTTCTCTTCCAAATTTCTTTGAAGACCAGAGGACCTTAAATCTGTTGAATCCAAATAAACCTGCAGGGCCAGATCAGCTTGATCCTTATTTTCTTAAGTTGGTTGCAGATTTTATAGCAGAACCACTAACTTATATTTTTAATCTCAGCCTTTTGAACAATGAGATCCCTGCAATATGGAAATCTGCCTATGGTTTCCCATTGTTAAAAGGTGATCCTTCAGATGTTAATAACTACAGGTCCATATCTAAATTGTGTGTTCTAGCAAAAGTTCTAGAAAACTTTATTAGTGAACAAGTAAAAGAATTTTTGGACAAAATTCGGTTCTTTACCAACAGCAGTCAGGATTCAGAAAACAACACAGCACCATTACCGCTGCTATTAAACTGTTGAACGACATTAATGATGCAATGGACTGCAAATACTACTGCGCTGCTCTTTTTCTTGACTTGTCGAAGGCCTTCGACACAGTTGACCGAGTCATTTTAGTAAACAGACTAAAGATTTTTGGTCTGTCTGTAAATGTTGTAAGTTGGTCTTCAAATTACTTGTCAGCTAGAACACAATGTGTCCACGTTGCTGGGTGTTCTCCCTCTTTTTGCCCAGTATCCAAAGGAGTTCCTCAGGGCTCCATATTAGGGCCATTACTTTTTTCTCTTTATATAAATAACCTTTCTGAAAATTTATCAAACATTCAATTTCATCTTTTTGCAGATGATACAGTTATCTATTCTTCATCTCCATCAGCAGCACAACTCCTTAAATTTCTGCAGTATGGCTTTGATTTTGTTCAGTTCCGTTTAACTCAACCTAAGTTCGTTTTAAATGCAGAGAAATCCAACTTCATGTTAGTTGTTATTAACGTTTCCTGAGATTAAAACCATTTAATGGACCTAAATAGAAATGGTCACATCTTATAAGTATCTAAGTATCATTATAGATCAGAATTTGTCATTTTAAACTCACATTGAAAGGCTTGTGTCCAAGTTGAAATTATGTTACCTTTTAAAAAAAATCAGTTGTTTCTCTCTCCAAGTAAATGAAACACTTGTTTTATGCAACTTTTTTTTTTTTACCTTTATTGGATTGTGGTGACCTGCTTTTTATGAATGCACCTGCCCACTATCTAAAAAGCTTAGATACTGTCTACCATTGTGTTTTACGTTTTATTACTGGCTCTTGAAATCCTGACCATCTCTGTAGATCTCCACTTTCTCATTGGTTGGTTTTTATCTATAAATCTCTCCTTGGGCTGGTTCCCTCTTATCTGTGTGTTTATATGTGTAAAAGCCACATCCAATATAGCCTCGCTCTCACAATGTCATACAAATGACTGTAACAAAAATCAGAAGACAACTGGGAAAAAAGCTTTTAAATATGCCGCCCCTGTTTCCAGGAAGGAGGGAGAGGACAGAGAGAATAACTCTTTTAGTCAGTGTGACTGTTTTTATGAGCTGCTGTTGCATATTTTGTGCTCACTTGTTTCTATGAAATGTTGTATTTGGTTTGAACTTGTGTTGTATTTGTTGTAACTTTTGTTGCCATGATGGCCTGCTCTCTCTAGGAAATGAGATTTAAATCTTAATTAGACTTTCACCTGGATAAAGAAAAGGATAATAAAATATTACAACACTATAAATAAAGACTTTCTGTCAAAAAAAATACCTAGAAATGTATTAGTACTTAGTGATGCTTAGACCAATAGACCAGTAATCAATCCCCAGAGGCCTGTAATGCACACACCATAGTGCAATTACATAGTCATAAGATGCATTCCAGTCTAAATCATTTTAAATCTCCAAATTTGTATCTACTATCTGGCACTACCCAGCTGTGCATCAAACCCTGCTGGTTCTCACATCTCTTCTCAGGAAAGGCCATGACACAAAAACTGTTTTTTGTTTGTTTATGAAAATTGTTTATTTTGCCACACATCACATTACATACAAAAAAATAATAAAAACAAATAAGAGGCTTTATGAAACTAAAGCCTGATGCAGGATTACATCTAATATTTCTCACAGTGCTGGTAACGAGCTGAGTCCTGTGGTGCTACGACGTGGCAGCTTCCTCCTCGTCTTCCCTCTGCATTTGTTCTATGAGTTTCTGACGTTCGGCGGCCTGTCTCATCCTCATCATCACAATGCTTTCGTAGTCACGCTCATTGGACAGGGAAGCCTAAAGGGGTGATAACAAAAAAGTGGATATTATCATAATGTGAAACAGAGCTACACAGACTAGTAGGACTTACAAAAACAAGATTCATAAGAAGATTTATTTATAGACCAGACAATCAGTTGATTTAGAAAATCAATTCAACAGAGTAGTTTCTATCAGATTTCATGACAGATCAACTTTTAGTTCTACTTAAGGTTCAAGCCACAAAAACCCTTTAATTTTATTTATAAGCAGCAGCGTTTTCATCAGTGAGCAGCATTCCCGTTATAAATGTATGGTGTCCAAGCTTAAACAGTGATAATCCTGATTGTATCACTGAGAGTTCTATTTCTCAGAATTGTCAAAAAAACGTATAAAGCTACAAAAAAATGTCTGTGCAGTCCTCCTCACAAGTAAGCTGAACTTGAAGTGTAAAATCTGTGGAGCGATCCTGTGATCCTGCGACAGAGTCGTAAGAAAAGCCAAACATCTTGGATTTTTAGATCATGACAACAGTCCTTCAAGGCAGCCATCCAACGTTTGGCTAATTCAGGGCTGCGGGACGGCTGGACCCTATCCTAGCTGTTACATGGGCGAGAAGAGAGGTACAGTTTGTTAGTCTAACACAAGGAAAAAAGACAGAGAGAGAGAACAAGTCACAATCAGATTCACTCAGATTCACACCAATTAGGGTCAATTTAGAATCACCACTTAACCTAACATGCATGTCCTAGGAAGCTGGAGTACGTGGCGACAACATGTAAACTCTACACAGAAAGCCTCCAGTGGAGGAAAGATGACTGTGTTAGACACGCAACATCATGTTGCTCATTCAAAGCTGACCACAGACACACACACACACACGCAAAAAAACCAAAATGCAGTCAATGTCCAGTTTCTGTTTGCTTTCACAACCAGGCCTTTGAGTGCGGCGCAGAGAGGCAGATTTGGACACATGCTCTCATCTCAGTTAACATTTGCATGACGACATGGTGAACATGCATGAGACAGCAGCCCACAGAGAAACTGTGATGGGGTAATTCCACTGCCTTAGGTCATTAAACCTAAAATGTGGGCTGGAATTGGGCCTGGCAGTTGCTGGCAGGGCTTTGGCTTGGATGATGATGGCGACGGATTATCATACTGTGGGGGGAAATCAGAGAGGGCAGCCACTGGCTAATGGCTAATCAAGCAGGGTGGAACACAGCCCAAAAGGGCTTGCACACCCACACACACACACACACACAAACATCTGTGCAATGACCAATGCCACACACCGGTCAACCAAGATCGAAACACAAGAAACAGACTGTGATGAAACGAGAAAACACTTTAAGAAAAATTTTTAATCTGACAACTTCAATTTAAAATTCACCAGGATTGTGCTTATACTGTATGTGCAACACAAACATAGGCACTCATGGAGACCATCATCCCATCACTGATTAGGAAGGAAGACCACGTGTACACAAAGAAAGCCATTCTTTGAACAGATTATATCAAGGAAGTCTGCTGGGCCAAGGAAGTGTCTCTTTAACAAGACAGTGAGCTGCAGGAGAGAGTGAACGTGTGCATTAAGGACGGGGAGTGATCTGATGAGTGGTAAGTTTTGTCGATGCACTCGCTAAGGCATCTGGAAAATATCATAGGGACTCCAGCATCCGTGTGCTGGGGAGAAAGAGGGTCTAGTGTGGAGGAAGAAGAAAAAAAGAGAAATTGGACGTTACCCTCACTCCCCCCTACGCCACCCCTGGATTGAGGAAAGCTGCTATTATCATTCCAATAACGTGAGCTCAAGCCCCCGTCTGACACGTAACTATGAAATATCACGCGAACACTATTAGGTAAATAAACAACTCTTGTAACTTAAAATTAAACAAAACACAAGCAAATATACAAGAAGCTGTGGAAATCCTCCTGCCTATACAGCAAATCTAACCATACTCTGCTACGCCCCCTACTGGGCACAATGCTGAAGTGCACCAGGAAAACTTTTAGAACTGGTCTGCCTTTTTCTCAGCCCAGCATGATTATGGCATCATGGGCAGACTGCACGACACTAATGATGTAGGGGAATTCTGTGCATTAACAGGTGCTTTATGGGCAGTGTGACGCATTTCTTCTCAGAATGAGGGAAGTTTCCTTGCCTTGGGTGTTAACTTACAATATACATATTTAGCCAGTGCATCACTCTGTAACTAAACACTTGGTGGGTACATATGTGCATGTCTAGGTCTGTGTGTGTCTGCAAGTGTGTGTGTAGGGGCGGGTGGGTGTTTGGTGCCTTAACGCCAAGATCCGGGGTGAGCGGGAAACCACAAAACACAAACAATGGGCCACTGCACAAAGCCAAGACAGGAGGGTTCAAGGCCACCGCTGAGGTGGAATAGTAGTAAAACACACAACCACACACGCACATGCATACATATAAACAAGCTGAGGATTAGCTACGTGACATCAGCGCATGGCGAGGCCTCGAAAAAGCACACCCCAGCCTGACCCCAGGCCAGTAATGACATCATGATCACCACAAGTGCTGTGAGTCAAGCAGCACACACACGCTCTTAAAAGTCCTTCCCACACACGGCAGGAGGCATGGCAGGAGCGCAGGTGGCCGCAGCACAAGTTGTCAGATCGCCGAGCGTGTGAGGACAAGTGATTGAAAAGGTGTTTGTACATTTAATAGAGACAGACAAGCGCGGACACGAGTAAAGTGAAACTACATCTATTCAAAACAGCTTCCGTTAAAATCTTGCCATTTCACGCTTAACAGCTTTTAACCTTGCAACTTGACGGCTCACCAATTCAAATTTGATAAATGGATCACTCATTAACACCATAAAGCATCACATGTCTTCAACTAGACGGTTGCAGTGCCGAGGTGACTTTAAAGTCCTCCAAAGCTTAAGAATGGGTTTTTTAACAAGCCTGCTCTGTGGTCCCAGCTAAAATGTGTGCTCTGATCCACTGCGGTGAAGTTAATCAAGGAACTATTTAACTGGCGGGCGTGTGGTGGCGTAGTGTGTGTTTCTGTATTTGTGTGTGTGTCACCGAGCTGTGATTTATGAAAGGCAAATACCAGTATAGAGATCGTTTGGGCGTGTGTGTGTATGTGAAGGTACCCAAGCGCTCATGCTAACACAAACAAAGAGGCAGCCTTACTGCAGATGCATCACTGGAGCCGAGGTGAAATTCTCGTGCAGACCTAAGCTTTCTAAATGGTAGCGGATTAATCAACATTCATTACAGAAGTCAGCAGACATAAAACCCCAAAGGTTTGTTCTACTACACCGCTTTTGCAAGTAAAGAACAAACAAACCACAGAGGTCGAGACCCAAATGTACTTCCTGTTTTTAGCCCCTCTCATGCAATGCACAAACTTCCTTTATTTGACAGAAAATGTACGTCTGATCAAAGCAGCCAAATTAAACTGCAAAAAAAAAAAAAACATAGCTGCTGGAATGACTGGTACCAACACCAAGTCAGCTTCAATAGAGTTCAACGTAATAGCTTTAAAAAACATGTTTGCGGCCTGGAACAGGAAAATAAATAATACGTTTGTTGCTCGATAATGATGGAAAGACAAATGTTGAACCTTTCATAACTGTATTGTGGGTGTTTTTTGTTTTGGTTTTTTTATATAACTTGTCCATTTGGATACTGTTGAGGCTTAAAATTAAGGGTACGGCTTTGATTTCCACATTGCCAGGTATACTGACAGCTACAGGAGCTGTCTACCAGGTCTCATCTGCAGGGGCGTATCCAGAACAGGGCATGGGGTGGCACCAGGATGCTGGTGCCCCCCAATACCAATGTCATTGGCATAGTGTACTGCCAGTCTTACAATGTCCAACATCTTTGCATGAGAGTATTGAGAGAGCCATAAGAAATGTAACTAAGTAGATTTACTCAAGTACTTTACTAAAGTACAAATTTAATATACTTGTATTTGAAGTATTTCTAACTTGGGATACTCTCTTTTTTCTACTGTATTTTGGACACTGTGCAGCACCACGTTTTAAGTAATAAACCTTTTTGTTCTTGATTCGCCTGTGCCACCCCATTTACAAAACAAATCCTGGACACGACCCTGCTCACCTAAGCTAACTGAAGTCACTGAACTGGATTTCTCAACTATGTTTGTGGTGTTTATGCCATTTTTTTTTAATGAAATTATCAAATAATTATTACTGCCTGCTATGGCAGAGACCATACAAGACCTGTGTGGCTCAGTTTTGGTGACTATATTTTTAATCTGCTAATCAGCACTAATTAGCGAGCATGTGTATTTGTGCATTGCATCCTTCCAGTATATGGATGCAGGTAGCTAACGAAGTTTCATAATGTTTGATAATAATTCCAGTCTGTCATCTAAATCATTTCTGGGACTTAAAAAAATACAACGAAAGCTAAAATGCTAAAGTTGTAATTATATTAGCTCATCAGCTCAATCATATTAGCTTTGCTGTACTCAAACACCCCATATAAGCTATATAACTACGCTCATGGGTATACACAGTATTCAACAGAATAGAAGCGTGCAGGGTGGAGTCAGAAAAGTGCCTTTGGAATCTGTAAAAGTAAAGGATATAAACAGTGAAAAGAGAAATGGCAGCAAAGACCTGAACTCCTGGTGCCCTGGCATTTCTCTTTATGATGGATGAGCTCAGGGATCCTTGAATAGGGAAATGTGGGGGTTTGGTTTCTGTAATATCCAAGAATACATTGTTGTAAAAGCAAAATTATGTCTTTCACATTCCAGCCTTCCTGGAAAAGCCCTCTGATTGCAACAGATTTGCTATTAAAACAAAGGAGGCCAGGGCACTGCAAGAACACCATCTGAACCTTGGAGATGTCAAAAAATGAGCCGAGGTATTACACAAGGAAAAAAAAAAGAAAGAAAATGGCACAACAATTGCAGATTTCTGTTTACTTTGTTTGTGCATGTGTTCCTTATCTACACTAATTAATGTGTAAAGTAAGCAAAACCAGTAAAACTGATCTCAGTATGTATTGTTTACATTAACTCTACAAATCTACAGTTTAATCTAAAACGCACAGCCATCATTCAATAATTACTAATCAGTCAGTGTCAGGAGAAATAACATTCCTCAGATTTTACTGATACCTCCAAATTTATGGGTTTTGAAATTCTTTGGAATAAATCCTGCAATAACTACACAAAAAATCCATAACAATTTTGTCTTCAATATTCTGTGTAACAAAGAATGCAAAGTACTATTTAAAGCACAAAACTGCAACCATAAACTACATAATATGATAATAGTAATGCTAATATAGCTTTCCCTTATTAAAAGATCTGGTAATGAGTTAAAGGAAACTGAATGAAAGACAATGCAGCACCATACTATATGTTAAACATCCTCGGGTCATTTTTGAATGTAGAATAGTGCCACGAGTCAAACCTACATTATCACATTGTGAGTGTAAGCTTCCACTAACCAATCAAACTGCAGAATGCATCCCAGTGTGCCCATATTCATAAAGTAATACAGTATGTAGTGTAGGTCCAACAATTTTTTTTATGGTAAATGACCTGTATTTATATAGCGCTTTACTAGTCCCTAAGGACCCCAAAGCGCTTTACACATCCAGTCATCCACCCATTCACACACACATTCACACACTGGTGATGGCAGCTACATTGCAGCCACAGCCACCCTGGGGCGCACTGACAGAGGCGAGGCTGCTTTTTAGGGCAATAAAGGTTAATAGGCAATTTTGTGTCTGACCAAATGTGAAATTTTCTGCTCCCGAGTTGGTATATGCAAAAAAGTGTCATAAAGCATTATGTTATAGTGAAGCTGACCTTTGACTTGAGACATAAAATGCCACCAATCAGATATTTCTGCAAACTATGTAATAATGAATGTAAAAATTATTCCTTTATGGCCAAAAAAACCCCAAACAAATAACTTTTTATGAGGTTGCACTGCCTTAAATTTTAAAATTGTGCTATTAATAATGACTCGAGCACACATACACGTACATATTATGTTGTTTATCATGTATCAGTTAACAGAAACACTTTTAAAATGGTTTATATTTTTTGGGAATAGTTAGATTGCTTTCCTTGCACTGAATAGCAGAGCATATGATTTTTCTGTGTTTTTGGCATAACGACAGTAAAAGATTCTGATTATGATGAAATTCCCTCGTGGTGCTCCTGAAATATTGTGTTTGCAAGAATGGGAAGAATATCAGGCCTCAGTGACCTTGGATGACCAAATTCTACTCACTTTATTTTTCAATTTTTCTGAGCACGTTTGACTTTGACAATCATGATACCGGGACAGACACACGCACAAATGAAAAACTCAAAAACATTAAATGTCTCTGTCGCTGACTGACAAACTTTGGTGTAAAACCTCAAAATGTAAATAATCCAGCTGTTTTATTGTGTTGTGACATTTGGCACCGCAGTGCATTACCTCATCAGAGAATATTTGTTTTTACCCAGCCAAGCCATCCGCTTACTGTGTTGGACCTGACGTGACTTTGTTGTGTTGATTAGAAGCTACTGTTAGCTACGTCATATGTGTTGGTGAGTGTGCGCTTGGTATTCAGTAAAGTAACACCTGGGCTTCGGTGTCAGATCTCTGTCATGTTGGAATCATGCAAGCGAGTGTCTGCACTTCCTCTTAGCAATCCCACAGCCAAGTTTCTGTTGGAAAACCTTCAGACGGCTAATCACTGAGTCATAACTTTGCAGACGAACAGCGACAACAATGCTGAAGATGATGACAAATGCATATTTAAACATTCCCACCAGAAATGATAAAAGGAAAACTACTAGAAACTGTTTATACAAAATACAGACAGGTGGGAATGACTACTTTAACAAGTCTTACAAGCTAAATAATCTGGTTAATTCATTGATGTATTGCACGCTGAATTTGATCACAGCCCAATGTCCAGTATTTGCCAATAAAACAAAAAAGCTTTTTCATATAAAAGAATAAGCCAAATCTTGCAGTAAATCTATTCTAAATGCTGGCTGTCTGAGGGCCTTGATCAGCGGAAGCTGAAGTACATACAACAAAGAGCCAGAAGAATATCCACCAAAGCCTCAGTTTGGAATCGTTGCGCCAGTCAAAGCAATATCTGGAAACACTTTTTATCCTGCAACAACAAAAACATGCAGCATCCCAGATTTCAGGCCCGGCATAGCTGCATCAAACCACATTGCCCACTATGGTCAGGCCTTAGAAAAGAGGCTTATGCAGAAATCCAGTTCGGGCTAAACGCATAAGCCCAGAGGCTACATAGCATGAGAGCACCGCTAACAAACTGAGCCCAACCTTGGTCAGACAGCAGGTCTTGTGAGGTCATACCCAAATACCACAGATAACACTAGCTCTTCACCCTGATTGTCTTCTAGCATGAAAGCAGTTTTGTGGTTGTAGGTGGAAGAAGGAGGGGGTTTCTCAGAAGAGGGATGTTCAAAAATGTTCTGTTTTGGCCTTGGGTAAATGTTATGATAATTTCATTTGCGTGAGTAATTGTGTCTGCTCTTGCAGACTGTTCTGGTCCTGAGTTGCAGAGCAGCAGAGAGGATGAGGGCGGGACGTATGTTGTTTATTGGATCGATTTCAAAGGAGCGCTTAAAAAATACGATTTGTCCTTCACGCCCGGCATGTTTAGGGTTGGGGAGGAAGGCAAAAACAAACAAATACTGCACACAGATCTACAGCTTTCTCCAACACATGGCAATATTTCAGCATTATGAAATATGTTATCTTTAAAACATCACCACGCAGGTAGATGCAACTGTTCAGAAGATAATAGTCCCAAAAAAAGGCTCACAATCAAAGTGCGTAGCAGTGAGTGTTACTGAAACTTTGAGGCTTTAAACCTTTTTACGCAAACACGTTCCAGCGAGCGCACAAACGTTTTCTGCTCTGACACATCCATTACTATAGCATTCCATAGCAAAGACAACACGCTGGAGGCGTGAGAATTAGAAATGCAGCAAGTGATCCCTCTTGTGAAATCCAGCGTGCCTGCTCATACATGTCTGTGTGGGATACTGAGCTTTGATTACACAGAATAGCTACAGGCCTCCACTCAGGCAGAAGAGTCTTTGGAGTGGGCTCAACTCAACAACAGACAGGAAATCAGGAAATCAGCAGAATAGAGGGACAATAAGACAGAGATTAGGGCTGACCGGTTTCTCACTTACTAGGACTTCCTCTTTTTTCCCCAGATAAGCACACAATCTATAACAGTCTCACACACTCTTATTAAAACACAATCAGTTGTACATGACCAACCTCTTCAAACTTCAAACTATACGTCGCCCCTTTCCTTTCTCTCAGTCACACCATTCGGCTTTAAGAATAAGTCGTGCACGGCAGTTTCTGCCTTTCTCAATGTCATGGGAATTAAACCGGGAGCTCGTGCTTTGTGCCGACTCACCCGCAGGTGATGGGTGCAGCCAATCAACCAGCAGGACTTACTGTAACACCTACGACTAAAAGGCCAACTCACTCCGCAAACAGGATGATATAATCTCCTGACTGGAGGTGGGATGACTTCAGATGTCAACTAAGAAATACCTGGATCTCTTAACAATCTTATACTTTGACCTCACCTGGCTTATCACTTAGGGGAAGATAACTTTCATCAGCCAGACACAAAAAGATCTTTCTGCAAGGATTATCTAAAACACTCGTTGAAGCAGAGAAGGGTAAGAAATGGTACATAAATACTTTCTTTAGCTTTTCTTCTACGATGAGGAAAAGACTGTTGTAGCTCACATTGTTTCTGTGTCTCGAGGTGGTTCAATGAGATCTTGTCTGTAACAGCTGACAAGCCCCGTCATGTCAAAGGAAGGTTTGTGAGAGTGTGCAGGTACACACAGCCTAGCTTCCTGGCAGAGACGGGTGTGCGTGTGTGTGGGATTCAATTATCCTTGATTTTCCCAGCAAGACAGGTAAAAACTAACATCTTTTCTTTTTTTGTCTAATTATTGTTATAGTTCTCACTAAAGTAACTGCACGGCAGGAAAAAGATCTTAACATCAGTTATTTTAATTGTGGTTAAAGTTTTCAGCAGACTGAGTCCTTATCAGTCTTTGAGATGTGTAATTAATGGAGCGTTCGGAACCATCATTTAAAACGTGTTTCTTGGCCAATGTGTTTTAATGAGCTTCTTTAGTTTTTAACTTGGCCACGAAGTGTTTCCTGAACACGATACTCATGGCTAAAATCCCAACGACTCCTCCTTGGCCAAACTGACATGTCTGGAAAGGAATGCAGTCGAGTCCGCGCGCTCCAATCTCCCGCTGCTACTAAAGTGCCGATAAAACCTTTACAGGCCAACAAAACCTGTTTGCCGAAGTGGTTTACAAATTTACAGAGTGAGTGTTTCAAGTCACGAACACAGATCTAACTGTGGGCAAAGCTGTTGGGAGGCTTAAAAATCACAGACACAGAGGAGATTATCTAATCGGCGTGCCTGCGTTGATGAACTGAGTTCTGTCTCGCTCACTAAAATCATTACTGGTCACGGAAAGTGAAAACGCTTTCTTGTTTTGTTTTTTCGAGTCATTGTGACCAAGAGGTTTTAGGTTTTGTTGGTGGAAATGAAATTTCAAGATTATATTATCCTCCAAAAGACATTAAAAACAGATTGATCCTCTAAGATAATGCCTAGAGTGCGATGCTGTTTATGGAATAGCTGTATTTGATTTTATCTTAAATAACTTTCAAATCCAGACTCGGGGCATACCTCTCACACCACAGCAAAATAAAGTAATTGTATCCCAGTTATTTAGACTTCTGAGGAAATTATAAACATGTGCTCTAAAGTGAAGTTATTATCATAATTTCTGACAGAGGTTGTGAGAAAGTGAAGACAATGCACCGCATACAGGATAACAATTACCACTCTGGCATTTTTTCTTATTTATTTTGTTGACTCTCTTACTGGAAGTCTTAAATGGACTAGAAGACTTCCTCTGGAAGACGTGCAGCAGACCACACCTGCATTTATCGGAAAAGAGGGGATTTGAAAAGTAAATATTTGTAAATGAAAGGTTCAAAGCATTGTTTGAACATCCCTGCGCTGCCAAATAATTGCTGCATTTCATTAAATGAAAATCAAGGCTAGCAGGTGCAATCGCTGCACAATGGATGTGAATTTAAAAAAAGCTAACAGACACAGTCAAATCCTTACATCTGGTTTTGAAAAACACGACAAACACAAGCACAGATCTCCTTCATGTTCTAGCATGAATAAGAGAGAACCTGGATGACATGCTGCTGCGGGAAATGTGGTATCAAACTGTTATTTGTTAAAATGTTAATACTCTCTTTTTGTGTTTCGTTGCAGATGGAGTTATGCTTTTAATTATCAAAACTTCCTAACAAATTGAACAAAGAAGAAAGAGACTACAAAGACTTTTGAGGATACATTAAAAACAAAAAAGATTAAACTGAAACATTTAAGCAAATCTCAACCAGATCTGCTAGGATGCCACTCCGAGCATCGCTGCACAGAAATCCAGCCTCTGGACGCTGGTCCAGCAGGAATTCCAAGAGGAAGGAGGTTCTGTCTGTCAACATGATCAGCCTACCGCTCGCCGATTTCCGCCACATCACTCATATTGGAAACAATGCCGACAGCTTTGGAGATCTGTCTTTTCTAAAGCTGAGTCACAACCTGCTTTTACAAAGTTCCCGAAGTGAGCAGAACGTCTTTCTGGCCTGCTCACCGCCTCCAAAGCCGCCTCGTCTGAATCTGGACGAGACTGAGAGCAAAAAGACCCCTGACTTGTCTGTGGACCACCAGCACAATAACTCCCAGAAAAGGAAGAAATGCAGTTCTCTGCCCCTGCTGGACAGCGAGAAAGGAAATGTAGATGCTGAAAAAGAGGATGGGTACCAAAGAGGGAATAATACTTCTTCCAATCAGACTCATAGCTCCAGATGGGGCAGCACAGGTTCAGATGGGGATGAAGACTTTAATGAGACCTGTGACAAAACTACGGGACAACAAAAGGATGAGGACAGTGGCTTTTCATTCAGCCTCGACCTGGGTCCTTCGATCCTTGACGATGTCCTTCAGGTGATGGACAAACTGCACAAATAAACCAGAGATTAGCCAAATGTCTCGGAGAGGCTTTACTAAAGGTTTGGAATATAGAGAGCAATAAGGGCCTCATCTTGTCCAGAATCCTGATCGGAGACGAAATCATCACATTTGGATATTGTTTTGTTCATTATGTTCGGATAAATCTAAAGATATCTGCTTTTTTGGAATGCAGAATCTCAAACAATGAATAATAAACCACAGATGAACACTGTACACTTTGTAAAGGCACAGGATATGCTCCTAGAGCACTGTGATCCACAGCGTTTACTAAAAAGTATGCGTGATTCTGTTTGAAAAGGGGGCACATAAACAAAGTTAATGTTCTCCAAGCAATCACCCTTTGCAGAGGCAGATCCAGTGTTTAAGTTAATAATTAAACTTTGTCTCATGTTAAACTAAGAGCTTGACATTTTCAACCTTTTCACATTTCCCCTTAGCTATTTTAATTCTTCAAACCACACATCACGGCACTGACGACGGCTGTTAAGACTTAAGATTGTTGTGTTTAAGAAAAGAAACGCAACGACTGGAATCCAAGGTCCTTGGAGCTGCGATGCCTTGGCGTGCTTGCCAATCTGTTGTGTGCAGAGGGCAAATTTTACTCCGCACGCATCTGAGAGGCCCCACTCAATGGTAGACCAAGGTACCCCCCATCTCTCATTCCCAACAAGGCAGTGAAAACAAACACTTAGTCCTGCTTCCAATAAAAGCCAGCCAGTGGTGGCAGTTTGGGCTACCGACCAAGCCAGGCCACAGGTCCAAGACCTCAGAAGAAAAATGAAAAAAAAAAAGAAGCCAAAGCAGGCTGTTTTCTTAGCTGCAAATCAGCGTTCAATGCTCTGGTGAGCAGTGCACGAGAAGAAAAGTGGTAAAGGGTAACTTGATACTTCCACATATGCAGGGGGTGTTGAGGGAGAAGGAGGACCAGAAACATCATTACTGTAGCAAAAGTTCTGATGAGGCTTTAAACACTACCTTCTACCCAAATACACCCAACACGCAAAAATGCATGCTGTATCTCACACACTGGCACACGAGCAAAGGGAAGCACACGTGAAACACGCGTGAAACACTCGTCCATACGTTTTCCTCAAACCTACAGAGGAGACGTCGAGACGAGCCTCACTCCGGCTTTGTTGGGGAGTTATCGGGATGGGATGTGGCACAAAACCCAGAAGAAGTCAAATTCCTAAGAGCGCCACGGGTCATGGTACAAAATCTAGAAACCAAAATAAGTTCTTCAAGCAATAAATTTTGAATTCTATGCAAACAGTCCAAAACAGAAACAGCACTGTTTGTGGGAACATTTATATATCCGTTTCTTGTAGACTTCTGCCAATAACACATTGTGAATGTTTTTTTCCTTCTGAAGAAAAAATAGTTTTTATGTATTTTTTGTGCAAAGCAAATAAAAACATCAAATACTCGTATGAAGAGATTGCTTTTTTCTTTATTTTACACATTGTTTTATGTGTTTGTATCATTTTTTCTAGAGAAACTACAGCTTATATAGGACTCCGCAACACAATAATATTATGTAGAGGTGGCCAAAATTAGACACGCACGGCAGAATTTCATGCACAGTAGAGGCATGAATGCTGCACTGGAGTAAAGTGGACTTTGAAGCACAGCTAAAGCACAAAGAGGTGGCTATCAATAGCTAACCAGAGTCCGTTAGTAAACTTCAGGATAAGCAGGAGAATGAGCTATTCACTGACAGAGATTTACACTGTGTTGACTGTGTTGCCCTGCTCGATGCAATAACTCCCTAAGCAATCAAAACCTTATCTATTCACAAGAGAAAGAAGAATTGTGCAATATCAGAGAAATCAGAAATAATACTTGGCATCTTATTTTTCCTGCATGCATGTGTCCTTGGTTTTCTATCAGTCTGTCATCTGTGTGAAAGTCCTGTGAATGCGAGATGAAAGAGTCTGTGATGGAAGACAAATTATCTTGTCTGCTCTGCAAAAAACTGGCCAAACTGTGAAGTATCCCAATCACATCTGGCATCACTTCCCTCCGTTTTAAAATCTAAACTTGCTGTCATGCAGAATACAAAAAAAAAATCTTGTCATTCCTCTAAAGCAGCTCGTACGAGCTGTGTTTTTTGTCGGCTACCAACTTAAACATTAAAAATACTGTATTGGCAAATAGGACAAGAGTGCTGCGCCTGTAATTGTGCTTCCCAGTGAAATCTAATGCTACATGTCTTTGTTTTGGTCTGGTTTGTTTTTTTGTATTTACACATGAAAGGGGATTTCATAAAACCAACAGTTTTTTTTGTTTATGCTGTCGGTATCGTGTATCAAGACAGAAAATATTATCAAGCTGCAAAGAGGATCAAGCAAATTGAAAACAGCTCTTCCCTCTCATGATATGCATGATGAGCTAAATGCATTTAGGCATAGATTTCTATGTATTCTAAACCAGCACATCTTTTTTTAAAACATCTCCCATCCTCCGTTTCGTGAGTGGCCAATCATCCTTCAGTCTCATGTATTTTCACTGCTCGTTTCCTTTTTACTTTTGCTACTAACAAAAATGTGAAATAGAACAAAACCAAAGGAAAAAAAAAAGAAATATTCAGCTTTTAAGTCTGGTCATTGCAATAAACAGAAAGCTGTTCCTAAACAGCTATCATCTCCATTAAGAGCAGGTTTCAGGCCAGCACTGAATATGCCAACAGCAAGGCCACATCCAATGCATCTCTTCCAGACACAAGGACTATTTTAGGTGATAACGCACTTTTAAAGCACTAGCAAACCAGCAGGCTGGAAAAACAATCCCAGAATAGCTGATCTACTGCATCTGGTTTATGCCGTGACAACCCTGCAATGATTCCCTGGCTCTTGATGGAAGAAGCAGGCATAGAAGGCTCAAATTTAAAACCCTTACAATAGAATCGTTTTAAATAATACGGTATGCTAAACTGAGCAATAAACCATGAATCAAGACACAATGATTAATGATGGCATCATATCTCTGGAGGCATGAACGTCAGGTCTGGCAAAAACAAAGCAGACAGATAGATGGGGATTCCACATCCGAGAGTTTGTTAAGATAAACTATCCATGTGAAATCCCTTTTTCAGATGCAACTATTTGCCGCTCTCGGATAGGACTGCACTGAAATGTTTAGCAATGGATAATAGGTTCTTTTAGCATTCACTGAGATTTTGAACCATGTACTAAAAGAAACATTTGGACTTCTGGGAAAATTTAAAGGTTCGTTTTCTCGACCTCTCCATTTTTCAGCCTGTCACTACGACGTATTTGTCATATCAGTAATGTTAACGGGTACACACGCAAAAGTGGACGATCAGGAAAAGAAACTGGATTCTTTTCCCAAATGAAGGGTCTGAATTTAGCCAAGAGCGTGGGGAGCAATTCCACATGGTGCGAAAGACACGGCCCTCCCCTATTTTGAAATTAATATCCATGGTGAGAAAAACTGGGTGAATGCAGTAGGTCCAGTTATAAATCATGTCATATCTACAACAAAAACAGAGCCAAAAGATCAACACTCCTCTCTGTGAGAGAAGTTAAAAATTTAACACACCATGAGATAGATCAAAGTCTCTGTACCCTGAGGGGGTCTTCTTGGGGAATTTGCCCCTCCCTTTACTCCATTAGGCTCCTCATACTGGCCTCAAATTCATTTATTAAGCCCAGCAGAGATGGAACTAAAGTTAAGGGTGAAGTCATCCGTGTATCTGAGCTCCCTGTGGCGAGACGCTGACTCTGTGAGCTGTGTTTAGATTGATGAGGTTAAAGAACCAAGTCCTCACTTTGCTCATATGTGATTGCAGCTGGATAATGTTGGGACACAATGAAGGGGTCGGCTACAGGAGAGGGATCAGATTTGTAGATCCCAGATAAGAATCTGAAAAGAACATTCACATCCACTGACCCGTGGATAGGTGTGGATCAACACCGCTAATATCTGCCATGGTTTATCTATTATGTCATGTTGGACCTCTTTAGCAAGAAGTATTCTCAGTGAAGGCTAATTTGAAAATAATTCTAGCATAGTAATGTTTCCAGTCAGAGTTACAGAAGAAAAAAGGCTAAAGCAATCATCTTTGAATATCTGCAATGCAAACCGGTTTACCATAATAACATTTAAAGAGATTAGTGTGACAAGTCCCAGTGTGCAGACTCAGTCACAGATACTAACGCTGTGTAGGGGGTCGTAGACCCCACACTAGCATGAGAGGTGAAACCCAGTTCAGCAGTTTTATGTAGCAAACTGTGGTCCATAGGTGGTTAATTCTTCAAATTAAAAAAAAAATGTTATATTAAGATGATCAGAAGGTTTTTGACTTAATGAAAAAGGCCAAAATCTAAAAGTAATTAATAAAAAGAAGAAAAAATGTAATCACTTGGCACCAAAATATCCATTTTTACTTTCTCACGTGCCAGACTACCATTATTGCATACTGCTACACGAAATGCAGCAATCCTGGGGTCTGCCAGGTCATTTCCATTAATGATCAGCCAACGAGGGGCTCTGGGCCAGTGCCGGGCCAGCACCTCACCACAAATAAACCGAGGACCATTTAACCAAACACATTGTTCTAGGTCAGACGAATGGGAGTGCAAGCACCGGGGAAATATCTGCACCACTGATACGAAAATAAAAGCTCTGAACGTTTACATACCTCTCTTTGTGGGGCAGTGTTTAGGCAAGAGTATTTGTGCTGGAAGCAATGTAGCCGGAGGATTTTATAACATGGGGCTGACACGCTTTATGAGAGAGGAGGGGAATTACAACAGCGCATTTTAATGTTATACCGGTACCTGTGAAGGCATGAACTGCCCAGAATGAGAAGCTGCGGCAAAAACCTCAGGCTGTCCTTCAAGCCAGGAAATCTTCAGGGGATTTGCAGCTACGCCACTTTCATTCTTTACAGCCAGCTCCTAAAAAAAACAAAAAACAAAATGTGAGAGTGGGTATTCAAATGAGTCATCTACCAGTATTATTAAGGCGAAAACACTTTCTCCTTGTACAGAGTGGGACCTAGGTATTTGTTCAGTTCACATAACACCTAAATAAAGGTGGGCCAACACCGGAGCTGGGGCATGAAGATGGGCAGGGTGAGACAACAGAACCTGTACCTAGATCCCAGTAGACTGGCAGGCATATTTTCTGCAGGCGAAACACATGTTGCGGTAAGGAAACCACAACAACAAAAAAAGTACATCATGATGACAAAGAGCCTGAGGAACCAGACAGTGGGGAACAATAAGATGGCTCAGTTCCGTCCGTCCAATGGTTTCCATCAGCATCGGGACTTCTGCGGTACAGAATGACTAAAATATCAGTTTCACTCACACAGACCGTCCCCAGGCACGGAAGTCTATGACAGCTATCACTCTGAGTGATAATCAAACTCATCGGGTGACCTGGAATTTTGAGGCAAATGAATGTTGAAGAAAACGGTTTCTGAGGTTTTTATTCAGGAGTTAAGGTACTTACAGCAGCTCTCACAGTTGCAAATTCTGCAACAGCACTTCCTTTCTTCTTACTCGACATGATCACATTCAAAACATCGCCATACTAGAAGTAAAAAAAAAAAAAAGTGGGGGGGGGGACAAAGTCATATTGAGGTAGAGGAATGATTGTGAACATTCAAATTAATATTGCTTTTCACAGCACAATCCATAACCATAAAAAACCACACACAGGCACAAAACTTCAAAACACTGGTGAATATAAAAGACTTCCTGAGAAGTTAGCGTTCAATATGTGTTTGTTATTAGACCTCGTGATATTGTTCGTATGTTTGAGCCTGAGCCAGTTATTCTTTGAACAGTAACAACATCTACATCTCCTGTCAGCTTTAAAGCTGACAGGAGATGTGTTTCATATCCAACTGCACTGATTTCTGTTGTTGAGCTCATTTGATCCCAAAAGAGTGCAAAAGTTGGCCTAAAAGTGCAGCAAAGCAAAGACCAACCTCTTTAAGAAAGACACGGTGAGAAAAGAAGGGGGAGACTATAAACACAATGGAGGAGCACAAAGGGCTTTTTAAATTCCTCGTAGCTCAGGTGGATCAAGTAAAAAAAACTCAATGCCATTTACTTCTTCCTAACTAAAGTGAGGCTTGGGAACAGAGAGTACAAGGAAAGAGGCCTTTAAGAATCTCATTCTGAAAAAATGTAGCTTTCTGGGAACGGGAAAGTCCAAGAATGCTAATGCTTACTAAGGACACTCTGAAGCAAGCCAACAGTGACAAAGGAGACTCTCCAAAGGCCTCTGTTTCATGAAATATAAATATCGTAACATATTTTTGAAACAAAGATGTATTACTTCAACCAGCCAAAGTACACAAGTCCATACACGCCCACATGCACGTATACACACAATCAAACTCGTTCCCACACAGCAGTGGCTATTTCTACTTGCCCAAACCATTAACTGTCACTCATTGGAGCTTGCCATCTTAAACAGGATTTTCTTAGAATATATTCCCTTTGCTCAAGCATTTAAAAGAAGCAACACTTTTTTCCAGAGGTTTTTTTTTTTTTACTCCCTCCTGCTTGGGAGCATATTGACTGCATGCGTGCAGAAGAGAAATTGAAATGCCTTTTTCCAGCCAGCTTGACGTCACTGACACTTGCCCTATCCTCATTTCAGGCCAACCTATGCCACGCCAAAAGCCCCTGTGACGGATCACAGCATAAGGTGGTACTAGGTTGCATGAGAAGAGCACATTTCCTAATGCCTCCCTCGGCACTGCTTAATCACTTGGTGAGAGGGGCACAAACAATGGTGTGCATGGCTTTAAAAGGGCACTACAACATTGCCCTCAGCACTTTCACTGCAACAAAACTTAATGGGCCTTATTTAAGGGGAGGAACAAAACAATCTACAACAGTGATGTCATGCAAACCTCAAATAAGGCTGGACTCTGCAGGTAGGTTTTTTACCATGCAATCAAATGCATATATACATATACACATTATATATATATATATATATATATATATATATATATATATATATATATATATATATATATATATATATATATATATATATATATACATACATATACATATACATATACACACACACACATACTGCACAGGTGGAGCTTGTTAATGATCTGGAGGCAGTTGGGACCACAAATCACCAAGAACATTTTTGTTATAACACTACATCACAATGAACTGTAATCTCGAAGTGTCAACAAGGTCCTTGTGCTAATGAAGGCACACGTATAGGTCTGTTGCAAGTTTGCCAGTGAAGATCTAAAAGATTCAGAGAAGGTTTGGGAGAAAGCTCTTTGGCATCAGCTCACCCTGCCGTGTTTGGAGGCAAAGTGATGCTGAGTATGACCCAAAGAACGCCATCCCCACAGTCAAGCACAGAGGTAGAAAAATGCTGTGGGGCTGGGTTTTTTTGTGTTTTCATCACATTGAGAGGACAATGGACATGTACCACAAAATCCCAGATGAGAACCTCCTTCTCTCAGCCAGAACAGTTAACATGAGTCAAGGATGGGTCTTCCAGCACGACAGTGACCCAAAACACATCACCAAGGTAACAAAGGAGTAACTAAAGAAGAAGACCATTATGATTATGGAGTAGCCTAGCCAGTCTCCAGACCTCAATCCTATAGAAAATCTGTTCCAATCTCTTCATGTGTTTGGTCTTCTTCACACACAAAGCTAGGACATCTTACTATTGATCACTGATTGAAGAAAATAAGAACGATTTGGTTCGTCTTCAGCATGTAGCCAGGCTCTGTTGAACCAAACATTCCTTTAACCTTAACTACTAATGACTTCATAAGTTTCATTACAAGTAATTCTGTAATCATTTGAGAAAAAAATATTGATAAGAAAAACATCACATATAGATATTTATAATACTATTTATATTACTGTACGGTCTTTACCTAATATAAAATGACTTGAGGTGACTGCTATTGTGATTTGGTGCCGTATAAATAAAACTGAATTGAATTATTGACTTCAAGAAACATCTTACCATTGTGCTTTCCTACAAGGCTTTCTCCATCAAGTACCAACTTAAGTTTTTCTTGGGGATCAATTTATAACTTGTGACTTATGTGATGTATTTTTTTTCTGGATTTAGAGGCATTTCTTTGGAAGTGAGCAAACCTAAAAATTCAGCAGTGTATTTTTTCCCCAGGAAATTTAATTTGCAGACCCTTTAGAGAGGAAAATTATTGCATTTGGCTAACCTAGTCAAATAAATACCTCATAAATTCATGGGAATTTTTGCATTCATTTAACACTCATTTGTAATACAAAAAGAGTCGTTATTTAAGGCAATACTGTATAATGCCAAACCTAAATAATTTTATTGTGTTGTAATCTTTTTTAAATAGTTCTAAAAGCAACTGTTTTGCAGTATAAATCAATAACTTTGCAGCACTGTGGCATTACTTATTCTCTTTTCAGGATGCATACCTTTTGTAGAAGTTTAAACAGAATGTCATCAGAGTAGCCTCCATTTGTCTCATCATCTTTTTTACACTTCCACTTCAACTGGAGGAGAGAAAGAGAGAGGAAAGGCTAATATTAGTCAAGAAAGTTTTCATGAGCTAAAGAAGTGCATGATAATGTCTAATCATTAGAACACATTGATTAAAGTCAGCTGACAAAGAGGCCAAGCGTGCCAGGCGGGCTCGCCTCTGATGAGACACAGATTACAAAAACCATCAGCACACGCTGGAGCTACGAGAAAAAGACATTATTAAGCTCTTGGAACATCACCATGGCACCACCTGCAAGACCTGCAGTCAATTTCCATTCATACCGAAAGCACCAGATAAATGAGTGAAATTCAAAACATGGACACCTGGACCACAGAAAATGTGGTGACTCACTTGCTTTAACTATCATAAATTAATCAAGAAATAATCCAAAGCAGTTCAATGTCTAAGAACGTGTTTGGTCACAGGCAAAAGAGAGGAAGTCCTCCTCTACTATGTGAACTGTGGTCAACTTCTTTGCTTACATAACAATGTTAGTGTGTCTTTAGTTTAAAAAGAAATTGAAAAACATATGAACCCCATTTGGAGTTCTGTCACTAAAAGCTCATGCGAGTTCCTGCACTCCTAAAAAACAAGACAGATATTGTGTAACTTCTCATATGCATGTACAAAGAACAGGGAAATGAGGCAAATATCACAGCAACTGCTCATAGTATTATAAATGGCAAGCGCTAACTGTTGATTCAGCTCCAGCATTCTGCTCACTGTCAGAGCAGCAGGATTTCTGGGAACTTCCAAGTGCAAATGGAGTCTTTTTACCAGCAATCACGGCTGAAAATGTCCATCTAAGAGCATTCTCTTCTCCCCACCGATAACCTCCTTACCCGGTAATCGTCAAATAAAATGCTAAGGTATTTCTATGATGTGATGTCTGTGATTTCAGCCTGCAACACAGGAACACTGCTGCGTTTGCTCAAAATTTAGATCTATTCTTCAAAAAGCGAGTCATCAACACAGCTGATAATTATGCTAAGGTCATAGAGAACTTTCTAAAATCAAATTAAACTTTATAGTGAAAAGCAATGGGCAGTTTGAATATAGAAAAAATGGCTGTGGTTAACTGTCTAGAGATTATATTCCATGTTATGCTTTTAAGACGTTCAGATGCAGGTATCTGATGTGGGAAGCCAATAAATTATTAATAAGAAAATATTTTTGATTGCACGCAGGGCTGCAATCTGAGATAGAAGCAGAGCCTCTGAGATAAATCTTGCAGTAAACGTGTCCCTGTCCATGCAACATGATTTGTGATGCTGTCAGTCTGGCCGCTGTTTGTTTTTTCTAGCTGAACACACAAACGTCAGGGAATACGCTGCGGCACTAGATGGCTATCAAATTTTAAAACCAGATTTACTGTCTAAACACATTAGCTAACATCCCATGTTAATACATGCAGACTCTGCTGTTTCCAGGAGGAAATATAATAAGACTTCTCTTAGTTTAGATACTGGTCTCCTGACGACACTGTGCCCTCTCAAGAGGACTGGACTTCAGAATAGCATGTGTGCTCAGTAGTGAGGCAACTTATGTGGTCTCCAATAATGAAACACAAATGGCAAAAGGTTTTTATCAAACTCCCCGCTGAGATCCTGCCTGAAATTTCACTCAGATATAGCAGTCGCTCCTCCACGTTACTGAGGGACCTACATTATTCTCTTACTACATATTTCACCCCAACCCTGACCTCTCTTCACATATTCTGAGCCTTACCTTCAATTTTGGGGTTACGTTGCTCTTGGAACATCTCTCCACTCCTGAGTCTGACAAAACGCAACAGAGGGGGGGGGGATGAGACAGAGAAGTGAAAAAAACAAAGAAACTATTGTTTTCCTGAAATATTATACGCAAGAGAGCAGTCGAGGGACTAGTGCAGATAGACAGCAATTTTAAAATGGATGTCATGTGTTAAATGTATAGCTCTTGCTGATCCAGGGGAGGGCTGTGTGCGTGCAAATGGAAAAGACGCAGAAGACATGCTGACAATGCATTAGTAATTGTCCGGCCACAAAAGGGGTCTAGTTTAGGGCAGCAGTCAGTTGTTTTCCTAAGTATATACACGCTGCCTTCCTTTTGCTGCAAAAAATATTACCATGAGGTTAAAAGTTTGATGGACCGCTCTGTGTACGCAGTGATTGGCATCCCTTTGCTATCTTGCCAAGAAACTAAAACAGACCTCTTCCAATATAATTTCAGTTATTGTTATAGTCTATCGTGTGAATAATACATGGTGAGCCACAGGGAGCCTGGTGGCTGCTGTGGTTGTGCTGACACGACGAGGGATGGGAAACACAGGGGGTTCACCCCAGCAAGGCTTTGGGATGATATAAAAATGTCAGGACTACAATAAACTGGTTTAGCTAACTCAGACCAGCAAGGATTGGTAAAATGCATGTACTTCTCTGAGTGTGGTCTCCTCCGTGTTGATGTGCTTCTCTTTCTCTCTGGATCTGCTCTCTGATGAGCCTCTGCTCCTCTTCAAGCTGTCTGGATCCCTCCTCCCTCAAGCGGGCAATCTTGGAGAAGGTGCACATAAAATGCAGAAATGTGAATGAACAGGTGGCCAAGTGTTACGTGACAGCACATGTTAAGATAACAGCTGTTGGAATATGATCAGCTTTATTGCTCTGCAATTCTGTGTTTATGTCCTCTACTCAAGGAGGCTATACAAACCAGCTTGTTTCATCACTTAAGGCACTAATGCCTCGATGAAGTCAGAAAATGGAATAGTGCCACCTGCTGGTTATGGCCTCCTTCCTTATGTATATGCATGAAGCACCTTGAGCATATGGAAATTACTCACAGTGGAAGCATGCACACCATTTTTATTTATGGGTGTTCTGCACAAACTGCACCGAGTCATGCAATATCACCTTAATGACCTTACTGATAATTATGTCTGTGAAAAAACAAAATAAAGAGAGGAGCTCTTAGACAGAGCCTTTGTTCGTGACCCAAGTATTTGGAAGAGTTCAACTCAATCAGGAAAAACTATTTGATGAAAAACAGAATGAAAGCACCAGGGTGTGCTTTAGTTTTCCTAGATGCATTTTCCAATACAGCACTTATACCTGCAGTATAGTGAAATTTAAAATTTTCTGCAGCCTCTTAAGGCAAATTGCAGCGCAGTATCTTTGCTAATGTGATTTCTATAAAATGCGATACCTCTTCCTCGAGTGTTCTAGTGATCTGCACTTCCTCCTGGCTTTGAGCTTCTGCTTGTCGCTCTCTGGCCTCCAAGTCTGTCAAAACAACGCACACAAACTAATCCACATCTCCATCATATACTCATAGTATTGATTGACTGACTTATTATTATTATTCTTTAAAGAGGAAACAGTACTTCAGCATTAAAACTTGATAATTAGAAAGAAACACAAGATAATATCACTAAATAATCTCTGGGATGCGGCAGAAAAATGACTCACCAAGTTTAATTTTCTTTCTCTTGCTATCTAGTTTCTTGTTTCTTTCTTCTGCTTGTTTCTTGGCAGCACAAATCTTGTCATAAGCAGCCTGAAAAAAAAAGCGTTAGACTTCAAGATCACTCCTTGCTGGGCTTGCTGTGTCTCGGTTTACTTGAGGGCTAGGATCCATATTAGAGGTTACAAGACACCAGCGGTCTTACCTTGGCGGCGGCATCAGTTAGCACCTCAAGAGCCTGGGATAACTGGTGGAAGAGCTCAACTAAAAGAAAAAAAAAAAGACAGAATAAGAGCATTTTCTTGCATTACTGCCTTCAACTTTTATCTTGTGGGATATTACCTATAAAAAAGAAAAACGTGGCTAAAGGTTTACAAAAATTGGGTTGATAATTGTGCCAGTTTGAAACAAAAAAGACAGATCATAAAATTATACTGAAACGGGGAGACTGAGAAGGACAGGACACCTAATCCAAAAGCAGAGTTATGTCTACGAATGCCTCAAGATGATGGGACATGGAGCCGATACAAACTGCGACATTTGTGTCTCAAAATTTGCCGCAGGTCTCACGAAACTTGTTTCCTCCAGTGACACGGCCGTGCATTCCCCTGGCCCAGCCTGCTGCAAATACCACTACACCAGTTGTCATTTAACACACACGCACAGACAAATGTACACTGGGAGACCACAGTCCCCCCAGCTTGTCCTCCAAGCAGCACATTACTGCACGATACTAGCCAGGCTTAATCATTCACTTATGGGAGGCCTAACAGACTGATACTGTTACTCCCTGTGGGGACTGGCATTGCACACTAACAGAAGGCTCTCGAGATCGCGCTGCCAGCAGAGGCGGTCAGGTTACCTACATGCATATAATGGGCTGGAATGAAATCCAACTGGGGGAAACCTGCCATGCCCACCAGGCACCTCCGAGTGTCACAATATGGGGTATTTAGAGGGGAGAGGGGATAGTGGGGAGGGGTATCGTCAATCAGTGAAGAATTGTGACCCCTATGTCACCTCTTACATGCAAACAACCCTCCCCTGAGGGGCAGCAAGTCCCAAGACTTGCTCCGCTCTCGTGCGATAGAGTCCAATTCTCTTCATGCGCGGGTTCGAGTGTTGAGGGCCTCCAAACCACTACTTTTCCATTTCTGGGAAACCGACCCCCTGCTTTTGTGTTATCCCTCTCAACCCTACCAATTTCCTTTTTTTCCTGACATAATCAGAAATTGTCTGAACCATCCAGAAACCACATAAACCTAACTTGAAAACATACCTCGTGACCAGCTTCTTGTCCAAGGTGCATTTTTCCCCTATTGACAAAAAGCTATGCTGAGATTTTCTGGTCTAATTGTTGACATGCTGGTTGGCACCAAGCTGCAGAAGGACACATGAACCCAGGGAGGACAGAGTGTGGATGAGGGCGGTGAGGATGGTGATGCTGGCCATGTTTTTCTAGCTAAAAAGCTGGCGGGAGAAACATGCGCTGGTTGCCTTGCGACAGAGTGCTGTGGCCAGGACATCTGGCAGAGTTTAACGCTGTGAGAATGTGACTCTGGAGCATTCATTTTTGGCCCTGGACCTTAATGGCAACTCAGTGAGTGGTCATAACTAACTCCTCAGTGGCAACGGTCAATGCCTCAGAATGGAGACAGAAGACACATGAACCTGGGACACTCAGGGAGGGAAATTTTCTAAGGTTGTACTTCCTCCCACATAGCCCTCAAAAGGAGATGTATTCTCACCACTACACTCACCTGCTCTGAATCTGACAATTACCTGCACTATTACCAAGTGCGCAGCTAGTAAGCCAAGAGATGTGGATCTACACCAGAACTTCTATGCATCCAATCATCTGCATCTTTATATGCACCTCTGTCAGATAAGGTTTGGAGATCATGTGAGAAAACAGTAAATGCAAAACAAAAACTGTCTCACTCACCTGCTTTTGGGTTGTCTGGGTTCTTGTCTGGATGGCATGTTAACGCTTTCTGTCGATACGCTTTCTTGATCTGAAAAAGGAGGAGGGAAAAACCCCAAACATTACAAAGAGTGGAAAATGCTTGTTAGAACGCAGAAAAATGAACAATTCCCTTAACCTTCAGTTCTATTTATATATCCTCAAATCACAACAAGAGTCTCCTCAAGGTGCTTTAGACTTTAAGGTAAAGACCCTAAAAAATAGAGGAAAAACCCTAACAAACAACAAATGAGCAAGCACTGGCAACACTCCCTTTTAGCAGGAAGAAACCTATTACAAAAAGAATAAAACAAAATGTAATGTCCCCCATATGAGGGCTCGGGGTCTTGGGAGGTTAAGCACAAATTTTTGGCACCGTGTAAAGATATAATTCTTACTGTGTATCAATAATTTTATAACGTTGAGTTAGCCCAGAAGTCTAAGAAGTTATGGCCTCATTGAAATAATGCCAAAGACAGTAACAGCCTGACATAAAAACATCTGAGGTGAAATGTGGTCTTTAATGGAATTGTTTTGTTTGGATCAAACTGAAACTTTAAGCCGATCCTGTGCTTCGTGTCCTTTTGACATGCCGTTAATGGCTTCTAACCACTGTGGTACATACGGCACTGTACAAGAATTCAAAACTATTCTCAGGCTATTCCAGTTGTCAGATTGCAAGATAAATACGAAGTTGCAACCTAGTATTATTCTATCTTTATTTAAACAATATTAGATAGAATATGTCATAAAAAATGAAATCAAGTCTGACATAGTCTGAAAGCAGCATCCTTTGGCAGCTGATTTTTTAACTCTGGGTCACTGCTTGGAACATTAACCATTCATTGGTCCTTCTAGGAATCACTTAATGGAGAGGTGGTTTTTATTAGACGTCTGCTTCTTTTGAGAATGAAGGGAAATAGGAAAATTACCGCAGAGACCAGAGGGGGCTGTGGAGTCCAGCGCTTGAGAATTCTGCACAACCTCAAACGCACATGCTCATATACAGTACATGCATTGCATGCTAAAGTTTTGGCACATCCAACCCTCCCCCCCATACATACACATTAAAGAACAGACCAAACACAAACACTGACATGCACTTTCTCACCAGACATAATCAGTCATGCCAACATTCTGGATGTTTTCAAATTCTCCCTGTTAGCGCAAATCAATCTCCTGCCAGTACGCTTCGGGCCACAAAAACTGGGAGCCCCTTTGTTCATGTCTGGGAAGCGTTTGCATTGGATGCATTGTCTTCTGGCATATGCAGTGTTTCCCTGTAATTTGTTTTGCACAGTTTTATCTCTAGAACGCACGCCAAAACATACTGAGCTGACTTTACGTGGATGGATTGAATTGGGGGGGAGCACAATGGTGTAATTAATCAGCGTCCAGGCTTTTTTAACTGCAGCTCCAATGACAGTTAAGCACAGTCACACATTAGACTGGATGCCCTCCATCCAGGGTGCAAGAGCTTAACCTCTGACTGATTATATGAACCAAGCAAGCCTCCAGTGAAGCCTCAAGCACCATTCTTGTGATTATGCACTATATAAATAAAATTGAACTGAATTGCAAAGGAGTGAACTGCAGCTCCTCTCTGGGATCAAAACACAGCCTAAAAATGGGTCCTACTCTGTCCTTTTTCCCTCTACCACCGTGAGGAGTTGCTTACTGTGGATTTCCACAAAGCGCCAACCAACTTGCTCAAGATGTGCAGACCATGATTGAAAACAAGTCTACATCTTTCTTTCTTTTTTAAATCAGTGTTACATAATCTTCTGATGGTAATGCAGTTTAAGTGGAGACAAAAACAAGCCTGCACTGCATTAATGTCATTTTGACAAAAATTATTGTGCCTTGATGTTCGCTATATCGTACCTTGCAATACTGAAATGTAAAGGTGTGTGAGCTTTTGTTATACCACAGAGAACCAATGCCTAAACTGGAATAGAAACATATGTAATACACACTTTTTTGGAAGTATCAATCATGTCTGGAGTTGTTAGTAAACTGTAAAATAGGAACTTGAGGTAATCAGAGCTGTGCAATGTGCTTTCAAAATAGCATCAGTCTGTATTTGGAATAGAAAACACAATATAAATCATTTTTGAACATTTGAAATGTTAGCAGCCAAGATATGGAAGAGCTATGCCTTCCTTTAGCTTATGCCACTGTTGTAGCTCCATATATAGTTAAGAGCTCTTTTTCATTTAATATAAATGAAATGATATCTTTTTAAAAACAGATTTAGGAAGATGAAATGAGAGTGTGATCATTTTCTTGTAAAATCCCCCATAATTTAAGTTCAGTTAGCTAACATCTGGACCATGTGCCTTACCACTTTGCATTATCATTAATACATAATGATTTCTTTCTGTTGTAACAGGAGTTCAATCTTAAATTTTGTAGTGCATAAAGGACAGAGCACTGAGCACCGGCTGCAATTTTTTAATGAGCTAATGTTTTTGAACTTTTGGCATTTCTTATATTTAGATTAATCGGATTACAGCTTTCAGGACTTCCCTGAAGCAGTGAGGCAAAAATATTATTTTTCTAATGGGTTTTATAAAGTTGTTAATTGCTAAAAATTAACTAGATAAAATGAAAAGAACATGATCCAATTCAAGTGCAGTTAAATATTCAACTATTGTCAATTCCCTTTTTTATTAATAAAGAAGAAAACTACCTTACAATCCCAGCTTTAAAAAAGTTAGGATTCTACAATGTAAATAAAAAATGGAATGCAATGATTTGCAAATCTCATAACCCCATATTTTATTCACAGAAGAACGTAGAAAACAAAGTCAGATGTTTAAACTGAAACATTTTAAATATTCTCTGAATAATATTAGTTCATTTTGTATTTGATGACAGCAACACATCTCAAAAAAAAATGGGGACGGAGCAACAAAAAGCCGGAAAAAGCAAGTTTCTCAAGAGTAAAGATGGGCAGGGCTTCACCAATGTGCAAAAAATTATCTATATTTTGTGGAACAGTTTCACAGTAATACTTGTTATTATAAAATTACTACAACTTTGAATGTCTCGTCATCTACAGTACCTAATATCATCAAAATATTTCGAGAGTCTGGAGAAATCGCTGTGGAAAATCATTATTGGATGCCTGTGATCTTCGGGCCCTCGGGCACCAGTGCATTAAAAACAGACATGATTCCGTCATGGATCTTACACCATGGGCTCAGGAACACTTCCAGAAATCACTGTCTATGAACACAATTTGCTGTTGCATCCAAAAATGCAGATTAAAGATCCTGCAAAGAAGAAGCCATATTTGAACATGATCCAGAAACACTTCTTTCTTCTCTGGGCCAAAGGTCATTTAAAATGGTCAGAGGCAAAGTGGAAAACTGTTCTGTGGTTTAACAAGTTGGAATATAAAATTATGTGTGGAAAACATTGCTCCCATGACTTCCACACTAAGAAGGAGAAGGTCAGGCGTGTTATCAGCATTCAGTTTAAAAGCCTGCAGATCTGATGGTATGGGGGTGCCTAATGAATTGGCAGTCTAAACACCTGGAAAGGCACCATTAATGCTGAGATTCAAAGCAACATATGCTCCCATCCAGAGGACATCGGGACAGACGTTACATATTTCAGCAAGATGATGCCAAACCGCATACTGCATCAATTCCAACAGCATGACTACATAATGGCAGAGTCTGGGTGCTGACCAGGCCTGCCTTTCACTGATTGAAAACATTCAGCGAATCATGAAGCAAAAAACACAACAAAGAAGACCTAGAATAATCAGGCAGCTACAATCTTATATCAGACAGGACATCGTTCCTTTTCCAAAAGTCCAGCAGCTGCTCTCCTCACTTCCCAGATGTTTACAGACTGTTGTTAAAAGAAGAGAGGATGCTACACAGCAGTAAACATGAACACGTCCCAGCTTTTTTGAGACGTTTATTTGTTTATGTGATTTGCAAATCATTGCATTCCGTTATTATTTACATTTCACACAGTGTCCCACTGTTTTGGAACTGAGGTTGAGGAATAGATTACTTCCTTATTGAGAAAACCCTTAATTTCTTTATCACAACAGGTGAATGTTTAACTGCACTCGAATTGGATCATCATTCATATGATGCACTGAGGAAAAGAGAAAATAAAAAGCAATACAGGCAAACACTTGTCAGATAATCCATTAATGGATTTACTGCATTTACTTCAAGTTCTGGTATTAGTATGATTAATTTACCTTTCCTTTAAATGTATCATCACGTTTATGCATAAAACAAAACATTTCAAACCCTTTAATAAATAATTGTGACTGCAGTCTTTCTTTACTCAGAAATACAGAAATGGATGCCAAAAACAGGGAAACAGAAAATTCTAAAACAGGGTAACCAGAGTTCATCATGAAGATAAGTACGTGTGATTTGATATAAAAGCAGCCTTTATAAAAATAAATACATCACCCGTGAGTTTATACTGTGTCCTTAATTCACATTCAGTCAGCTTCTCACATTCATCACCTGCACCTATCTGACAAGATAAACATGTCTCTGCCACGTCTTCACTAACAGCAGATGTTTGCCGTTGTCGGGAAGTACGTTTGGCCAGCCGAGCTGCTTGACAAGTACAACCTGTCATCACCAAAGTTGCTCTGGTGGAGAACAGCCATCTTGCATGTCATCATAACTCCCCTTCTCTCCAGTTCCTCCTCCAATCGTTTCCTTTTCACTCTCTCTACGATCCTTCACGATATCTTGTCTCTACTGTGCCTCTGGAGCTGTTTTGTTAAATAATGCATGATTACTCCCATCAGTGCCATAACACGCAATCTTTAATTGATGCTGGAAGACCCTGAACCCGCTGGTTCTCCACACTAGGAGCCAAAGCAGTGCAATCTTTAAGAAGTTGTGCGCATAAGTCTTCAATTGCAGGGCATCTTCCTATAGCCCTAATCCGGCCAATTACTCTAGCAATTATCTTTGTGCAGTTCACCGTGACCTTATAGGACTGGCTCTGAATCCATCAGTTGTTGGAAAAAATGAAAAACAGAAGAACTCCTGGACTAAAACCAGCTGCTGTCCCTTGTGCTTACAGATGATGAAAACTGTATTTAATCCTACTGTATCTTCTGTCTGTTGTAATTCAAAATATTCCACATTTTCATATGCCAATTTACTTGTTTCATGCATGAGACAGACTAAATGGAAGAAATCTCAACTATTTCCCACACTTCTGTTCGTCAAAGAATGAACCACAAGATCAGGGAAAGACTACAATCCTGGAGTAGGAGGCCAACGGTAGCCTAATAGTTAGTGCCTGGCAAAAAAAAAAAAAAAAAAAAACCATTCTCAGTGCCGACCGGATACCCATTTGCTTCAGTTTAGCTGCATGCTCACATCTTGTCCTCATTAAACCAGTTTTTGGTGCCAATTATGGCTGACAAACTACTGGTCCCGGTGTAGAAACCCTTACTGTGTAGATGATTAGCTGCCTGATCAGTCATGGATCCATCCTCATTAATAACAATGTGTGATTCTTTATGAGATATTATCAGCTAGAAGAAAATAATAACAAAATACTCCAGAGAAAGAAAGGTAAAAAGAAAAGTGAATGTAGCCCTCCACTAGCAGCTGAGCATGGACCTGGATAAACAGCTGTATTTTCTGCAAGACACTGTCACGCAATCACTCAGGCCACTGACTAAACACTCAATCATTCAAGAACTTAGAGGGCCCTGGGAAGAGCATGTGGGAAGAGTAAACGAGAAGAAGCACGCAAAGTACTAGGAGCTGTTGGAGAAGTGCCAGGACAGAGGCTGGAAGATGCTCTGTGAGCCCAAAGAGGTTAGCTGTGGAGGTTTTGCAGGATGTTCACTCTTCAAAGTGCAAGCAACTGGGCGCTACAGGAGACGGAAGACAGAGAGCCAACCCCATTTGTGGCATCTGGGTGAGGAGGTCTGATGCTAAAAGATCCAAAACACCTCATGACCCCAAGAACCTCACTGAAGATGTATCAGGGAGAAACTGTAAGCACACTGTGGATGCATGTGCTTCTTAATGCAAACCTCACAGATCACGCTGGCATAAATAAATTAATATGCAGTAATCAAATTGTTTGAGGAAGAGCACTCATTTTGATTAATTCACTTAATAACAACTAAATCAATAACACCAACCTAACGGTAACTGATCTGGCAAAAACATCATTATGGTTTAATCTATTTCTTCAGTTATAACTGCTTTGTCTGCTTTAAGAGTGTATATGGCTGTATAACTGTGGAATACATACTTAGTGCACTAGAAATAAACTGCATAAAAATTGCTGTCCTGATTGCACGCTGATGATGCTCCCCAGTGCACTGCAGAATGCAATTATAATCTTAATGCACCTATTCTGACAAAGACTTGAAGAGGAAAAAGAAACTCATCAGTGGGGGCATTGAGTTTACAATGAACTATTACAATGCAATGAAATCACCTGTCCTTGGATGCTCTGAGTGGAAGTAAACCATTCAAGCGTGTAGTTACTGAAACACATTAGGTAATAGGTACATTAAAATTTAAGTAGCTGAACAAACCACAAGAAATTCTGTGTGGTCTTGGCTGTGGACGAGCAATCTGTGGTAGGTACAAGTGTTTAACTGGTGACTGGTCTTTAGAAAAAGCCTTCCCTAGCACTATAAGCATAACGTAAACCCCATGAAGTCATTAAATCATAAACTCTGAAGTGCCAGTTTACATGGCATTTATCAGCCAGCTAAGCGCAACGAAAGGTCAGCAGCAGAGACGCTAAAGAGAAACAAGGGAACATGAAGTATGCAAATCCCCTACGTCAAGGCAGTGTTTTACAAGCTATGGCTAAAACCACATAAACAGGCTCTGGGATGAGCTTCTTCCTCTTTCTTTGATAAACAGTGTGCCTAATAGCTGGGATAAGTAGCTCATCTGATGACATCTCTCTTCACACACTTGATTGATTTTTGAGACCCTCCCTTCTGACTAAACGCACTACACACACATGCACACAAACAAACCCACTATCTCTCTCGACCATCAACAGACCTCACAGAATCAGCCCCCCTCCCTTTGGAGCCTAAATTCTACCCAAGCCACAACCACCAACTTCCTTAAGGATAATCCTCTGGGGAGGACAGAACTTTGAATTCCAATTAAGAAATTAACTGCCTCCCTCATTTTGGCAGCAATTTTAATTTCCCTTCAGGCCTGTGGATTCGGGATTGTGGAAACGGTGAAGAGAGGTGGTTGCAGGGAAAATGCTTGATTCAGGGAATCATGGTGAACCACTCAGAGATGAAAATTTGAAGCGATGTTGGGGAAATGCTTCCAGGGTTGATTGCAAAAACAAAGAGAATTTTGCAAAATTCTGTTTCCAATATGCAGAAAAGCAAAAAACTAGTTTACCCACGGCAGTAACGCACATGTAATCAGATGTTTTCAGAACCACACCAGCTTTCAGGAGCTAAGTATGTTGATTTAACTGAAATTACAAAAGATATATATATATATATATATATATATATATATATATACACACATACACACATATATATATATATATATATACAGTCAAAAACCAATAACTGAATAATCACACCGAAATTATGGTCATAGTTTCACTGTAAAGTAGGGCTGAACGATATATCGCATTTGCGATAATATCGCGACATGATCAAGTGCAATTTTCTAACCGCAAAGGCTGCGATTATACTCTGGACATGTCCAAATTCATGGGCTGCATCCTCCTGAGGCCGCATTTGTAGACCGATTACGTCACAGCGACGTGCCGAAGGCTGTCCAAATTACTACCATATCCCAGAATTCATAGCGCGGCCCAGCCAAACTCCAGTTTCCAGCAATGGCGGCCGCTACTAAGTTTTAAAATTACTCATACTAATCTTTCAGGGTCACAAAATAAACTTTTAACATAATTTCAGGCGAGAAAGTAGTTGTGTAAACATCAAATATCTGCTCGGTTTATCAAGATATCCCATATTTGCAAAAGTGCTTCGACGTTTTCAGAGGCGTCTGCTACCCACCAGCTCGACAGCTAGCCGGGAGCTCGAGGGTTACTGATGCGGCCGAGAACGGCACAACTCCCGGCACATCATTTTCAGATCACCGCGGAGTTTCGCTGCTCGGGTTAAACGTAATATATAAGTCACTTAGACAATCTAAAAATGTTATTGTTGGGCTTTTTTCAGTGTTTTGTTTGTTCGTGAGTAAATCGGTTTGGCTGAGATTAAAGTTATTAGATTAGATAAAATAAAACTTTATTAATCCCCCGGGTGGGTTCCTCCTTGGTTTTCACACAGCTGACTAAACGTCAAACAGAAAACTTATTAAACAGAAGTATGAGACAGTCGAGAATTTACACCAGTGTCTGGTTATATTTTAGATAGCAAGAAGCAGACGGCCGAGTTTATTAAACTCCACCGAGACAGCGGTGACGCTAATCAGAAGGCTAGACCGTCCAATTTCACGCCTTTAAATTTTAAAGGCGTGTTTGTGTGTGTGTTTATACAATTGCTATTATGTTTGCACTTTATGTGTAATGTTACTGACTGCAGAGATCAGTAAGATGTGTGTATTTTTTATTTATTAGTTTTATTTATTTAATATTATTTTTTAATTGAATGACTGTCTAGTAGTTCACAGATGTCGAAAAACTGAGTGTGGTAAAGCCACTGATTTTTTTTATGTATATTTCTGCAATCTGCACATTGCACTGACTTTCATTTTAATGTTTACACCAGGGTTCCTTGTCAGCACTTTATGCTCAGATGTTTGTAAGCTAAAAATAAACTATTGTGTATGTTCAAATATACTGTTGTGATTGAAGAAGTTAAATAAAAATGTCAGTCATCAATTCATGCATCACCTCATGTCATCATAACAGAGGTCTGTCTTCCAGGAAAGAACAGTTTAAAATTAATGTAATATAGTATTGGCCATACTATATGATGTATTGCTTGTCTTTGTTTAATAATACAGAAGACAAAGACCTTAAAAAATAATCGCATATCGCATCGCAATCGCAATATTGGGGCAAAAAATCGCAATTAGATTATTTTCCATAATCGTTCAGCCCTACTGTAAAGGGATTTTATGTCAAGGCATAGTACTAAAGGTTTGCCTGATGCAACACCCCCACTCAGCGGCCTTTCAGAGTATCACAACGGTGTAAATGAACCATTAGCCGGTTTGTCTGTTATATGACACGCTGGACCTGCATCTTTTATAGTTTTATCTTACGTTTATCTCACACTGTAAAAACAAACAAACAAAAAACCTCTTCACCATTTACACACACATACGATTAAAAGAAATACTAATCTTCATAGCAGAAAGTTATCATAGCCTCTTGCTTCGTGACAAAAATGTCCTAAGACAACAAATTTGCATTATTTATTACTTGATAATAAATAGTCTGGCAAATAAAAATAACAGGTTGCAGCTTACAATGCGTTACTTACAAGCATGGTTATCTTAACACGGCTATTTTTAACACAATGACTAAAGCTAGCTTTAAGTGCTAGTTTACACACCTCTTTCGTTGTAGCAGTGCTTTCAACTCCAAGTAAACCGTACAGATCCATCTGTAGGATATCTTTAGCCTTTCCGGACATTTCTGCCAAAACGCGCTACAGTACCAATACACAAAAATAATAAATATACCACTATTTAAAACAGCTGTTTTGCTAGCTATTTAGCTTCGTGTTGTGGTTCCAGGCAGCATGAGTATGACGTCCTCAACCTTTCAACCAGGATGTGCATTGCAAACTGGGTATTGTAGTTTTTGGGTCTCCTTGCTCTTCTCTAGGTTCCTGAAAAGCTCCCTCACGGAATTTTTATTATTTTTACTGTAGCGTTTATTATTTTTATATCCGATAAATTTTTTCCACAAGTATTAATCTTCTAAAATCTTTTGACCCATCTGTGGGCTCTTTAAGGGCTGTTCACGCGTGACAAATCCCACATCCAAAGCTTCACTGCATAGATGGCTATTTTTATCTTGCTGTCAGGTGTGAAATTAGTTATTTAGAACAATATCCTGCCTGGCATTAAAGGCCCACTGTGTATTTAACCACAAGACATAAACGGTATTTAACATTTTAAATTATTTATTTTGTTTAAGTAAAAGAGACTTCCTGTGCCATACTTATGTGCCTGTTTTCTATCAGCATATTGTTCACATTAGCCTCATTTTACTGTATTTTTTGATATTGCTAATGATGATGTTCGGGGATTAAAAGCCACATGTAGGCTCCTTGTTTAAATAAAATACTGGATTTCATTAATTTTGCGCGCACACGTCCTTCCCAAGGCACCCTAATAACATTGTTTCGACATTTAAATTTGGATATAAAACTTATCCAAGCCCATCAAGATCAACGAGACCACAGCGTCTTCTGGTGGACGAATTATGTAACAGCAGGCAGCACAGTACAGTACATATTAACACGTTTACCTATGTTTGATTAAGTTTAGTCCACCAAGAAATGTGTTTACAAAAGCCGTGTTTATATCGATTTGAGGACCCAGGCTCCACCTTTATTTCCATTTAGATTCATTGTGTGGCCCACTAAACTGTCATTTTAGCCCATTAAACTTGCTCCATCTTGTCTCCGATGCAAAATGTAAACAGACACCTCAGTGCTACATGTGGTTTTTTTCCTGTGGATATAAATCCATCTGTGGCCTAATGGCATAGGTTTTACATATCTGTTAACCAAGATGTGGTCTGAGGCTGCACCACTTCCTGTAGGGAACTTCCCCTGACATGTACAAAAACAGCTTTCTTTTTCTTAAATTTTTGTGGGGGAATTTTTCGATGATGAAAAAGCCACCTGTTACTTACAGACGGTTTAGAAATATTGTGACGACTCTGTCCCTTCAGATTGTGTAAAAAGGCAGGCTTCTTTCAGTTTAAAATGTCTTTGCAAAGCACAACTTTTTTTGTCCTTCAGGCACACTGAGGATAAACAGGACTGAAAAAGAAGTCATAAGATGTGGCCCAAGTATAAAAGGTTATCCAACAGGACTAGTGCAACAATGTTTCTCAAAGAGTTAACCCCAAGGCAGTGATTTCTAAACCATAAACTAATACAGTCATGGCAAAAAATAAAGTACACTCTATTTCAATTCTAAGGTTTTATGTATCAGGACATAATTTATAAAAATCTGTTTATTACTGGGTCTTAAAATTGTTTAAGTACAACCTTAGAAGAACAACAACACATGACTTTATTACATTATTTATCTGACAAAAAATAAACCAAAATGCAGAAGCAATATATGAAAAAATGAGGAATGTATTTGCACACCTTGACTATTTTCTTTTATATATATTCTGTTGTAGATTTACTGTGTCCTTATGATAAATGACCCAATTTGAGCCAAGGTTTAGCTGTCAAACAGATCCTCACATATTCGACTCCAGAATACTTTGGTATACAGAGGAGTTCATGGTCGTCTCAGTGACTGCAAGGTGTCCAAGTCCTGTGGCTGTAGAACAAGCCCAAATCATCGTCCCTCCACCACCGTGCTTCACAGTTTGTAAGAGGGGTTTGTGCCGATCGATGTGTTTGCTTTTCACTGTGCATCTCCACTTTGTTCTCACCTGTCAAAGCACCATTCCAGAAGTCTTGTGGTTTGTCCAGATGCAACTTTGCAAACCTGAGCCACGTGCCTTATTTTTAGAGAGAAGAAACTTTTCCAAACAAGCCATACATGTCTAGCCTTTTTCTAATTGTACGGTCATGAACTTTAACCTTTAACATGCTAACTGAGGACTGTAGAGTCTGAGATGTAAGTTTGGGGGTTTTTGCAGTTTCTCTGAGCATTGCACAGTCTGACCTTGGGGTGAATTTACTGTGACGTCCACGCTTTGGACGTTTGGCATCTGTCTCGAATGTTTTCCACTTAAGTGAGATGCTCACACTTACTGATGATTAGCACCTGACTACAACTTACCCTCTTAATCCCCCACTGTAGCACATTATAGCAGTAAGGGTGGATTTTCCACACACTTCTCTAATAGTTCCTTATTTTTTGTTAAGTACA